>NC_142870.1:77517500-77833000 GCF_051225735.1 Oryctolagus cuniculus | reverse complement strand
TCACTGTCTAACTCTGTCAAATAAGTAAAAATAATAATAATAATAATAATAATTTATTTATTTGAGAGGTAGAGTTACATAGAAAGGGAGAGACAGAGAGAAAGGTCTTCCATCTGCTGGTTCACTCCCCAAATGGTCACAATGGCCGGAGCTGCACCGATCCAAAGCCAGGAGCTTCTTCCGGGTCTCCCATGTGGGTACAGGGGTCCAAATACCTGGGCCATCCTCAGCTGCCTTCCCTGGTCATAGTAGAGAACTGGATCAGAAGAGGAGCAGCTGGGACTATTATGGAAGAGAATAATTCACCTTCTGGGCTGCCCTTTGAATAGCACTGCTCTAGAACAGGTTTTAGTACTTCCTGAAAACTGTTTCCGGTATTTGAGGGGTATACCAGTATTCAGGAGAACACTTGCTCTCTCTCTCTCTCTCTCATAATAAGTAGGTAAGTAAATAAATAAAAATTGTAAAAATACAGTGCTTTTTCAGAACAAATTTGTTGTAGATGATGGTGGTATCCTGATTTCTCAGAAAAGTAAACAGATGTATTGCTATTTAGCAGTTTGTGCAAAGATACACAAACAATTTGAATTCAGCTTAATCTGACCGCCTGGGCTAAATTCTTAAATACTGTATCATATTGTTTCTGTCTACTAAGCAGTATTGTCATATCCATAATTCTCTTATTTTTTTAAAATATTTTTATTTATTTATTTGACAGGTAGAGTTACAAACAGTGAGAGAGAGACAAAGAGAAAGGTCTTCCTTCCATTGGTTCATTCCCCAAATGGCCGCCACAGCTGGAGCTATATCGATCCGAGGCCAGGAGCCAGGAGCTTCTTCCAGGTCTCCCAGGCTGGTACAGGGACCCAAGGACTTGGGCCATCCTCCACTGCCCTCTCAGGCCACAGCAGAGAGCTGGATTGGAGGAGGAGCAACCAGGACTAGTACCCGGCGCCCATATGGGATGCTGGCACCACAGGTGGACGATTAACCTAGCGCGCCACCATGCCGACCCCGTAACCATAATTCTCTTATTAAAATGGAATATGGGGGCCGGTGCTGTGGCGCAGCAGGTTAAAGCCCTGGCCTAAAGCACCAACATCCCATATGGGCGCTGCTCCCCTTCTGATCCAGCTCTCTGTTATGGCTTGGAAAAGCAGTAGAAGATGGCCCCAGTGCTTGGGCCCCTGCAACTACGTGGGAGACCTGGAAGAAGCTCCTGGCTCCTGGCTTCCTATCGGCGCAGCTCCGGCCATTGCGGCCATCTGGGGAGTGAATCAGCAGATGGAAGACCACTCTCTGTCTCTACCTCTCTCTGTAACTCTTTCAAATAAATAAAATAAATCTTTTTAAAAAATGGAATGTGAATTTCAATGAGCTAAAACTGTTGCCTTGCCTCGAGGCTGCAGTTACATCTTGGAATAACTACATAGTTACAGATTGGCCTTCATACTTTACTAAAATTGTGTTCATAAGCATGAACCTCATTAGGAGTGTCTAAGATCCATTTAATATTTACTTTCTTATTTTACAAATAAATTTATCAAAGTATAATCTCTAAGCAAATAGCATGAATTTTGACAACGCATGTATGTAACCACCAACACGATCACGATAGAGAATATTTCTACTACCACAAAAAGCAATCATCTTCCTCTTTTTTTTTTTTTTAACGAATTTACTTATTTTACTCAAAAGGCAGAGTTAGAGAGAGAGAGAGAGACAGAGACAGAGAGATCTTCCGTCTGCTGGCTCACTCCCCAATTGGCCACAACAGCTAGAGCTGAGCCAATCCAAAGCCAGGAGCTAGGAACTTCTTCCGGGTCTCCCACGCGGGTGCAGGGGCCCAAGGACTTGGGCCATATTCCACTGCATTCCCAGACCAGAGCAGAAAGCCAGATCAGAAGTGGAGCAGCTACGACTCTAACCGGTGCCCACATGGGATGCCGGCATTGCAACGGTGGCTTTACTTGCTATGCCCCATTAATGGTATATTTTATTTTTTTTTTATCTTTTATTTAATGAATATAAATTTCCAAAGTACGACTCATGTGTTACAATGGCTTCCCCCCCCATACCGTCCCTCCCACCCACAACCCTCCCCTTTCCCACTCCCTCTCCCCTTCCATTCACATCAAGATTCATTTTCGATTATCTTAATATACAGAAGATCAGCTTAGTATACCTTAAGTAAGGATTTCAACAGTTTGCTCCCACACAGAAACATAAAGTGAAAAATAATAGATGATTATTTTTAAATGATGATGAAATCAGATCTGACCTATTGTCATGTTTAATCCCAGTGAGAGTCAAGTTGGGAATTGATAATTTCTTTCTTTTTTTTTTTTTTTTTTTTTTTTTTTTTACAGAAGATCAGTTTAGTGTACATTAAGTAAAGATTTCAGTCGTTTGCACCCCCATAGAAACACAAAGTGAAATATACTGTTTGAGTACTCGTTATAGCATTAAGCCTCAGTGTACAGCACGTTAAGGACAGAGATCCTACATGAGGAGTAAGTGCACAGTGACTCCTATTGTTGACTTTACCAATTGACACTCCTGTTTATGGCATCAGTAATCTCCCTATGCACCAGTTATGAGTTTCCAAGGCTATGGAAGCCCCTTGAGTTCTCCGACTCTTATCTTGTTTAGACACGGTCATAGTCAAAGTGGAGGTTCTCTCCTCCCTTCAGAGAAAGGCACCTCCCTCTTTGAAGACCTGTTCTTTCCACTGGGATCTCACTCACAGAGATCTTTTTGCCAGAGTGTCTTGGCTTTCCATGCCTGAAATACTCTCATGGGCTTTTCAGCCAGATCCGAGTGCCTTTAGGGCTGATTCTGAGGCCAGAGTGCTATTTAGGACATCTGCCATTCTATGAGTCTGCTGAGTATCTCACTTCCCATGTTGGATCACTCTCCCCTTTATTTATTCTATCGGTTGGTGTTAGCAGATACTAGACTTGTTTATGTGCTCCCTTTGACTCTTAGTCCTTTCATTATGATCAATTGTGAACTGAAATTGATCACTTGGAGTAGTGAGATGGCATTGGCACATGCCACCTTGATGGGATTGAATTGGAATCCCCTGGTATGTAATGGTATATTTTAAAGAATAGAGATTTTAATTCTGGTAATGTCTACTTTATCCAAAATTTTGTATTGATGGGATTGTATGTGTATAAGAAAATTTTGCCTACACTATTTCTAAAGATTCCTCTTGTGTTTTATTCTAAAGGATTTATAGTCTTAGCCTTTTTTTTTTTTTTTTGTGACAGGCAGAGTGGACAGTGAGAGAGAGAGACAGAGAGAAAGGTCTTCCTTTTGCGTTGGTTCACCCTCCAATGGGCCGGCGCGCTGCGGCCGGCGCACTGCGCTGATCCGATGGCAGGAGCCAAGTACTTATCCTGGTCTCCCATGCGGGTGGGTGCAGGGCCCAAATACTTGGGCTGTCCTCCACTGCACTCCCGGGCCATAGCAGAGAGCTGGTCTGAAAGAGGGGCAACCGGGACAGAATCCGATGCCCCAACCAGGACTAGAACCCGGTGTGCCGGCGCCACAAGGCGGAGGTTTAGCCTAGTGAGCCGCGGCGCCAGCCTATAGTCTTAGCTTTTACATTTAAGTGTATGATACATTTCTTTTTTTTTTTTTTGAGATTATTTATTTATTTGACAGGTAGAGTTACAGACAGTGAGAGGGAGAGACAGAGAGAAAGGTCTTATTTCCGTTGGTTCACGCCCAAAATGGCTGCTACAGCCGGAGCTACACCGATCTGAAGCCAGGAGCCAGGTGCTTCCTCCTGGTCTCCCATGCAGGTACAGGGCCCAAGCACTTGGGCCATCCTCCACTGTACTCCCGGGCCACAGCAGAGAACTGGACTGGAAGAGGAGCAGCCGGGACTAGAACCCGGTGCCCATATGGGATTAGCCAAGTGAGCCACGGCACCGGCCCCAGTGTACGATACATTTCAAATCAACTTTTATGTTTATTGTATGGCTAATATTATGGTTCATTTTTTTCCATATGGATAATGAGTTGTCCAATAGCATCCAAGTACTATCCCTTTCCCATTGGCATCTGACATTTTTGACCATATATTTTTGGGCCTATTTCTCAACTGTATTCCATGGATCTATATGTCTACCCTGATAGCATATCACATTGTAATGACTAGTGTATCATGAAATCAAGCACTACTCTAACATTTCTCTCCTTTAAAACAAAAAGATTTTTGCTATTCTAGGACTTTACATTTCCACATACACTTTAAAATCAGTCAATTCCTATGTAGATGACTGCTTGAATTTTCATTGGGATTTCATTGATTTTATAGATCTTTTGGAAGAGAATTCACATCTCCCTGAGTTTTCTTATCCATTAACATAGAACACATCTCTGTTTATTTAGATGTTTAATTTTTTCTAAATTTTTTTTCAGTGTTATATATTGTACATAGTCTTTTTTTATTTTTTTATTTGACAGCTAGAGTTATAGACAGTGAGAAGGATAGACAGAGAGAAAGGTCTTATTTCCATTGGTTCACTCCCCAAATGGCCACCACGGCCAGCACTATGCTGATCCGAAGCTAGGAGCCAGGTGCTTCCTCCTGGTCTCCCATGTGGGTGCAGGGACCCAAGCACCTGGGCCATCCTCCGCTACTATCCCAGGCCACAGCAGAGGGCTGGACTGGAAGAGGAGCAACTGGGATTAGAACCTGGCACCCATATGGGATGTCGGCGCCACAGGCAGAGGATTAACCAAGTGAGCCACGGCACTGGCCCCCGGTACGTAGTCTTTAAAAATTTGTCCTTGGGCCAACGCTGTGGCACAGTGGGTTAATCGCAGCTCCGGCCATTGAGGCCATTTGGGGAGTGGACCAGCGGAAGGAAGACCTTTCTCTCTGACTCTCCCTCTCACTGTCTATAACTCTACCTCTCAAATAAATGAATAAAATCTTTAAAAAAAATTAATCCAAAAATATTCCATATTTTTCTATGTGAATGATTTTTTTAAATTTTAAAGCTTTATTTATTCATTTATTTAACTTTTATTTAATAAATATAAATTTCCAAAGTGCAACTTTTGGATTATAGCAGCTTTTTCCCCCCATAACCTCCCTCCCACTCACAACCATCCCATCTCCTGCTCCCTCTCCCATCCCATTCACATCAAGATTCATATTCAAGGCCGGCGCCGCAGCTCACTAGGCTAATCCTCCCGCCTTACGGTGCCAGCACACCAGGTTCTAGTCCTGGTCGGGGCGCCGGATTCTGTCCCGGTTGCCCCTCTTCCAGGCCAGCTCTCTGCTGTGGCCTGGGAGTGCAGTGGAGGATGGCCCAAGTGCTTGGGTCCTGCACCCCATGGGAGACCAGGAGAAGTACCTGGCTCCTGCCATCATCCGGCCACGGCAGCCATTGGAGGGTGAACCAACGGCAAAGGAAGACCTTTCTCTCTGTCTCTCTCTCTCACTGTCCACTCTGCCTGTCAAAAAAAAAAAAAAAAAGATTCATATTTGATTATTCTTTATATGCAGAAGATCAATTTAGTATATACTAAGTAAA
Organism: Oryctolagus cuniculus; assembly: GCF_051225735.1. NCBI lineage: Eukaryota > Metazoa > Chordata > Mammalia > Lagomorpha > Leporidae > Oryctolagus > Oryctolagus cuniculus. Next base: position 77,827,442 of record NC_142870.1, on the reverse strand, counting down.
GATTTCGACAGTTTGCACCTACACAGAAACACAAAATATAAAGTACTGTTTGAATACTAGTTTTGCCGTTAGTGAATGTGATTGACATTCATTTTTATCTTTCTTTTTTTAAGTTTTATTTATTTATTTTGAAAGTCTGAATTACAGAGCGATATGGGAGGACAAAGAGGGACACCTTCCATCCACTGGTTCACTTCTCAGATGGCCACAATGGCCAGCACTGGCAGGTTGAAGCCAGGAGGCAGGAACTTCTTCTTGGTCTCCCACATGAATGGCAAGGGCCCAAACACTTGAGCCATTTTCTGTTGCTTTTGCAAGGCAATTAGCAGGAAGCTGGATCAGTAAATGGAGCAGCCAGGACGCGAACCAGCGTCAATGTAGGATGCTAGCATTACAGGCAGCAACTTTACATACTATACCACAGACTGGCCCTTGTGTTTAACTTTCAATTTCAAAAAGTTTGTGGCTAGTATGTAGAAAAACAGTTGATTTAAATATAGTGACCTTATATCCTATGTCCTTGCCAAATGCACTTACTACTTTTAGTATATTTTTGAAGGATTCTTTAGAATTTTCTGCATACATAATCATATGATTTGTGAATAAAGACCTAATAATCTCATCTTTATGCCTCTAATTTGTAATAAAACCCAAAAGATCTCTCCTTGCCTTTAGCTCATCCATGAGGTTCTGTTTGCTTGATTCCTATAAAACATCACTTTGTCAACTCTTAGGCATTTTAAAACTCAAAAACAGAGATATGAGGGTTAATATGTGAAAAGTTTCTTTGTTATTGTTGATTTTTATTTTCAAAATTTCTTAGGTAGACACTTGGCATATTCAATTGTAGTTTTTGTTCTGTTTTCCTCTCTTATTTCTTCCAACTGAACACTATTTTCCTACATTAATCATTTTTAGGTCCTTAGGGCCTACCAGTACCTTATACTCAAAAATTGTTTGATTAATATTTATTGAATAAAGGGATGATACAATTAAGACTTATTTAGAATGCCTTTAGTGATATCCTAAAGAAATTAATAAGAAGTTTGTTTTCTTTTGCCCCAGTGTTTTCATTCAAACTATATCATCTATGGGCAGGAATCTCTGTCTAGCCTTTCTCTCATTCATTCAGTGGGTATTTCCTGAACTTCATTTTTTTTTTGACAGGCAGAGTGGACATGAGAGAGAGAGACAGAGAGAAAGGTCTTCCTTTTGCCATTGGTTCACCCTCCAATGGCCACCGCGGCCGGTGCACCGTGCTGATCCGAAGGCAGGAGCCAGGTGCTTCTCCTGGTCTCCCATGAGGTGCAGGGCCCAAGCACCTGGGCCATCCTCCACTGCACTCCCAGGCCACAGCAGAGAGCTGGCCTGGAAGAGGGGCAACTGGGACAGAATCCAGCTCCCCGACTGGGACTAGAACCCGGTGTGCCGGTGCTGCTAGGCGGAGGATTAGCCTAGTGAGCCGCGGCGCCAGCGAATGAACTTAATTTTCTAATCCCTTTTAAAAGCATGTTTTAACTGTAATATTACTAGGACCCCCCCCCCCATTTAACAATCAGTGAGCTCATTGAAACTTTGCAGATTTTTCCATTTGAGAGTAATGCTTGTCCCGTTTTCTTCATTCTTTGCCTACTTATTTTGGAATCCTTGGACAGTAATTTACACATTGTTGGAACCAGTAACATTTTGACACAGGCGGTGCTAAGGTGTTGGTGGTGTTGAACTAGCAACACGGGCTCCCTGCTTTCACTGCTGCCAGCGGGTTTAGGAGGCACAGGAACACAGAGTTCTTCCAGCACTTAGCTTCCTTTCAGCTGGTTTGTGGCCAGCTTTCTAAAATAAGCTGTGGCTAAAGCTAGGAAGGCTTTTTAAAAGGCCTTTAGTGGGATTATCCTACAAGGCCACCGGATGGGTCTGTGCTGTGAAAGGAGAGAATCCGTGCTGTGAAATGGCCATTCTACCTGTAGTGGATGTGTCCATGTGTCCACTTGTCCTGAGCTCATGAAATCCCAAGAGCATCACCATCTCACCGCAAACCTTCATTGCTTGCAAGAAGTCCAGTTTCTAATTATTTAGGGTACTCTTGCCAAGATGTTCCTGATTCCCCAGAGTTCTTACCTGAGTCCAGATCTCAGTCTCTATTGTGGCTTGTTGGTTTGGGGACTCAGCCACACTTCATGTCCTCAGACCTGACAGGTGGGCAGGGGTGGCGCTCTACTTACTGTCTTGCCTATTGCAGTCACCTTTGTGGTGGAGATGGAAGTGAGTGTGAAGTATTAGGAGTGCTTCCTTTTGGTGGTGTTTTTTCTGAGTGATAGAGGTGTCCCAAACCAAGGTTATCTGAGTCCTACTGTTACAGCAATTTATTATGAGTGAATTTTTATTATTTGTTTTTTATTAGTTATTAGTTCTCTCAGGAATTATCAGGCTTTGGGAGGAGCAAAGGATTCCATTGTTGACAAAAAACTACAGAAAATATTATTTATAAATAAATTTACCCAATGCTGTATTTTTATAAGCATTACTTTAAATGACTTCCTAGTATACTATTGAAAGGTAATATTTCAATTTACTTAACTATTATCCAACGTTTTGTCCATATAGATTGTTTCTTGGTTTTGCTATTATGTAGGCGGGGAATGGAAAAAGTTCATGGAAAATGCATATTTTCAAAAAGCTATGCATGAATTAAAATTTTTTTCACCAAAATAACTCATCTTCAGTTCCACCTTCCAATGAATTTTGAGATGCCTGCATATGATGTTTTACTGAGTCATTAGACGTTAAGCTTTGCCATAGTTAAAATCATTTCTCTGAGTAGACTCCTAGGACTAGAATGTATATCTTCAAGGTATGTGAATATTTTTTGGTTTCTTGAGGCAGATCAGTCAATTTAAAAAAAAAAATGCATGCAGAGAGGGAAACAGCTTCCTACTTATTAAAATACAGGTATCATTGTCCGCTAATATTTAAGCATGTAAAAAATGGCACCAAAGGCCAGATGGTTATTTTAGTGAGAAAAATAGACTGGAGAAAATATTATTGCCTTCTGGAGAATATAAATCAGGCTGTGGTTTGCAGGCCATACTGATCTCTCACTTTGAGACCCCTCCCTAGGATATTTTAGGGGCTGTGTTATGGCTAAAAACAAATGGAACAAACCTCAGCATATCCCTTTCTTCTGGGAAGTGGGTCCATCAACCTCCCTGTGCTAGATAAATGCCAGTCACCTGCTTAACTTCCAGCATCCACCAGCTGAGGAGCAAAGTGTCAGAGGAGCATGACGTCCTCAAGAAGAAAGAGATGGAATCAGGGCCCAAAGCGTCCCATGGCTATGGAGGTCGGTTTGGAGTAGAAAGAGACCGAATGGACAAGGTGAGTTGAAAGGGAAATATTGGCTTCAAAACAAAACGAAATGAAACAAAGGGGGCTGGCGCCGCATGGGGTGGGATAAGCCTCTGCCTGCAGCACCAGCATCCCATGTGGGGGCAGGTTTGAGTCCCGGCTGCTTCACTTCTAAACCAGCTCTCTGCTGATGGCCTGGGAAAGCAGTGGAAGTTGGTCCAGGTGCTTGGGCTCCTGCACACATGCAGGAGACCTGGAGGAAGCTCCTGGTTCCTGGCTTTGGATCAGCCAAGCTCTGGCCATTGTGGCCATTTTGGGGAATGAACCAACAGATAGAAGACCTCTGTCTCTGTTTCTCCCTCTCTCTGTTTGTGGCTCTGCCTCTTAAATAAATAGATAAAATCTTTAAAAAAAAAAAAACAAAAAAACTTAAGATAGATCAACTCATTTATTGGTTTTATGTTTTTAAATATTTATGTGTTTATTTATTTATTTGAAAGGCAGAGATAGAGAGAGGGAAAGAGAGAGAGAGATTTTCCACCACCTGGTTCACTCTCCAAATGGCCATAAAGGCCAGGGCTGGGCCTGGCTGAAGCCAGGTGGCAGAGGCCCAAGGACTTGGTCCATCTGCTGCTGCTTTCCTAGGCACATTAGCAGGGAGCTGGATTGAAGTGGAGAAATGACTAGGACTGGCATTCTTGTGAAATACAGGCGGGGGCGTAACCTGCAGAGCCTCAATACCAGCTCAGGTTCTATTTGCTTGTTTTATATTTATGTAAAAAGTGGAACCACAGAGCAGAAGAGAGAGAGATCGTCCATCGCTGGTTCACTCCCCAAAGGTCCACTGAAGCCTAGAACCAGGAAGTCCATCCAAGTCTCCCAACTGAAGCCACCATATATGCTGCTTCCCAAGCGCATTATCAGGAAGCTAGATCGGAAGTGGGGTAGTCGGGACTAGAACCACCACTGACATGGAACGCAGTCATCCCAAGCAGCAGCTTAACCCACTGTGCCACAGTCACCACCCCTGGCTTTATGGTTTAAAACATGTTCAAAAAGTACAGTGTTCATTTAGGGTCTGAAAGAGAACGTCCACACATATTTGTATCATTTTTTTTTTCTGTTTAGATGGCAGAAAATGAAAGGCAAAACTGGAGATCAGCTGGTCTCCTGTAGCCCCTGTTACACTGCCACCTGTAGCCCGAGGAGACTGGAAGCACAAGTAGAAAAAGGAAAAACATGTTTTAAATCACCCCTCATTTTCAAATGTTTGTGAAGTATATCTGTGGTGCATCCTCACTGATTATACTGTTGTCTACAACTTCAGAGTTCACTTCTGAGCTCCGGTGGCCAGGAGCACAGATCTAGAACTAAAGCACCCGGCTGAGTTCCTGCAGTATTAGTCCCAGCTGTGGAATGCAGCCAGTCCTCTTTGATCTCTTCCTCAGAGGAGCCTCCTTTCCACTTTGAAGCCTTTGTTTCGCTCTTTTGTTATGATTTCTACGCTGCAGTGTGTACCTGGTCTCCTTGTCTGGCTCCTAGCCCACACTCTGGGAGCTGTCGGAGTGGCGGCTTCCTGGTGGTATTAAAACAGAGTCAGCCATGTGCAAAGCTCTGGAAAAAGTCTTCTTGCTCTCCCATCACATGTCCCTTAGCATCACTGCCAGAGGCTACAGGGCTGACCCAAATGGAATTTCTTGTGTCCTTATGCAATGCCACTCCATCTCTGTACCTATTTTTCAAGGTCATGTTGACCTGGTCACTCACTCCCTCCTTGGTTTTTCTCAGAGTGCGGTGGGCCATGAGTATGTGGCTGAGGTGGAGAAACACTCTTCTCAGACTGATGCTGCCAAAGGCTTTGGGGGCAAATACGGAGTTGAGAGGGACAGGGCAGACAAGGTAAGTGACAAATCTGTCCTCGCAAACCCAGCTCAAATCATGCAGAACCTGCTAGCTCACCCTTGAATGTAGGCTGGTGGCTCTTTGGTGAAAGACAGGGAGAGGATGCTGCCAGGGCAAGGCATTGTCACTGCGAGAGACAGGGATAGATAGGAGCTCCCGTGACTGCCCTGGTCAGCCTCCATGTTGGAGACCACGTGCTGAGCTCAAAGGCATTTACCCCCATGAGGCGAAGCCCCCCAGACTCTGTTTAAATAAGTCCCGCAGCCACTGGTTTTTAATACCTTATGTGTGAAAAGAGAAGAGAGAATTTCCAAAGTTCCTCTTTATTCTAATATCAAAATCTTATAAATATTTATGCCTTTTGGGAAAACACAGCCATCCGTTTGAATATTATTACCACAGCAGCAAATAACCAAGCAAGACAACCAATTAGAGCAACAAGATTTTAAGAAAGTAAAATTAGCTTTTCCCAAGGTTCAGCATCCATTTCTGAAGCATGGGTATTTGTAAAGTTTCCTTTGGACAAAAAAAAAAAAAAAAAAAAAAAAAGTGGTTTTAAAAAGAAGAAACAGAGCAGTGTGATTACAGGATGATAGAGTGGACAGGAGAGGAAGATCGGTAACTTGCTGATGTTCTCACTTCCGCTTTTGAAGATCTAATTCTTTGAACCTGCTTTTGATGATGCAAAATGGGGCCTCCTCCCTGAGGCTGCACACAGAGAACGTCTTCACAGCTCACTGAGATTTTTTCTTTTTACCAGCAGTTGTTAATTAGGTGAGCCTTAATCCTTCACACTAAGTGCTGGGATGTTAATGGGCTGCATTGAAGGGAAAATCAAAACATACTATAAAAGAAAGGCAAGTAAAGAAAGTTATTTTTATTAATTATAAACATGTCAACAGGTCTACACTTTGTAAATATTATTTATTTTATTTATTTGAGGGACAGAGACAACAGAGAGAGCTCCCATCCACTGGTCCACTCCCCAAATGCTGGCAATGACTGAGGCTGAGTCAGGCCATGGCCAGGAGCTCAGAATTCAGTGCAGCTCTCCCACATGGGTGGCAGGGATCCAAGTACTTGAGTCATCGCCTGCTACCTTCCAGGGTGCACATTAGCAGGGAGCTGGAATGAAGAGCAGAGTGGGACTAGAGACCAGGCACTCTGATGTGGGATGCAGGCATCCAAACCAGTGGCTTAGCTGCCAGATAAAATGCCTACCCCCAAAAGGTAATTTTTTAAAGGCAACAATGGAAGATGAACATATATGAATATTTCTCTGTAATCAGGATAGACTTTCCTGTTCCATCTGGGCTCCCTCTTGGCTGCCTGTGCTTAGCTGTTACATCTTCTACTTCACCAGCCGTGAACGGAATCACCTAAACAACCAATGTGATGTAAATCAAGAAATAGTCCATACTACTAATTTTTTTTTTTTTTTTTGACAGGCAGAGTGGACAGTGAGAGAAAGAGACAGAGAGAAAGGTCTTCCTTTTGCCGCTGGTTCACCCTCCAATGGCCACCACGGCCGGTGCGCTGCAGCCGGCGCACTGCGCTGATCCGATGGCAGGAGCCAGGTGCTTCTCCTGGTCTCCCATGGGGTGCAGGTCCCAAGCACTTGGGCCATCCTCCACTGCACTCCCTGGCCACAGCAGAGAGCTGGCCTGGAAGAGGGGCAACCAGGACAGAATCCGGCGCCCTGACCGGGACTAGAACCCGGTGTGCTGGCGCCGCTAGGTGGAGGATTAGCCTAGTGAGCTGCAGCGCCAGCCCTTACTACTAATTCTTAAGATGCAAAACCTAGACTTGTTTAGGAACGTAGCTCTACACACTGGTAGGCTCCAGTCAACTCATCCAGTTCTGGAGCTTGCTCGCGTGCAGACTCTCTCCAAAATCCATTTTTGAGTTTCTACTATTCAGAAATGAAAGACAAGAAATACAGTGTAACTAGCCAGGAACAGACTAATACCTCTTGCAGAGACCTAAGGGCTTTATAGCTTACAAGACACTTTTCTAACTATTATCTCCATTTTAGTTTTGTGAAAGCACTAATTTAGCAAACGACCCAATGCAGACACTTTATATTCCTGTCCCTCTTAGCTGTTGTATTAGTCCAAATGAAGAGGAAGCATTTTACAATTGCACTAGGTGAGACAGCTGTGCCTCTCTTCATCTCATAATTTAAGACAGTAACACTAAGTTAGAGAGCTGTAGGTAGGGGAGGTGGAACTTAAATCTAGAACTGTGTCCTGAGCTTGCCGCTCCCTGCCTCCATACCACCTGTCGGAGTCTTCTTGGTTTTCATGCTTATACTCAGCCCTGGACCCTACAAACTACCTTTGGGGCTGGCCTGGGGGTCAGGGGGGTGGGATGGGCCAGGAAAGGGAAAACCTGTCAATTTGGACACTAACCAATTTCTTCTCTCCTCTGTAGTCAGCAGTTGGCTTTGATTATAAAGGAGAAGTGGAGAAACACACATCTCAGAAAGGCAAGGACCCTGCACTTCAGCCTCAGCAACCTGCCTGGCCACTATCCTGCCCAGTCTTCGCTTCCCAATAGCTGCCAGCAGCTGCCCTTAGTTCCAAGACCAAGCTCCCCACAACTTTATTTATGTTTTAGTCCAAGTTTGTCTTTGCTTCTTTCTCCTTCCTTGCCTTCTGTGAGATCGATCAAGGTTTCCTAGTCCTTTTTTCCCTAGTGATGGATTGGAAATAAGATATTCTACTCCTTTACTTTAGACAGTTATCCCTAACCTTTAACATGTAACTTTGACTTAAATTTAAAAGTAATCATTATCTCTTTCTAAATAATATAGGAATCATACAACATTTAAACTCCATTCTTTCTACCAGTCACATTGATGTCTGGTATATTGGTTTTATTTTTTTTCCCCAAGATTCATTTTATTTCTTTGAAAGACAGAGTACAGAGAGAGGTATAGACAGAGAGAGAGGTCTTCCATCTGCTGGTTCACCCCCGAGATGTCCGCAACGGCCAGAGCTGCGCTGATCCAAAGCCAAGAGCCAGGAGCTTCTTCTGGGTCTCCCACGTGGGTGCAGGGGCCCAAGGACTTGGGCCATCTTCCACTGCTTTCCCAGGCCATAGCAGAGAGCTGGATCGGAAGAGGAGCAGCCGGAACTAGAACCACCACGAATATGGGATGCTGGTGCTTCAGGCCAGGGCTTTAACCCACTGCACCACAGTGTCGGCCCCAAGTTTTATCTTGTTTTTAAACAAAAATGAATCATTATTACCTAACTGTTATATCTTCTACCTCACAAGCCATGAACGGAATCACCTATCTAACTTGACTAATACACTGACCAGTTTCCTAGCTTATGATTTTTTACAGGATTTCATTGTTTCTTCCTGACTTCTTATGTTTGTTTCTTTCTTGCTAACATATATCCTTTTGTAAGTCCTTTTTTTTTTTTTTTTTTTTTGACAGACAGAGTTAGACAGTGAGAGAGACAGAGAGAAAGGTCCTTCCGTTGTTTCACCCCCCAAATGACCACTACAGCCAGCGTGCTGTGCCGATCCGAAGCCAGGAGCCAGGTGCTTCCTCCTGGTCTCCCATGCGGGTGCAGGGCCCAAGGACTTGGGCCATCCTCCACTGCACTCCCGGGCCACAGCAGAGAGCTAGACTGGAAGAGGAGCAACTGGGACAGAATCCGGTGCCCCAACCAGGACTAGAACCCGGGGTGCCGGCATTGCAGGCGGAGGATTAGCCAAGTGAGCTGCAGCGCCAGCCACCTTTTATAAGTCTTTCAGTGGGTCTACAAAACAACTCCCAATCTTTGTACAATGCCTTTATTTTGCAACATTAATCATTGTTATTTTCCTTTTATCTCTTTGAAGATATTATCTCATTGTCTGACATTTCTCTCTCTCTCTTTTTAAGGATTTATTTATTTATTTATTTGAAAGACAGAGGTACAGAGAGAAGTAGGACCAAAGACAGAAGTCTTCCATCTGCTGGTTCACTCCCTAGATGGCCGCAGCGGCCAGAGCCATGCTGATCCAAAGTCAGGAGCCAGGAGCTTTTTCCAGGTCTCGCATGTGGGTACAGGGACCCAAGGACTTGGGCCATCCTCTACTGCTCTCCCAGGTCATAGCAGAGAGCTGGATTGGAAGTAGAGCAGCCAGGTCTCTAACTGGTGCTCATATGAGATGCCAGCACTGCAGGCATCAGCTTTACCCGATACGCCATAGCACTAGCTCCAACATTTCTCTTGTAACAGTTTACTGGGGCCAGTGCCGTGGCTCACCTGGTTAATCCTCCGTCTGCAGCGCTGGCATCCCATATGGGCACTGGGTTCTAGTCCCGGCTGCCCCTACTCCAGTCCAGCTCTCTGCTGTGGCCCAGGAGGGCAGTGGAAGATGGCCCAAGTGCTTGGGCCCCTGCACCCATGTGGCAGACCAGGAAGAGGCACCTGGCTCCTGGCTTCGGATTGGTGCAGCACCGGCCGTGGCAGCCATTTGGGGAGTGAACCAACAGAAGGAAGACCTTTCTTTCTGTCTTTCTCTCCCACTGTCTGTAACTCTGTCAAATAAAAAAAAAAAAACAGTTTATTTATCATTCCTTTTAGGTAACATGTCTTGTCTCTCTTTTTTTTATTATTATTATTAAAAGTTCACTTTTTGTCTCTGATACTCTGCGGTATCATCAGCATAATCTAGGTGTTGGGTTTATTTTTTATTATCCTCTGTGAAACTTAGTGATCCTCGTCAACCTCAGATATGACTTTTATTATGGAAAGTTCTTAAGCATGTTCTCTTGAGTGGCACCTTTCCTTCCCATTTATTCCTTCTTCTGGAACTCCCATTGGATGTGTACTAAACCTTTCGTTCTCTTCTTAGGGTCTCTTAGTTTCTCTTCCTTATTTCTGTCTCTTCATTTCCTGGGCTGCATTCTGGGTTATTTCCTTGGATCCACATGAAACTAATTTTTCCTTCAGGTATGTTGACTTGCTGTTTAATCTGCTGATTAAATTTTTAACATGCTTTCAGATATTTTCATTTCCAGAAGTTCCTTTTGTTTCTATTGCAAATCTGCTCATTCTTTTCCCTTAATGACTCTGGCTTTAGTTATGATATCTCACTTCTTTAATCTCTTTATTTATTTTAATCTCTTTAATGATTTTAAGTATATTCTATGTTTTGTTTCATATTTCTTATATTTGCAGTTCTTGGGGTGCAAATGCTTCTGTTTGATTAATCTTCTTTTCTTCATGTTATTCATTTCCTTGGTTTATAATTTTTGTTTGTGAACTTATTTCACTGGGGGAGAGGTGTTGTTTTCTTGGAATTTCACATGTCGTAGGTTAAGTACCACTCACAGAGAAGTTTTGCCTCTACTTCTGGCTGAGTTCTAAAAGTCTCACTGGTAATGGGCTATTTTTTTCTTCATTGTTTTCCTTGTCCAGTTCAATTTCTTGTACTGATATAACTCTGCTCAGTCTCTCTATATTTTCCTAAGTCAGTTATTATATGCAGTAGTTTTCAAGGAATTCGTGCATTTCTTCTTTGTTGTCAAACTTATTGGCATAAATTGCTTTTTACTCTGTACAAGATTTATAGTGATATGATTTGCCCATTTACTTCTATTATTGTTAATTTGTGTTTTTCCTCTTTTCAATTGATTTTTATTACTAAAGTTTCAAAAATTTTATTATTTTCAAAGATCTAACCTTAGGCTTCACTAACTTTATTACCTATCTACTGAAAATTTATTATTTTTACAATTTTTTCCTTCTTCTTAATGTAGGTTTAGTTTGTTCTCTCTCTTCCTCTTTAAAGTAGAAACCCAGGTTGATTTCAAGCCTATATGTCCTTTCTAGGCACTTAAAACTATACATTTCCTTCTAAACACTACTTTTGCTGTATCAGGGGAACTTTCTTAATTTTATTAGTGTTGACTTTAATGTAATTCTGTTATCAGAATCTAATTTCTATTTCAGTCTTGAAATGTATTGAGATTTACTGTATGAACAAGTACATGGTCTATTTTTGTGAATGTTCTCTGTGTATGAAAAATTTATATTATGTAGTTTTTGGGTGCAGTATTCTGTAATACTCAGTTAGATCTTTTTTGTTAATAATGTTTGGATCTTTTTTAATTTTACTGATTTCTTTTTGTCTGAAATGTTCATCAATAATGCGAGAAGGGTGTTAAAATTTTCAAAAATGCTCACAAATGTATTTTAACCCCTACTTTTGTGAGTTTTTGCTTGATGCATTTTTACTTTATTAATGGGCTTATATCAGTGTACATAGTCCTGAAGAATGACACATTGTGCTTTCACCGTTGCGTTATGTCCTTCTTATCTGTTACAATGTGCTTTACCTTGAGGTCTGCTTTGTTTTATAGTCATGCCATCTTTCTTGTGTTTATTCCTTCCATGGCATATATTTTCCTGGATCATTATTTATGTTATTTCTCAGCTTGGTATTCCTGTGGCATGTAGTAGTAAAAAAAATGTATATTCATATTCCACACTCAGGTGTAGGCCTGAAATTTCCAAATCTCATAGATAAGCTTCTCCCTTTATTAAACACTGAATTGCCTATAAGCCCTCTCACCATTTTCTTGGAAAGATAGAATTTTTCTCAACTTACTTTGTATAAGAGGACAGACCTTCATTTCTGGCTTCCTCCCTCCCTACTCCATTCTGGTATAGAAAATAGCACCCGCTTGCATAGCATGTAAAGCCACCGCCTGCAGTGCCAGTATCCCATATGGGTGCTGGCTTCAGATCTGGCTGCTCCACTTCCAATCCAGCTCTCTGCTATGGTCTGGGAAAGCAATAGAAGATGGCCCAAGTCCTTGGGCCCTTGCATGCACCTGGAAGACCCGGAAGAAGCTCCTGGCTCCTGGCTTTGGATTGGCACAGCTCTGGCCGTTGTGGCCAACTGGGGAGTGAATCAGCGGATGGAAGACCTCTCTCTCTCTGTGTCTCTCTGCCTCTCCTCTCTCTGTGTAACTCTGACTTTCAAGTAAAATAAATAAATCTTTTTTTTTTTTTTAAAGAAGGAAATGGAGCCCTGGACCACAGATCCTAAACCCTAGTCATTAAATTTGAACTTAAAATACCCTTGGGTTTCTGTAGTGTCAGCTCATACACTCAGCTTTGACTCATCTGTTTGTTTCTGGGGCTGGGACTCTTTTCTTGTTCTATTCTTCTGAGCTTCACTAGAGCCAAAAAATCGTTATATTTTAGTTTGTATTTCTTTTTTTCCCTTTTTCTTTTCTTATTAACTGGCATGTCTGTTCAATTATATGGCAGTAGGGAAAGGCATACATTTCATATGTATCTGACATTTTTTTTCCTGGAAATCTCTCCACACTATATCCAACTCTTCATTTTTTTTTTTTTTAAGATTTATTGATTTATTTGAGAGACAGCGTTACAGAGAGAGGGAGGGAGGGAGAGAGAGAGGTCTTCCATCCACTGGTTCACTCCCCAAAAGACTGCAACAGCCAGAGCTGGGCCAGTACGAAGCCAGGAGCTTCCTCCAGGTTGCCCACATGGGTGCAGGGGCCCAAGGACTTAATCTACCACACCACAGCACCAGCACCTTTGGCTCTTCCTGAAAGAAGGGGGAAAACTGAAATGATCTCATCTTGGGCTGTCACGGAGGGAGGAGAGGAAAAGAGTGAGCAGAGCTCAGCTAACTCACCTGTGCTTAAGTCCCGCTCTCTCCCCAGGCACCTCTCTCCCGGCATTCATTCCTTCTCACTTCGCTGTCCTCGCTCAGGGTCCTGTGGGCTGAGAGTGGGCTCTCACGGCTGCTCCTTCAACCCTAGATTACTCTCGTGGTTTTGGCGGCCGTTTTGGGGTGGAGAAGGATAAACGGGACAAGGCAGCTCTGGGCTATGACTACAAGGGAGAGACGGAGAAACATGAGTCTCAGCGCAGTGAGTTGGGGTTGGGAGGAGGGTGGGCCGCAGCAGAGCAGAGATCCTCCTTCCTCCCTTTCTGGAAGACGACCCAGAGGCCACAGAACACAGAGAGGGGAGAGGCGGATGAGTAGTGGACGTGCGTGCACGTGTGTGAGGTGGGGCGGCTGCCGTGGTGGAAGCCCCGGGGGTGGGGGGTGCTCGCCGCCAGCCAGGCTATGGGTGGTCAAGGGTGGTGTGATGTAACTGTGGCTTCAGGCTCCCTCTGCCACAGCCAGCACTGAGAATCTACTTCTTCCCTCGGTCATAAAGGGTGGCTGCCTTTCTTTCTTTACATTTCCCCCAACCCGTAACTTCTGTTTTCGTGTTTCCCTCTTGCCATCGTCTTCGTTCCAGCTTTTTTCCTCCTCTTGCTTTCCCTCCTCTTCCTGGCCATTGCTCTTGAGCCTCTGATTCCCACCCCCCACTCCCCCCACCGTGGCCTCCACGTCCCTCTCTTCTGGTCTGTCTGCTCCTTGCTCCCTCTCCCTCCCCCTTCCCAGCATGCTAATCTCCTGTTTTGACTCTCAGAGCTTTCTGTCCCGCAGATTATGCCAAGGGCTTTGGTGGCCAGTATGGGATCCAGAAGGACCGAGTGGATAAGGTAAAGCACCAGAATGCCGCTGCCTTGAGCAGAGTTCCCTGACCTAGGGGAGCGCACAGAGACAAGGCTGGGGGAAGGATGGGGTGGTGGTGCTGGGGCCTGGAGTCTGTGCTACCAGCATTGCTGCCTCCCTGATGACTTTCCTCAGCATCCCATGGGCGTGCCTTTCAGAGCCTCAGCTTTGCCTGACAAGAGTACAGGGAGGCAGGGAGAGGCAGAGAGAGATGAAGCCCAGGGAAAGTGATGTTAGACTTGGAATTTCATGGCTCTTGGCATTGCTGAGCCCAATCCTTAGTCTCTCCCACCCCACATCACTGTGCTCTGTGAACATTAACCAGGGGCTCTGCTATATTTTAACAACTGGACTTGGAAACCTGAGATTCTAAGTACATTGAACTTTCCAAAAAGGGGAGCTGAGCCTACCAGTTTAGAACTTCTTTACCCCTCTTTCTGCCACAAAACAATATTAGGATACCATGTGCAACTGTTGAACACCAAATGGTCAGGAACACCTCCTACGGTGGTCCTATCCCCCAGTCCTGCCTTCTGGGTCTCTGACCTCTCCCCTCCCTCACACCACACATACTGTTTTCTACTTGCAGAGTGCTGTAGGTTTCAACGAAATGGAGGCCCCCACCACAGCTTATAAGAAGACGACACCCATAGAAGCTGGTGAGTCTTTGTGATCCCTTCTGTGTTCAACCCCCTCTCTTTTCATATCCTTGCTTCTTCCTAGACTGTTGCCTCCATGTCCTTTAACTACCCAGATTAGCTGACGTAGACTTGATCCCTACCCTGATGGTCTCCACTTCTCCGATTTTTGTCTCCTAGAAAAACTAAGTCAATAGGACAGAGATAGACAGGCACTGGGAAAGGAAGTGGGGGTGGGATAGGGAACTACTTGGGAAGGCTGGATGGGGATAGGAGCTTGGGATGTGATGGAGGATGGGTGTTGGCCAAAGGGCATCCAGAGCTAAGGAATATTGTCAGGGAAGGATGTGGGTTAAGGCATCAAGGCTTATAATTTTTTTAGATTTATTTATTTATTTGAAAGAGTTATACAGGGAGAAGGAGAGGCAGAGAAAGAGAGATAGAGAGAGAGGAGGTCTTCCATCCACTAGTTCACTCCCCAATTGGCCACAACGGCTGGAGCTGCACTGATTTGAAGCCAGGAGCTTCCTCCGGGTCTTCCCACAAGGGTGCAGGGGCCCAAGGACTTGGGCCATCTTCTACTGCTTTCCCAGGCCATAGCAGAGAGCTGGATTGGAAGAGGAGCAGCAGAGACTTGAACTGGCGCCCATATAGGATGCTGGCACTGCAGGCGGCAGCTCTACCCGCTATGCCACAGCGCCGGCCCCAAGGCTTACAATTTGGAAAGGGCAATAACCTCTGGTCACATGGCCTAGCTGCATGGAAATCTAGGCTTCGGCTCCAGCCATCCTCTCTTTTTTTTTTTTTTTTTATTTTTTATTTTTGACAGGCAGAGTGGACAGTGAGAGAGAGAGACAGAGAGAGAAAGGTCTTCCTTTGCTGTTGGTTCACCCTCCAATGGCCGCCGCTGCAGCCGGCGCACCGCGCTGATCCGATGGCAGGAGCCAGGATCCAGGTGCTTTTCCTGGTCTCCCATGGGGTGCAGGGCCCAAGCACCTGGGCCATCCTCCACTGCACTCTCTGGCCATAGCAGAGAGCTGGCCTGGAAGAGGGGCAACCGGGACAGAATCCGGCGCCCCAACCGGGACTAGAACCCGGTGTGCCGGCGCCGCAAGGTGGAGGATTAGCCTATTGAGCCACGGCGCCGGCTCTCCAGCCATCCTCTCTTAACCCCTTTATTCCCCCAGCAGCATCCCTTTCCTTCCCCTCCACGAGTCTCCTCATCTCATCTCCTGGCTATTGATTCCCTTTCCTTCAAGTACCACCCTTTCTCCCACCCCTAATCCAAGGCGACCCTATTTCTTCTTTTGTTTAAATATTTATTTTATTATTAGAAAGAGTTACAGAGAGAGGTAGAGACAGAGACAGAGAGAGTTCTTCCATCTGCTGGTTCACTCCTTAAAATGGCCACAACAGCTGGAGCTGATCTGATCTGAAGCCAGGAGCCAAGAGCTGCCTCCGGGTCTCCCACATGGGTGCAGGGGCCCAAGGACTTGGGTCATCCTCTGATGCTCTCCCAGGCACATTAGCAGGGAGCTGGATCAGAAGTGGAGCAGCCAGGACTCAAACCAGCACCCATATGGGGTGCCGGTGTTGCAGGCCAAGGCTTTAACTCACTGTGTCACAGCGCCAGCCCCTCTATTTCTTCTTGCTTGTGCCTGTAGCTTCCAGTGGTGCCCGTGGGCTGAAGGCAAAATTTGAGTCCATGGCTGAGGAGAAGAGAAAGCGGGAGGAAGAGGAGAAGGCACAGCAGATGGCCAGGCAGCAGCAGGAGCGGAAGGCTGTGGTCCAGATGAGTCGCGAGTCTCGACAGCCAGAGGTGCCCGTGGAGGAGCCGGCAGCACCACCAACCCCATTACCCAAGAAAATCTCTTCAGAGGTGAGTGCCTGGCCTCTGGAGTCCCCTCCAGGATCTCTTCCCTAGACAGGAGCCTTAGGGATCAAAATCACTGGCAGAAACTAGGGTCAAGAGACACCCTGTGTTGGGCAGTCTGCTACCCCTGTCTTCAGGAAGATGTCAGTTTGTGTAATTGGGCCTCCTTGACCAGCTGATGTAAAACAACAAAAGCTACGACAACATTTCCATAGTACACTAGCTGGCAGATCACCAACAAATACGCCCTTGCTGCGGAGCTAAGAGGAGAGTCATGGCTTCAGGGCGGAGCACACACTGGACTGGCAGAGCAGGAGGCGTGCTCACGGTGGGTTGCAGAGTAAAGGTGGAGGCCTGCTGGCTAGACCATGCTTCATCCTCCACAGGCCTGGCCCCCAGCAGCGAGTCCTCCACAGTCAGAGCCTGAGCCTGCGAGAGCCAGCAGGGAGCACCCAGCGCCTTCCCTCCCGGCAAGGCAGAATCCCCCAGAGGTAAGCAGGCCCCAGAGCTTCTCTGCCCCCAGCCCATCTCCTGATGTCTTGGGGAGGTGGGCTGTTGCAAGCCACAGAGTGACCAACCATCACCGTGTGCCTGGGCTGGTTCTGCTATTGGCACGGGAAGTCCCCACTCTGGGACACTCCCCAGTCCTGAGCAAAGGAGCGCGGTTGGTTATCCCAGCAATGCGCTCTCGCCTGAGATTTCCAAGGCATCTGACTCACCTTCCACTTCCCTCCCCTCACACCTCCCTCGCTCCCCTCCCTGATTGGGTGTTTAGGGTGGGAGGTGAGGAACGCAGAGAAGGAGGGCCTGTGTTTTCGGAGAGGCTGTTTGGTGGAGGTGAGGCGAGAGGGAGAAAAACTGAGCTGGTGAAGGGTGGGTCCCCCCAGTCCTCCGCTGGGCGTCTACTGAGTCCTCCTGGTGAGTGGAACGCCCCCCCCCCGCTCCACCCTGTGTCTCCCCAGGACAACGAGGAGCCCCCAGCTCTGCCCCCTAGGACCCTAGAAGGCCTTGAGCTGGAGGAAGAGCCGGTGTATGAGGCAGAGCCGGTGTACGAGGCGGAGCCCGTGTACGAAGCGGAGCCTGATGCCGAACCTGAGAACGACTATGAAGATGTTGAGGAGGCGCCCACGCACGAGCAGGACGAGGCGGAGGGGGACTACGAGGATGTTCTTGAGCCTGAGGATCCCCCTCATCCCCCGACCCCAGCTGGTGAGCAGTGGGGCGGAAGCACCTCCGGAATTGAGTCGCATGTAGGGGAGGGGCCGAGGGAGCGAATGTGTCCCCTGCTCACAGGATCTGTTGGCCCCATCCGTGTTGCTGAGACCGTGTTTGTATCTCTCCTCGCGCAGGAGCATCAGGCTGCCGGGCTGGGGCTGGGGCTGCGGGGATCTCAGCCATAGCCCTGTACGATTACCAAGGAGGTAGGTTGGCAGGGGCCTGCTGCTGGGAGGTCCCTGACACAAGAGAGGGGAATGGATTCTGGGGATCAGGGAAGGATCCGGGCTTGGCATCAAGAAAAAGGCCAGGCCTGTTTCCCTCCCTGACGTTTGCAGGGGCAGGGGGGTGGAAGGGCTCCTGTCTGACAATGCTGATGTCTTCTCCACTGCCTCTGCAGAGGGAAGTGACGAACTCTCCTTCGACCCGGATGACATCATCACTGACATTGAGATGGTGGATGAGGGCTGGTGGCGGGGTCGTTGCCACGGCTACTTTGGACTCTTCCCTGCAAACTATGTCAAGCTCCTTTAGTGATTGGCCCTTTCCGTCTCCTGCACAGTGCAGCTTCCCATGTCCACTGTGGCTCTGCTCCAACCATCCCCATTCCTGCTGGAAGGGTCTAATGGGATGGCCCAGGTAGCCTAAGGGTCTGCACAGTCCCCTCTTCCACTTCATTCAGAGCTTGGGGCAGAGACACTAGGAGGAATGGGGTCTCCTGCACATCAGCGTCCTCTCTACCCTGGAGGAGCTCATAGACACTGCCTGTGGCACTGCCTCCTCCCCCATGAGCGCCCCTCTAACAGCCTAAGTTCTGTTCTCCTCCACTGTGAGCTTGGGTTTTCCAGTTTGCTTAGCTGGAGTAGGTCTAGAGTGCCTGGTTGTGCTGTTTGCCCACTTTCCTTCCCTGCAGAGATATCTCTGGACCTCTGCTCAGTCCTAAAATTGGAAATAAAGTGGGACTATGGTTCACCTCTATGCTGAGGTCAATGTGGCCCTGACTCTCATGGCTCCATATCTCCTTTCCTCTCCCTGGCATAGCCAGAAGCTTCCCTCTTTTTGCTGCCCAACCCCCTACAACTTGGATGTCAAGACCTAGGCCTTTTCCTTGGGTGACACTTTAAACCCAGTCCAGAACCAATCATCCTGGGGCATGGCAGTAAGCTAGGATCACAGGGGGCCAGGTGGCACCTACATCAAGGCATGTCAACGTCTACTGGCTCTAGCAGTTGTGGGGGGTCAGCTGCCTTCTGCCTGGAAGTAATAACTAACACTCTTTTAGGGCATGGTGATTCTTGATTTGTGGGGGATAGGAAAGTCCTGGATGATTGAAATCGAAGGCCAGGAGAGGGTAGATGGAGGAAGTACACGCAGATTCTTTTGGTCCAGGGTGGAGGCAGATGGGAAAAAAGGAGAGGGAATTTGGATAGCCAATGATAGGAAAAAAGTGAAAATCACCATGCAAAATATGAAGGTGAGGGAGAATAAGAAGCCAGAGAAGGTAGGCATACCCAGACCCGACCCATTGTGCTCAGCCTCAGCTGGGTCAGAGATAGGTGATCCTAGGACAGAATCAAAATAAAGGTCAGGGACTTGACATGGGGGACCTTTGGTTTATAGGACACAACAGCCTATGCTATTACAGTATTGAAGATGGGCCCAGGTTTCAAAGATGGAGAAGGCAGACTCAAGGAGAGCTGGGTTATTGGTGACTGAGACCCACAGGTGCTCCATGACTGCATAGAGCCAGTGAGCTGCCCGTGTCTCAAGACCACTGCTTCCCTCAGTCTTCTCCCTGGATTTTCTTCATGACACTCATCCCTAAGTTTTGACATGACTTCTGTGCCACTGATTTGTGAACCTGTGGTGTATAGATTCACATAGTTGACTTTTCAGAAAGCAAAGCAGCCTTTATTTCCTTTTATAGAGATGTTGGCATTTCCAGTAGGTAAAGTCACCATGGATGCACAAAATCTCTTTTACAGTACACATAAATTGGACTTTGATGATGGTTTTCCTGATACAGCTCCAAGTTCCACCTTGCTGTTCATTTGTCCTTTGATGATAAGATGGAAACTTCGCTCCCAGATCCCTTTGCTACCAAGGCAGCAGGGTGCCTTCTGCCTCCGTTGCACGGACTGATCCCCACTGTGGATGGTCTCTCTTGGTGGAGACAGTCATCAAGGACGCTGCACGGAGACATCTCTCCTGCCAGGCTCCCACTCCTGCTACTCAGTCCCTCTTGCTGCTCCAGAGCTGCTGCTTAATCGGCACTCATTCCTGGCACTCTTGTAGCTGCCAGTCAGGCAACTCTGCTCACACGGTTCCCTCCAACTTCACATTGCTGCTCTCCTCATGGCTGTGCCTGGCCCAGTTTCTCTGAAAGCCTTCTCTTCTGCTGCATCTGCCCCTCTCACCATTAAATGTGCTTGTGTCTATGGGCCAGGGGTTACCTTCAGCACCCTGGTTTCCTGTGATGCATACAACTATGTATCAAACTATGTGTTCGATGGTGTTGATCAATTCAATAAAGCTCAATTCAATAAAGCAGTTGGGGGTGCAAACGTGAAGCAGTCAGTATGCATGCCCCTGCCCCCAGAGCAGTTGTGGGCAGTGTCTGACTGCTCTCTTGAACCTGGGCTGCTCCCACCCACCCAGCTTGTGAGGGGAAAGTCCTCTGGTTTCTCTTTCTCTATATAGCACCTTGCTTCTCACCCATCTAACTGTAGCCCTTGACATTCACGTCCATTGGTTCTGCAGCTCATCTTTCTCTCATTCTGTTATACAGTCCAGAGTGAACTTTAGGAATTTTCTACCTTTGTGTAGGAACACATGGAACTGATACCTAAAGAACTCTTTCCCACCTCAATATTTACTTATTTCCAGTTACTCATCTCCACTGAATAAAGTCCTAGATCATACTATAATTACATTTGTTAAAAGGTGTGCCTTATATACAAATGTGGAGTATAAACAAAATAATAAGGATTAGAAAAAATGCAATTACACTACCAAATAGTATCAAGTGGCACATTAGGAAAAAAAAAGATGAGCACATTTCTGGTCAGAGACTTGCTTGACTGCCTTCTTGATTCTTCTCAGTGGTATCGTGTACTCTCTCTGCATCAGCTGTGAGCTGTGTTCAGAGAGAGAGCCAGGCAGGAATGGCCAGATTGACTAGCCTTTCTTTTGCTGCCTAAATTCTTCTTTCTCTGCTTCCCTGCAATGCCTCTCCTCCATCCTCCGTTTTCTCTGTTTCTCATTTGCTTTAGAACTGCTAGGACTGCTGGGGAAATGGTACCAATTAAGGTAAAAGGGATATAAATACAAGATAAATAACTTTCCTGGCTTCAGGTATTCCCAGAGAGAGCTGAAAGCATACATTCTTACAAGTGGCCAAGGGGCCGGAAGCCATATTAAACAAGTTAAATCTAGTTCCCAGCTTAAAACCTTCACTTATCTAAACCCTATTTAGTAACTACAGAAGAGCAACACTAAATCAGAACTATGGATAGCTATGTGACATGATTTTGCTGTGTTGAGAAATCAGCATATCCTAACTTACTGTCACTGGTCTGAAATCCTTAGGAGACGTTATGCTCCTAGAGGACATTCAGTAAAGTCGGGAAAAATTTTGGGTTGTTATCATCATGGGGGTACTGCTGAAATCTAATTGGTAGAGGCCAAGGTTGGTAAATATTCTGCAATATACAGGACAGTCCCTAAGGCAAAGATTTATATAGTGCACCATGTCAAGAGTTCCCAGGTCAGAAAACCTTTCTTTAGGGGATACCTATTTCTATTGTATATTTTTAAATTTTTACTTATGATCTCATGGATACTCACTGTTCACCAAAAATAGCAGTATCACCCGTTTGTGACAGGCTGGAGGTAGGAACAGCAACAGAGAGCACAATCCCAGGGAACCATTAAGCTCACATGCTTCCTGTCCAAGACTCCCAGTGAGATCCCCAAGTTGTCTCCAGGACCTGGTGACAACACCACAGGTACTGCAGTGGGTCTTGTCTAGACTTTGCCAAATATATGGTCTCCTTGGTTAAGTCTGCACTCCAGCACTGACAGTGACGTTGGTATTAGTGTATTGAGGCCATTTTAGATAGCAGAGGTAGCTCATGACTATACCTGTGCTCTCTCTAACCGAGACCAAAATTCTCAAGTCATTACTAAAATTTTAAAAAGTAGGTTTGTGACTTTTCATCCTAATTTTCTCCCTAATGTAAGTATTGGGTCTCATTTTCAAGGCTTTCCTTCTATAGGTTGCCAAGATTCTATTCAATGGACTCTCTGACCTCATTTCTGCCCCTAATCCTTTGGCCTGTGTTGTCCTCAGGCTGCTGGGCTCAGCCAGGAGGCTGTGTTCTGTTGGGCTATATTGGGATTACCTGGGTTTAGAGGCAGTAGGGTAACTAAAAGAAGTCCTGGACTTAACTGTCAAAACAAACCCAGCTCCAGAAACTTCAAGCTGTGTGCCCCTCACCTTGGGTGCTCTAGGAGGTAGCTCTCTGCACCTAAGTCCCTGGCCCTGCATTGCTTTCCACATGAGTTTGAAAACTGTTTGTAAACTAAAAGCACACTGGTTATGGAATTTTATTGCTCTCTCATCACCTAAGGGCTTGGGTTCATCTTCCAAATGGCTTCAAGTTACCTATTTTCTCCCCCAAACTGATCTATTTTAGAAAATAAAGGAAATAAGTCATCAATATGGCACTATAGGATAAGCCATAGCTTATGAAACTCTTAGGCCTACTGAGTTTTGAAGGACATTGCGTGTTCCACTCAGATAAGCACATAAGCAGTTTACAAAGAGGGGCGTCTTCAAAACCATGCTCTGTCCTACTTTCAGTAACTCTGAGCGGAACTCCAAGAATGGTTGTGTCCAAATCCTTAGAAGACTTGTCTACCGCGAGGTCTGGCTCTGAAAGTGGAGACTAAACTCTTCCGGGGCTGCTCGCGGGGCCGACACATGCTGGTTAACTGAACGGGGTCAGTCCTGTGCTCTACGATGTTGAAAGGACAGGCTTTCAGGTGTTCAGACATGGAGATGACTTCATTAAACTCCCAGCTCTTGACTTTGGAGAAGAGGCTGCTGAACTGCCAGATCTGTGGAGAAGGATAGAAAGAAGCTCAGAGGTGAACTTCGTAGTGTAGAAGCCAGCCTGCAGGCGCTACCCAAAGAAACGCCTCTCTGCTCTTCCTAGTCTCCGCTCCCAGAGTGTTGGGTGGCTGCTACAGACGTGTGTTAGTTCCTTCCCCAGCACGCAATCCCTAGCTCCCCTTCCAATTAATAATCTTCCCAACTAGCCATGGAGTTGTGTAGGAATGACTAACAGCGGTCAGCATTTGAACATAACATTCCCTGCTCCCTGAGCAGCAACAGTGATTAGTTCTAGCGTAGATACTCAGGTCAAATAGGACCTACAAGAGCACCCCAAAACTTGGAGAAATTAAAAAAGAAGACTCTCTTTTTCCCTTTCTGGAGCCCTAGGTGCTTCAGCAGCTACCAGGGACCACCAAGAGAGAACTGTCTTAGAATGGAGCCATTGCTGAGGAAATAGAGATAAGAAATAGAAAAAGATCATTTGGATGCAATTTTTAAACTGCTAGATCAAACTTTACTTGAAGCAATTACGCTTGTATAAGCCAATAAATATCCATTGTTGTTGATGATACTTTAGGTTGGTATCTATTTATTGAAATTTGAAGTCCTCTCACTAATAAGGGTCTTCTACAACAGGCACCTGAGGGGAAGTCCATGAGTCAGGTGCTCAATAAAACACTCTCTGGTTTTTCCACATGGGAAGTGATGGCAAAAACCACTGGTCGTCAAAACTGTTTATGTGAGTGTAGGTATAGCCCAATACCCTTTCAACCGCCTACTTCACATGAACCTCAGTTTCTTCTCATTACTCCTATAGAAGAAAATTATTTCCTGGAATCTTATACCTATTTCTGTTTTTACTTTAAAAAGTCACTTTAGTAAGAGTGGCCTTTAGCTTCAACTACACTCTCTTTATTCTTTCTGCAAGGAGGATAGTTTGTTTCAATTGATACCGAAGAGTGATCAGCAATCACTGAATTGGGAATGAACATAGGCTGAAAAATAATGAAATTTATAGTATGTGAATTGCATAATTTGCATCTGATTTTATAGAGACGTGTATTATGCAGTTTCAAAAATACCATTCCTATGGGAAGCATCCTAGTCTCATTTGTGCTTATGCCTAATGTGGTTAGTTTGGCAGTGAATTCAGGTATGGATGCATGAAGCAGTCTTACAATTATTTTTTTGAAGAACACTGCTTAGGGAATATACAGTGTGAAACATGCAAAATGCTTTGACATAATCAATAAAAAGAGATGTAAACAACCCTAACTCCCCAAATGCCAAGTTTCAAACACCCACACATGAAGAAGAAACTCAAGAGTGAGGTTATGGAATTGTTGGCCTAAATGGGTGTGACAAGTTCATGGTGCAAATTACCAACATACCAACCATGAGAAAGAATGCTACAGGCACTTTGGACTCCATAAATAAGGAGTCTCCCTTCTGTATGATACAATCTGGTAGAAGTTCTAATAGAGTTAAGCAAACATGAGCCAAGAAGGAATAAGGTTTTCTGAAGAGAAATCTTTGATTTGTATGGTGGAGTTTTTTTTCTCAATTAATTAAGCATTTGAACCAGGGGAAATCAGGGGAAATTCAATGAGAATTTCAAAATGCCCATATCAAAGGGAAAAGCTGTGTTTAAAATTTTAGTTTGCATGAGACGAAAGGAGATTTGCCAGCATACTGTATCAATTATAGACCAAGCAGGAAACAGATGGCACCCTCAAATTGGGTAAATAGAGAATTTTTTAAAGGAATAATTTACAAATATATAGGCAGAGAACAGTACCCAGAGACAGTAACCATCTAGAGAGTTAGTGCCCTAGGCCTGATAGAGAAGAAGAAAGGACCCAGAATGAGTCATTCCTTGGAGAGATCACCTGTTAGAACCCCCTCCAGTGCAGAGACATAACCAGTCCGTGTCATGAAGGGGAGGGGGCATGCCGGGGGACAACCAGAAGACTGGCTGCTTCAACCCCATTCTACCCCCCCCCCATTTCCTGCTGAAACACCCTGATTAGATTATCCTAATGGCAAGCTAGAGGGCAAGGGAGCCAGTTGAGGCAATTGGTAGGGTTCAGCCTCCTGGAGGGAAAGACCAAGATGGAAAAGGATGCAGAGTAGGTCATGTGAGCAAACAGATGATATTCATGACACATGGATAAAGGTAAACAGGTGTTACCATCTATACTGCTATTTGTGTGTTTCTGGGTCTGTCTGCTCTATTAGACTGACCTCCATGAGCCAATCTTATTCCCAACCATTGTCTCAGTGCCTATCACAGTGCTTACCACATGGACAGCGCTTAATAAATATTTACTGAATGAATAAATAAGTCTCTGAGTGTTTACTTGCCTGTCTGTGGACTTTCCAGGAGGTACCTCCATGGGAATACCTCTTCTTCTTCCATTGCAAGAGGACCATTCCTCTCTCCTGTAACAAAGTGGCACAGATATTCCTCATCAGCACGGATACCTGAGAGAGCTGGGCCAGGCTGATGCTGTCCAAGAACCCAGCAATGTACTGCAAAAGCTCCAGGGGCAGGCTGGTTAGAGTGTTCTGGCTTTTTCCTCGACGGCCTGAGAGATGGTTGGTCTTCCCTCCTTCACTCAGCTCTGGAGCAACCTCTGGCTTGATGGCAAAGGTCTTGAGCTCCTGACTATAGATCACTTTTGCCTTTTGCCCTGGAGGACGGAAATGGTTTTGAACAAAGGTACATCCCAAGTAGGCAAGGGGGCATCGATGCTGGAACCAGCCATTGAGACAGGACTGAATGTCTGTGTGGACGTTCTTGAAGTGCAGGGGGAATTCGTCTCTTCTGAAGAATTTGTTGCAAGTGAAAGTGAAGGCAGAGCTGCTCTTGTTGTGTCTCCTGGTCACACACTCACTGTGGAGCTCTACATGGAGCCCTCCTGGACTGGCAGTGGTCAGGAGGTCAGCTAGCACTGTCCCTGAGGAAAACTGTTCCGGCTCAAAGGTGTATGTCTGTGTGGCAAAATCCATGAATAGCCCATCAATGCTCCTGGATTCCGAGATGACATGACCTTTGAGTTCTCTTTCCAAAGCACACTGGAGGGTGGTCTTGATGAGGTCTGATTTTGGCAGGTCCTCTACCGTGATTCCCAGATCTGAAGTATCTACTGCCTTGTGTTCACTTGGCCTGCAGCTCAACATGGCGTCCCCAACTCGAGCTCGTTTTCCACAGTAGCTCACAGGCACCTTGAAGGTGTACACAGTCTTAACTTCCTGAGCTTCAAGGTTGCCATAGACAAAGTCTCTCTCCTTGGGTGTACAAGCAGCCATCTGACCAAAATGAATCAGCATCCGCCCATTGTGCACTAGGTACATGTTATAGTCCTTGGCATCCACAGCTGTCTTCAATCTTTCCAGCACGCCGTCCTGCCAGGGGGCAAGC
Organism: Oryctolagus cuniculus; assembly: GCF_051225735.1. NCBI lineage: Eukaryota > Metazoa > Chordata > Mammalia > Lagomorpha > Leporidae > Oryctolagus > Oryctolagus cuniculus. The sequence continues at coordinate 77,801,370 of NC_142870.1, read as the reverse complement.
CCTGTTTTTTCCACAGCTGCCAGAAAGTCCCTCTGCTTCTGATTTGCCTGTGGTTCTTGCCCTTTGGCAACACCCTCTCCATCTGCTTTGTTATTGTCACTGGAATCTTGTTCTCTCCCTGGGCCATTCTTGCTCTTGCTGTCACAGCTTGCTGATGAATTTGCTAAAGCAGCAGCGGCTTGTTCTTTACTAAACATATTTTCCCACTTGCCAAATTTGTCCAGGGCCATCCCTTCTTTGGTTTTGGCCAGCGCCTCTCGTTCTTCTTGACTCAACTCTGCCACCTCCCCATTGGCTGCTGACAGACAACCTTGTGGTACTAAACTAGAATTCTCTCCCCCCACAGCCCCTCCCATTTCTTCCCAGTTGGTTTCTCCATTCATGGTTGGCTCCTCCTCCGTGGCATCTCTAGTCTCTGGGAAAAGTTCTACCATCTTCAAGGATCTGAAGAGGACCTTCTGGTCCTGGAGGGCCAGGGCTGTGTCCAAACACTCTTCGCTTGGAGTCTCTTTCATGATGTTCTCATGAAGAGTTGTCTCTGAGTCCACATTTGGCCAGCGGTTCCACTCCATGGAGCAGCAGACCACGCTGGCAGGACACACCTGCAGGTGCTTGGCCAATTTGTGGCGGGACATGGAAAGGGGGCAGCCATATTCAGAGTTGAGACACGGAACCTGCTCCAAAGGGCAGAGGAGCTCGTGCTCCGTCTCCTTGCACATGTGGAAGGTAGCCCCGCAGAGCAGGCGGCAGCTTATCACCAGGCAGGAGACGCTGGGCTCCACAGGAACATGGCAGTGGCGACTGATGCAACCCTCACAATGCCGGTGCTGCCCAGGTGGGGGCCTGTGTACTCTGCCCTGCAGACACGGAGGTGGGGGGAAGAGGAGAAGGGAAAGGAGAAGGCAAATGAATGCTGTAAGAGAAGCTCCATGCATAGCCGTCACTATTAATTTACTTATTTGCTAGATATACTTTTTCTTTGGTATGATCTTGTAATATATAGAAAATCATGGAAGAGGGAGCAAAAAAAAAAAAAAAATCACAAACCCACAATTCAGAAACAACAGCCACAAGCATTCTTTTTAAAATTTCCTAATGGTTTATTCTACATGTGTAATAGATAAGTTTAAGATAGAGGAAGAACAGTTAAAAACAATGGACTGCAGTGTTGACAAATGCTGTTTTTGAGTTGTGGTTGTGGGGGATGTATATCACATAGTTAATACTATAAAAACAATTTTGTATCCTGATTTTTAACTTGATGTTATGAGACTAGATTGTTTTATTAATTTTTTTTTGTGAATTTTCTTTACAATGGCAGTGGAACAATCCAGAACATAGGCATGCTGTCCCTTATTTGACCAACTGCCACCAGAAGGCAAGCCGGGAGTATGGAGGCCAGACCTGGCTTTCCTCACATTCACAGCCCTAGAACCTAACAGGGGAACTGAACCACTGCAGGGACTCAATAATGTTTGCTGAGTGAAGAAATTATTAGCCATTCATGTTGTTGCTGACTCTCTCTCTCTCTCTTTTTGGCTATTTTACTTGTCCAAATTCACTAAAATCTTTGCTCATGAATCTTTCTCATCTCTCTGCTTCTTCCTACTCTCTGTTAGTTTCTTCCAAATTCTGTTCAGTGTTTCTGGTTTTGCAAAAAGCTGATAAATATCAAACCAGAGGACGAGTGTACCAGCTGCTGGGTCTACAGGTTAAATGAGGCAAGACCTGTACCTTCCCAAAAATGAGTACCCAATAAACAACCATTACTCACCATAGCTTCCCAATTTCTTCTCACGTCTTAATTCTGGAGAAAATAAGAATTTGCATGATTAGTAAGAAAAGTATTATGGTTAACTATATTATCAGTGGTCAAAGAGACTTCACATACTCTCTCATTTAATCCTTTCCACCCCTTGGAGATGTAATTCCCCCCTTTTTATGGTTAAGAAAATGGAAGCTGGAAGAAGTTTAATAACTTATCCAAGGTCTCACAACGCTAAGTAGTAGAATCAAATTTCAGGCTCCATACTGTGCTGGCCCAAGGTCCTCTCACTGACCCACACTGCCCCCTGATGGAGCACAGTTTTTTCACAACATGCATTTTTCTATGAACTTTTGGAAGACCTCTTATATGCATGAATTTCAAATTTTTGCACCAAAATAAACATATCTTTTAATTCCATTATCCCATGAACTTTTTGAATTATTCTCATAGGCTGCTGACATGGTGCAATTTAATGCTTAGTGCCTCAACAAATATTTCCTAAAAATAAGGACATTTTCCTTTGTAATTACAGTAACATTGTCTCACTTAAGAAAACTAAAAATAATATTCTAATATCATGTAACATGTTGTTGACATTAAAATTTTCCCAGTTGCACCAAAAATTACTTCTACAGTAATTTTTGTTAAATTTCAGCTTTTGAAGAAGAATGTTTTTAAGGACAATTTATTGAATTTGGTATTTAAGACTTTTTTAGCCTCTTTTATTCTGAAAGACTCTCTTTCAGGTTTTCTTTTTCAGGAGAAACAATGGCTCAAGAAGGTTATAGTCGGCCGGCGCCGCGGCTCACTAGGCTAATCCTCCACCTTGCGGCGCCGGCACACCGGGTTCTAGTCCCAGTCGGGGCGCCGGATTCTGTCCTGGTTGCCCCTCTTCCAGGCCAGCTCTCTGCTATGGCCCGGGAGTGCAGTGGAGGATGGCCCAAGTGCTTGGGCCCTGCACCCCATGGGAGACCAGGAGAAGTACCTGGCTCCTGCCATCGGATCAGCGCGGTGCGCCGGCCGCAGCGCGCTGGCCATGGCGGCCATTGGAGGGTGAACCAACGGCAAAGGAAGACCTTTCTCTCTGTCTCTCTCTCTCACTGTCCACTCTGCCTGTCAAAAAATAAAATAAAATAAAATAAAATAAAATAAAACTTTAAAAAAAAAAGAAGGTTATAGTCTAGCTAATACATTTATTCATCTGTCGGTGCAGCCATCCATCCACCCTACAATCTGTTGATTACTTACCTTGTGAGCATAAGGGTTACTTGGACTGCTTGCTAACACGATTCTTAAATACTGCAGTTCATTATAATTAGCTATGATGCTTGTTTAACCTCTAGATTTGCCCTGTTCAATATGGTAATCACCAGTCACATGTGGGTTTTTAAATTTAAATTGGTCAAAATGAAATAAAGTGGGCAATTCAGCTCTTCAATCACACTAGCCACATTTTAAGTGCTCACTAGTACATGTGACTAGTAGCCACTCTATTGGACAACAGAAAAGAGAGTATTTGCATTTTTTCATAGAAAATTCTATAGGGGCTGGCGCCATGGCTCCCTTGGCTAATCTTCTACCTGTGGCGCCGGCACCCTGGGTTCTAGTCCCGGTTGGGGTGCTGGGTACTAGTCCTGATTGCTCCTCTTCCAGTCCAGCTCTCTGTTGTGGCCCGGGAGGGCAGCAGAGGATGGCCCAGGTGCTTGGGTCCCTGCACCCGCATGGGAGACCGGGAGGAAGCACCCGGCTCCTGGCTTCGATCGACACAGCGCTGGCCGTGGTGGCCATTAAGGGAGTGAACCAACAGAAGGAAGACCTTTCTCTCTGTCTCTCTCTCACTGTCTATAACTCTACCTGTCAAATAAAAAAAAAAATTATTTGTTAAAAAAAAAGAAAATTCTATAGGAAAGCATTGGTACAAATGCTAGCCACTCCCTTGACCTGAGTGAGGAGTGTGGAATTTATGTTTTTAACACATTCCCCAGCTGATTCTTATGCACATTAATAAATGAGAACTCTTATTTTAGATACCACGGGGTGACTATTGTGCCAGAGTGCTCTATCCTCCTGAAACAGAAGATGAGAATTTGCAAGCCAGAGCATCAGATAGGTTCAGGGACCAGTAGAAGGTGAACCAAGGTGCTAAATCCTGAGAAGGAGTTGAACAGAGACAGGAGTAGATGCTGAAAGAGTTGTGGGGGCTGGACTGAGCTGAAGTCGAGGTGTTTGTGTCCCCCCCCACCCCCCAACCCCAGCCAAATTCCCATTTGAAACATAATCCCCAGTGTGAAAGTATTTGAATGTCGGAGGTGATGGGATTAGTGTCCTTATAAAAGAGGCTCAGGATAGGTCCTCTTTGGACAGGATGCGGCGAGAAGACGGCTATCTGTAAACCAAGAAGCAGGCCCTTAACAGATAGCAAATCTGTCTCCAACTTGAACTTGGACTTCCAGCCTACAGGACTGCAAGAAATAAATTTCTGTTGTTTATAAGCTACCCAGTCCGTAGTGTTTTGCTATAGCAGCCCAAATACTAAGACTGTGGTGGAGCAGCATAAGATCAAGCAAGGAACACATCTTTTGGATCCAAGAGTCCAGCTGCTGATCTGTTAGCTTTCAGTTTAATGACAAATGGAATGCTGCCATTTCAGATCACTTCTGGGTTGAGGGTAGGGGAAACCCATTATGGATGAACTGTGGAATTTCTGAAATATTAAGCTAGAATATATGGAATAATTTGCACAAACTCAAGGGCCATTTAGCATTGTAACTGGGGTGTTAATCAGCAGTTGCAGAGGGATGGATGGAGTAGGAGGACTAAGTGTTAGAAACTGTGATGAGGGAGACTGACAACAGAAATAGGCAAGATGAGACTGGGAGGAGACATCTCAAGGGAGAATCAGACTTTTGTTTCTGGCTGGAGATGGGGAAAGAAGAGTCAAAGTTGATGCCAAACTTTTGAACCAGGAAAAAAAAATATTGGCTAAAAATTTAAGAAGAATTAGAGGTCTGAAGTGGCAAATATTTTGAAAGGCAAGTCAGGTACAGCAAGTTTAATTCAAGTTGCTTAAGGTGATGAAAGATCATGTGGACAGGAAGACGAGGGACTGGAGTATGTAGGGATGCATATTTGAGAATATCTACTTGAAAGTGAGAAAGGAAGCCATAACCAGGGAAGTGAGAACACAGAATAGAAATCTGATCCATGAAGTACATTAGTAAAATTTTGGGAAACATTAGGGAAAAGCAGAGCCAGACAAAAAGAGACCAGAAAGCTGAGAGAGCCAGGACTATATAGACACATTTGAAAGAGAGAGAGAGAGAGCACTACAGCCTCAAATTCTATTGCGAAGTTGAGAACAGAGATGACAACGCTGCTGCTTATGGGAGAGCCCCACAGAGCTGTTGCCAGAGCAAATGTGGCATTTCAGCTATGCAGTGGGATGCTTGGCTGTTCAAAATGTGGTGTTAGCTCAAAAGGAAGGCGGAAGTTTTGTGTTGGCAGGGCCTATGTCCTGGCCTAGAGAATGCGACTGTTTGCTTTCTATTCAGAAGAGAAATTCCTTAGTAAGGATGGAGTCTGAATGATTCAGCTTCCCACGCTGGGTTTTAGTTAGAAAAGAAGAGGCAGAACACAAAAATAGAATTAAATTGTACAGAAAAAGCTGCCAGCACCAGGAATGTCCAACTTCCTATTTGCCATCCTGTTGTACCAAGTAGAGCTCATTTGTTGGGAAGAGAAAAGAAGGGTTGGGTAGTTCTGTGTGCTCTCTGTGTATGTGTCCCAGCACAGGGTTGTGTCTGGCTAGAGGGACACTGGTGATGAATTCTAAGCCCAGTTATTTTCTGCCTTTCAGCTTGCAAAGAAGGTTCTTGGGAACAGTGTTATTAAAGCTGAGAATACTTGGATATAGACTTACTGCTCTATATTGATTTGAAGTTATTTGAAAATACAACTTTAAGAGGAAACAAATGCATCAGGCAATAAAGACTCTCTCCCTCTCTCGCTCTCACTCTATGTTGCTATTTAAAGATCTTCTGGAGTGATACTAGATGAGTGACTTTGAGAGAGGACATGTGTTGAGCAGAAAGACACAGTAGGTGAAGAATTTTGGCACTGGAAGGAAAGAGAAAGATAAACAGACAAAGGACATAAAAAAAATCTGACCCTTTTGCTGTCTATCTGGGGGCAGTTTTCTCGCAGAGATATGTCAATCCAGAATCCTTCATAGCCTAATTATTGCAGGAGAAGTAGTGCGACCAATTGTCATGGTTTTCCTGAGACTCTCCTGGTGTAGCACTGCAAGTTCTGTGGCCCAGGGAACCCCTCAGTCCTGACCAAACCTGGACAACTGATTGATGATCTTAAGTTGGAGTAACTGATGGTGCCCCCAAATGATCATATTTTATATGTATATGTACACATACACACACACACACGCACACAATTGGTTGCCTTATGACATGATATCTCCTTATTCAGTTCTCTGTTCCAGTGTCCATTGACTGAATCCTGATAAGTTCATTTGTTTTTCACGATATTGTTTTTCATTTGAAGACCCTCATCCCTCAGTTAAGGGTCATTCTTGTCACTCTCGTGGTCACTGCCTTGTGTAGGCCTTCATTTCTTCTCATTGCATCACTCCCCTACCCGTGGCTGGCCTTCCAGCTCAGTGCCCCCTCACTCCAGTGCACTTATATAGCTGCCAGCTTCATAATTTTTGAATTCCATTTTGTAAAACATCTTACCTCCCAGAAAAAAGATAAAAAATAGAAAAATTTAAAAATTGTACTCATTATTTTAAGAATGTAAACTCCCGTAATTTTCCCTCCTTTGGGCCCCCTCTAACTACCACAGAGCGTTCCTTAGGGATTCAAGTAGCACTGCTTCCATACTGTTAGCACAAGACAACCAGAGGGCATCTTTGTTTGCTAGGCCCGAGTTGGTAGTTTTTATTATTTACCTACATTAAGAGAAAAGGGAAGGGAAGAAGAGAGATTCAGCTTCTCTCTTGCGATTTGCTGTGGGCAGTGACTCGAGCTGTTGGGGGTGCTGTGAGCTATGACTATGAGAGAGGTTTTGCTGGGCGTCAGTGGAGCAGAAGGGCTAAAACCAGTGGGCTGTGGCCTGTCGTGGAGGGAGCACTAATGCCCTCCAGGCCTGTCCTGAGTGGCATCTGAGAGACTGGAGAGCAAGTGCAGCTAACACAGCTGCCAACATCCCATCAGGGTTCATGGACGAATTGAATTCAGTGGACTAGAGCCCTAAAGAGGGGAGCATTTTGAAAGATCTGTGAGTGTGATTTGAAATAAGTTTAGGAGGAAAGAGTAGTGATGTCAGATGGGTACTAATTTGGGATATCTTTTTTTTTTTTTAAGGCAGAAAAAGAGGTCTTTCCAATGGAAGATTAGATTAATGTACCTGCATTAAATGAACATGACTTCATCCAGCAGACTCCAGTTATGACAGACCCTCTGCATGCTGCCAGGATTATTTCCAGGGGGCTTGCAGACCTGTTCTTTTAAATACTTGCAGCCACAGAATCAGGAGTCTGGAGCAAGTAGAGGAGCAGAAATCCTCCATTGCACCATTCTCAAATGTCAACATGCATGGGAACCACATGGGCGATCTTTGTAAAATGCAGAATCTGAGTCAGGAGGACTGGGGTGAGGCCTGAGATTCTTACAAGTTCTGGAGACAGTGATGATCCAATGACCTCACTTGGAAAGGAAGGCTCCAGTTTGATCTCTTTGTTTCCTAGAGAAGAAACTGTGGTACATGGAAGTAGCAAGTGAACTGTCTTACCCATGCTCCCATAGTCTCTGGTCCTAATCACAGGCTTTTTTTTTTTTTTTCCTACTGTATTTTGATGTCTTATTGCAAAAGGCTATAAAAACCACAGTGCCTCATGGAGCTACCTGTGTAGGAGTGGCCATGAGCATATTCAGGCAGCTGAGATGGAACCCAGGGCAGAGCAGGACAGAGCCTGGAAGAATGAGGAGGAGGCGGTGAGCAAGTGTCACCAACAAGGTCAGGGTAACGCATATAGCAGGTGTATTTAAGTCACTGACTCAATCAAAAGAGAATGGGATTAACAAACAATAGCTTTGACATTCTTTACTATAGTTTTCATGTTAGCAGGCACACAGGGTTGATGTCAGGGAGATATTTTTAGGCAAGGGGCCTTCTTGCTCCCTTCACATGATATCAGTGACTATTCTGCGTCTTCATGTGGCTAGCCCTGGCAATAATGATTTATTTCTGAGCTTTATCTTCAATAAAAGTTAAAAACCAATGATATTCTTTGACTCTTAACCTACTAACCAGCCAATTAATTACTTTAATTATACATTGTTAATCTGATTGCTTGCTATGGAAATGCAAAATTCCATGGAAAGTAAATATAGAAAGTATAAATGTGTTAAGTAAGCCCCCTGCCTCTTGATATTTTAACAAAGCCAGTTGGCTGGGGAAAACTCCCTCATCTGACTTCACAATCCTGGGTTTCTAGGCTATGACACCACCTCCCTCACTAGCCCCTAAAAGTATAACCATCCTCTCCCAGATCTACTCAACTTCATAATCTGCAATTCTCCATCTATACTAGAAATCTTCTAACTTTAAACTTTTTAGTTATTTCATTCATTAATTAATTCTCAAACCTGGTGCTTATTGGTTTGTTGTCAACTGTATTTTAAATTACTGTTGTATTGGCAGAGAAAGTGCTTAACTGCCTGGATTACCTAGGTGTAGCTCTGAGTCAGCCCGTCGGCTTGATTGCTACTAAGCCAACACAGCCTAGTCTCACTAGGACGACACCTGGCTTGTACCATCTGGAGACTTTGGCACCATGCAAACCTTGGCAAAATTAAAGAAAGTTAGGCAATTATACACAGGGAACTTGAGTGTGCCTAGAAAATGGGCATAATTAGAACCCAGACAAGTACAACAGAGACATAAGGTATGTTTGGAGGCGGCAGAGGCAGACAGGAAGGAATTGGGAGTTAAGGTATGTGAGTAATTGCTTTAGGTCTCTTTGAACTTGGCCTTGGTGGCTTTAGCCTGTACACTTCCAAGTTCAGAGTGTACAGAATCCCTTCGGCTGCATAGGCCATGTCCCAGGATGTCCTTAGCTGAACTTTGAACCAGAGAAAAACAAGAAAATAATATCTCACTTATCTCTGCCACTATCCACAGATTCCAGAAGCTAAAAAATGATCTGCATATATTTGATAGTTTTCAATACCTCAAGTATCATTAGTCATTTTATCTTTGTCCCCGTGGATGAGCAAGTTTCAAGTCTAACAATTTTTGGTTTTGTTGTGTAAGTCTTTCAACTTGTAAAATACTTTCACTTACATTTAATAAGTCTATTTTGGATTCAAAAGAAGTGAGAAGAGAATTTCACTTGGGGCATATTCTTAGAGAAAAATAGGTTTTAAATGCTGCATGCACAGTTTAAATAGTACATGCAGTAAATACAGTTGTGCTGCGTTAACTGGAAGTGTGATATGGGAAATGGAATTTAAGCTACATGAGAGTGACTTGCAATTAATATGGCACCTGTTGAGTGGAGAAAAGATCACAGCATTTGGACTTTACAAAACACTAATTCTGGATTCTGGGTCTTTCACCTAACTCCTCACCCTCTGCTCTTTTCAGCACCCCCCCCTTCCCCATTATTACTGTAGACAGTTAGAACTTCAGCAATTCCACAGAACTACTCTGGTTGGCTATAGAAGAACCAGTTGAAGCTGTCCGAAAGTGGTTTAGATTCTAAGCTGCTCTAAGATTTTAAACTTGAAGCAGGAATTCACACATGACTGGTTCTTGTTCTCAGTGCCAATCCTTCCTCCCATATATAATTAAGTTGCTTACTAACCCTATTCCTTAGGGTACAAAGGTGGTGTGCCCACTTGAGCCTCCATCTGCAGGCCCACCACTCCGAATGCCCCCTCAGTGCACCTGTTCATGCTTGCAAAGCTTACCTGAATGGTACGGGCTGAGTCAGCATCGGCTGCACCTGCGTCTCGATTGTGAGCAAGGCAATTGCATGGAGATGGCTGGGCCGCCTCGGCTGCAGCACAGGACAGAGTTCTGTCGGGAAGGCAAGGAAAGGAGAGCAAACTTCAACAGAAATAGTTCAAGTGTTGCGAAGTTAAAAATAAAACTATATCACACGGGGCAATGTGACCAGGCTCAGCTTACGACTCTTCCCTTCCCTTCCATGTGTCAACACTTGCTTCCTTCTGGAGTGGCATTTAGCGGGGGAAGCCGGATGAGAAGTGGGCTTTTACATCAATGGGTGTTCTTTCCCTCGAAGAAGGAGGAGAATCCTCTTCAGAAGGATCATTTTCAAGGCCAGAGAAAACTCTCAGACTCCTGCGTGTGCAGCCGGCAGGCTGGTGCAGCATTTCAGGACAGCCAACTGCTCTAATTATAACCACACACTTCTCACCGAAGTCCATCACTGGCTGAAGCAGCAATTTGTGCAAGTGACATGCTGTCCTGTTTCTGTTTCTCCGATTCCTTGTCATGACAAGTGGATGGTTGTCCTCTCCCGGCCCTGATCTTTCCCAGGTGTCTGGGGAAGGAAGAGTTTGTAATTGTGAACTCAGGCACAGGGTTGTAAGTCCAGAGTGAAAGAATGAGAGGTGGAGAAGGCTTAGCTATCACTTAGTCCAGCTGCCTCATTTGAGATGAGACAGAGGTTCTGAGGAGATACACCATTCATCCAATCACACAGCTCCCAAGTAGAGAAGCCAGAGGCTCACCCAGTAGTTCTTCTAACTCCCAGTCTAGTGTTCTCCTTTATTTTACCCTCCTCAGACATACTCATTCTGAGGTCTTCTAAGAAATGATATATTCCTGACTTTACTAATTTTTCAGTGTGTGGCTTTGATTGTTAGTTACTCATACTCAACCTAATTTTTCCAAGTTGTGAAATGGGGATGACATTTGGTGTGACTGTGTATGAATACAAAGGCTCTTCAAAAAGTTCATGGGATTGTGTATCATGAAAAAAATAGTTTGTGTAGGTTTTGAAATTTTTTGCACCAAAGTGAACTTATTTTTAATTCAGTTTTCCACAATAATACACATGTGTATGTGTATACATACATACATATATATGTGTATAGTTGCTCAGTGTGCATTAATGCTGGCTATTATTTGAATATATTATTGACTAAAACCAGATGTGGTAAATCTGATGCAATTAGCAGTTACTGGATACTGCTTTTCCCTGGATCCTCCCATGCATGTATGTCCATAGCGGTAAACTTATTTCACTTGAGTAACCAGCAGTTGAAAATTGAGAAATGTTCTTTAACAGGGCTGGTGCTGGTGCACAGAAGGATAAGCCTCCGCCTAAAGGGTTGGCACCCCATAAGGGCACCAGTTTGAGTATCGGCTTCTCCACTTCCAGTCCATCTCCTTGCTAATGTGCCCGGGAAAGCAGCAGAAGATGGACCAAGTGCTTGGGCCACGTGGGAGACCTGGAGGAGGCTCCTGGCTCCTGGCGTTGGATCGGCCCAGCTCCAGCCGTTGCAGCCATTTGGGGAGTGAACCAGTGGATGGAAGATTCTCTCTCTCTCTCTCTCTCTCTCTCCATCTCTGCATTTCAAATAAATAAATAAACAAATCTTTTTAAAAAATAAGAAATGTTCTTTAATGGCCGGCGCCAGGGCTCACTAGGCTAATCCTCCACCTGTGGCACCGGCACACCGAGTTCTAGTCCCAGTTGGGGCGCCAGATTCTGTCCTGGTTGCCCCTCTTCCAGGCCAGTTCTCTGCTGTGGCCCGAGAGTGCAGTGGAGGATGGCCCAAGTGCTTGGGCCCTGCACCCACATGGGAGACCGGGGGGAAGCACCTGGCTTCTGGCTTCGGACCAGCGCGGTGCGCCGGCCGCAGCCACTAGGGGGTGAACCAACGGAAAAGGAAGACCTTTCTCTGTCTCTCCTTTCTCTGTCTCTCTCTCACTGCCCACTCTGCCTGTGCAAAAAAAAAAAAAAAAAAAAAAAAAAAAAAAAAGTTCTTTAATGATTCTGCATCCTGCAACTTTGCTGAACTCCTTTGTCAGTTCAGTTTTCTCATAGATTTCTGGTGCCATCCATAAATAGAGATATTTTCACTTCTTCCTTTCCAGTCTGGATGTTTTTTACTTGCCTTTTTTGCCTTGTTGTCCTACCAAGCACTTCCAGCACTGTGTTGAACAAGGGTGATGACAGCAGCCATCTCTGACTTCTTCCTGCCCTTAGGGGAATGTGTTCAGACTTTCACCAGTAACTGTGCTGTTATCTATAGATTTGTGCAGATGGTTTCTATCAGGTTCAAGAAGAGAAGTTTGAGACTCTTAGTTTATGGAGTGCCTTTATCATGAGAGTGGAATTTTGTCACGTGTTTCTGTGCCTACTGAGATGATCCTGTGGTTTTTGTCTGCTAGTCTATGTTTAGGTTGCATATTACTGTGATGAATTGTATCGAACCTACTTTCCATTCTTAGCTAAACTGCACTTGGTCATGGTATATAATCCTTTCTCTGTGTTGCTGGAATTTAGTGATGATTTGTTGCATTTATGTCCAGAAGAATAATTTTCTTGTGATGTCTGTTTTTGATTTTGGCATCAGAGCAATACTGTTTCATAGGATGAGTTAGGAAGTAGACTCTAGGGAAGTGGCACTGTGGTGTAGGGCTAAGCCTCTGCCTGCAGTACCAGCATCCCATATGGGCACTGGTTCATGTCCCAGCTGCTCCTCTTCCAATCCAGCTCTCTGCTATAGCCTGGGAAAGCAGTGGAAGGTGGCCCAAATCCTTGGGCTCTTGCACCCTTGTAGGAGACCTGGAAGAAGCTCCTGGCTCCTGGCTTCAGATCGGCACAGCTCTGGCCATTGAGGCCAATTGGAGAGTGAATTAGCGGATAGAAGACCTTTCTCTGTCTCTCCTCTCTCTGTGTAACTTTGACTTTCAAATAAGTAAATAAATTTATTTTTATTATTTATTTATTTATTTGACAAGCAGAGTGGACAGTGAGAGAGAGAGAGAGAGAGAGAGAGAGAGAAAGGTCTTCCTTTCTCCGTTGGTTCACCTCTCATTGGCCGCTGCAGCCAGCATGCTGCGGTCGGCGCACCGTGCTGATCCGAAGCCAGGAGCCAGGTGCTTCCCCCTGGTCTCCCATGTGGGTGCAGGGCCCAAGCACTTGGGCCATCCTCCACTGCCTTCCCGGGCCACAGCAGAGAGCTGGCCTGGAAGAGGAGCGACCGGGACTAGAACCTGGTGTACTGGCGCTGCAGGCGGAGGATTAGCCTATTGAGCCGCAGTGCCGGCCTACAAATAAGTAAATAAATTTTAAAAAATGAACCCTGTTGTAAACTATGGACTTTGAGTGAAAATGATGTGTCATTGTAGGCTCATTATAATAAATGTGCTGCTCTAGTGGGAGATGATGATAGTGGAGGAGGCTGTGTGTATGTGGGAGCAGGAAGTGCATGAGAACTCTCTGTACTTTCTACTCAATTTTTCTGTGATGCTAAAACTGTTCTAAAAAGTAAAAGTCTAGGGGTGGCCATTTAGCCTGGTGATTAAGATACCAGTTAAGGAGCACATGTTCCCACATCAGAATTCCCATGACTTTTCGCCCCCAGTACATGTTGTTCTAGATCATTATTATATAATTTATACTAACAAAGTATTCATTTTACAGTTTCTTCCTTGATTGACTTTAATTTCTAAATGGAGATGTTGGAATTTCTTCTAACTCTATTGCCTCATGATCCACAAATATTCTCTATATATCATGATTTATTTGAATTAGTGAATATTTTCTTTGTAGTATAATATCTGCTTAAAAGGACTGTGTATTCTCTACCAGGTGGATGCATAAATCTACATACTTCCATGAGATCAAGTTTTTAGATGCATAGTTAAAATCTTTTCTGTCTATACTAAATTTTTACCTATTTGACTTGTCAACTCTTGAGACTGTTGTATTAAAATTTCACATTATGATCTTACATTCATTAAGTTTGCCCAAGAATTCTGTTAATTTTTGCTTCATATGTTTTTGGTATATGCAGTTAAATGTATATAAGTTCAGAATTATTGTATCTTTTAGGTTAATTGTTCATTTTAAAATATATTCTATTCTAATAAAATATCTTGCCTTAAATTTTAATTTGACAGATATTAATCTAATTGTGTCAGCTTCCTTCTTGCTTAAAAACTTATGACCTAAGGCCATATATATATATATATAAGCTTTTTAAAATATTTATTTATTTTACTTGAAAGGCAAAGTTACAGAGAGGGAGAGGCAGAGAGAGAGAGAGATTTTCCATCCACTGGTTCACTCTACAAATGGCTGCAATAGCTGGCGCTGGTCCTATCCAAAGCCAGGAGACAATAGTTTCTTCCAGGTCTTCCATATGACATCTTCTACTGCTTTCCCAGGCCATAGCAGAGAGCTAAATAAGAAGTGGAGCAGCCAGGACTTGAACTGACGCCTATATGGGATGCCGGCACTGCAGGCAGCGGCTTTACCCGCTACACCACAGCACTGGCCCCCTCATACACTTCATAATTACAACTTTAAGAACATGGTGATTCTTCCCACCATGCCTGCCCTCCCACCCAATCTCCAAAGCTGTGGGACTGATCGTATAGTGCTGAATTAGACCTGGATAAAACTCTAGTTTTTACAGCATTCCCAAGGAAACCACAGTGACATCAACCAAACATTTAGGTTAAAAACCAGACCACAGAGAGAGAGAGAGAAATATCGAAGAGGCAAGAAGACCTCTCCCAAGTGGTCCCGCATTTATTAATATTTGATCAGAGAAAGGCGAAGTCTGCAGTACTGGAAAAGCTCTGAGCTGCTAGTCTGCCTCTGTGACTGCAGGCTGCAAAGCCTTGCCTTGTTGTATTGGTCCAGTGTGGCCCAGGAGATAAACCTACAGCTTCCCCAGCCCAGCTTCTGAGAGAGGTGGAACCTTATTGTTCTAGATGGGGCCTTGTGGGTGAGAGATAGTGAAATAGACTGTGGAAGGCAAATCTGGATAGCTCATCCTCATCAGGAAAACTATACAGGTATATGATTTCTGCTATGTCCCAGGCACCTGGGTACAAAGCAGGAACCGAGGCCACTAGCCTCTCCAAATGAAGATCCTGCATTTGGAAATCATTTGTGGGATTCTCTGCAAAGGGAGAATCCCATTCCTGATTGCAAGGGTTTAAGGGCTGAGGTGGAAGAGAGCTATAGGAATCTGAAACCATTGGAAAAAAGGAGTAAGGATCAGTGGATGTTCCGGGGAGGGTGGGCATATTCTTCCCAGCTTGAAGGACCTGGTTGAGTTGCTTTAGTGACTGCCGTCGCTGCTTCCTCCATTTGAATCGCCTGTTTCTGAACCAAACCTGGAGTGGAGGAAGAGGGGAGATTGTGGTGTGTTAGAGGGGAGAAGGCATTTGAGGCTTCTCCAGGATGAAAACAGCCAGATTACACCCTCATGTCCCTTCCAAATCACCACGACACTGGGTTTTGATAGAGAAGAGGCAGGCATGAAGTCAACAGATGGACAGTGAGGGTTTGGGCCCCCAGAGAAGGAAGAATGTAAGAAAGGGAATGTGTTTCAGAAGCTGTGCTGGGATTTCAGAGAAGGGGCTCTGACCTCTAGAAAAGAGAGACTTGTTCAGGCATCCAGGAGAGGTAGGAAATGCAGGCTGAGGGCATTCTAAAGATTATTTTAGAAGACCTCCATTGTGAGAAATAATCCTTAAAATTGTATGGGGCTTAGCAGACTCTGAGGTCAGAGGGAGCTATTTGTCTATCGGAAATGTTATGAGTAAACAGGCCGCTGGGTTTTGTTCCAGAGAATTCTGAGTAATTTGCCTGGAGGAGAACACTGTAGTAGTACAGGTGTAAAACTTCATGATGTGACTTGGGCATACACCATGTGCCCAGTGTGATACCAGCTCTGTGGGTACGCAGTGAATCAAATGCTGTTACTGCGATGGGAGGGGATTTCCAGGCTTCTCAGTGGGAAGTGGTTTCGATGGGGTACCAAGCGCACCCTGGGAATCAGACCTTTACTGATGACTCTGGTAGGTTGAACTTCATAGCTAGTTCGCTCTTGAGTTTTTTATCTGGAAACATGGTCTGGCTAAATACAGCCTCCAACTCTATAAGCTGTTGGTGGGTGAATGAGGTACGTTGATGCTTCTTACACATTCCTGTAGTCAAAAATAGAGGATAGTTTTGCTTACACCACTCATTTCTCCACGCCCCTCCCTGACACCCCCACCCCCCACCCCAGGCCCCAAATGACCACAGCTGTGCTTCTTCCATGCCTTCCCTTCTATCAGGCTTGAGATCCACAAGATCGTAGCCCACGTGCTGGCTCTGAATGCCTGTGACTCCCATAACAATGAGCTGCTCTCTGGTTTAGTTTGTCCATAATAGGAAATGTGTAAGTCTTCTTTTTTTTCCCCCCACACTTTGTTTCTTCTAGAAACTAGGAAGAAACCTCATGTCTTTTTGCACTAGAGTATAATGTGCTATTTAAAGTAGGTTCCCACTCTTCTTTAACTATTTTTTAAAAAGAATTTATTTTTATTTATTTGAAAGGCAAAGTTAGAGAGAGAGTGAGAGAAAGAGAGAGGTCTTCCATCTGCTGGTTTACTTCCCAAATGACCACGTTGGCTGGGGCTAGGCCAGATCAAAGCTATGTGCTTCTTCCTGGTCCCCCACATGGGTACAGGAGTCCAAGCCCTTGGGCCATCTTCCATTGATTTTCCAGGCACATTAGCAGGGAGCTGGATTAGAAGTGGACTGGCTGGGTCTTGAACTGTTTCCCTATGGGATGCCAGCATCATAGGTGTTGGTTTTACCCAATAGACCACAGGGTTGGCCCTGGCTTCCACTCTTCACTTGCTTTTCAGGAGCCCAATTCATCTCATCTGGCAAATGGACTTTTTTTTTTATTTTTTATTTACTCCTCTGGAATAAGGGCCATAAGAAATGAAATATAACTAAGTATGTGGAGAAGGTTGAAAAATTATGGAATTTTTAAAAGTAACAAGAGAAGAAAAAGATTCTTTTTGATAAAGCACAATTACTAAAAATGGTTAAAAATGAACCACAGGCCCTGAATAGATGAACATCCGCATAAAAGGGTTCATTATGGAATCCAAGGCAGTGCTGTGCTACTTCTCTCCAACTTCAATTTTCAATTGAAAAAGAAAGGGTCTTGGGACTGGGCATTGTGACACCATGGGTTAAGCTGCTGCTTGGGACACCTACATTCCATATTGGAGGGCTAGTTTGAATCCTGGCTGCTCCACTTTTGACCAACTCTCTGCTAATGGACCCAGAGAGCAGCAGATCAAGGTTCAAGTTCTTGAGTCCCTGCCACCCTTGTGGAAGAACTGGATGCAGTTGCTGGCTCCTGGATTTGACTTGACCCAGCTGTGGCTGCTGTGTACATTTGGGGAATGAACCAGTGGATGGGTGATTCTCTCTCTCTCTCTCTTGCTATCTCTCTCATAGATCCAGTCCCTCTCTCAGGCAGCATCTTTGGGACCTGTCTCCTCCACCCAACATTAGTGCTACTCCTGGAACTCTGGAATTGAAGAGTGGCTTTAGAGTCTATGAGACCATTTTGCTCCTGGTGCTAGCACTGATCTTGCAGCCTCAGCACCTCACTTGGATTGGGCTGTGAGTCTGTGTGCCAGGTATACCCACAGTACCAGCAGAGCATACTTCCAATACCTAAGAAGCTCCTCATGCTCCTCTGGAGATGGATGGGGACCTATGTAACAGGAATCTTAGTGAGCACACGGAGCCACAGGAACCTGCTATATCCCTACCACTGCTACCATTAACTATATAGCAAATAAAGACATAGGGAGACTAAAGTCCAACTGGAACTAAACCTAAAGTAGTCTATCAAACCAATATCCGAAAGCCACATTTCCAGGAAAAAGCTTTTAATCAACAAAAACCATCCTCTAAAAGAGAAAGAAACAATTGATCGCCTGGATGCACAAAAACCTACATAAGAACACAAGAAATATGAATAAGCAAAGCAATATGATGCCCCAAAAGGAACATAATAATGCATTATCATCAGACCATAGAGAAAGAAATATAAATGAGATGCCAGAGAAAGAATTCTAAAGAATAATTGCAAGGGGCCGGCACCGCGGCTCACTAGGCTAATCCTCCGCCTAGCGGCGCCGGCACACCGGGTTCTAGTCCCGGTCGGGGCGCCGGATTCTGTCCCGGTTGCCCCTCTTCCAGGCCAGCCCTCTGCTGTGGCCAGGGAGTGCAGTGGAGGATGGCCCAGGTGCTTGGGCCCTGCACCCCATGGGAGACCAGGAAAAGCACCTGGCTCCTGGCTCCTGCCATCGGATCAGCGTGGTGCGCCGGCCGCAGCGCGCCGGCCGCGGCGGCCATTGGAGGGTGAACCAACGGCAAAGGAAGACCTTTCTCTCTGTCTCTCTCTCTCACTGTCCACTCTGCCTGTCAAAAAAAAAAAAAAAAAAAAAAAAAAGAATAATTGCAAGGATACTCAAAGACCGGTGAGAGTGGTCATCCTTGTCTGATTTAGAGCATATATATGTTTTCAGCTGTTCCTCATTCAGTGATGTTGGTTGTGGGTTTTTAATATATAGCCTTTATTATGTTAAGGTATGTTATTTCTATGTGTAATTTTCCAAGGTTTTTTTAAATCATGAATGGATATTGCATTTCATCAAATACCTTTTCTGTAGCTGTTAAGATGACCATATGATTTTTATCCTCTTTCTGTTAGTGAGATATTTTACAAATATTGATTTGTGTGCATTGACCCATCCCTGCATCCCTGGGATAAGTCTCACTTGGCCAGGGTGAATAATATTTTTAAGGTGTTGTTGGATTAGATAGATATGTTAATATTTTGTTCATAAATTATGCATCTAACAAGGTGATTGGCCCATAGTTTTCTTCTGCTGGTGTTGTTGTAAGTTTGATTTTGTAATCAAAGAAATGCTGACTTCATAGAATGAATTCAGAGGGTTCCTCCATTTCATTTTTTTGGGAATATTTGGAGAACTTTGTCGCTCCCCCTCTTCGTGGAGGAACGACACAGGACCCTGCGCTGTTCTTTTGTCTGCTCGGCCCTCCCCGGGTTTGCTGCTGGTTCTTCCCGGGTTGGCTACTATCCCTTCCACCTCCGTGGAAGGGCGGTTCCCCCTGCCACTTTCCCCACTTCCGCGGGGGAGCGGCACACCGCCGGCCGGCTCTCTCGGGGGCTGCACAGGTGTTCCTTCAGATAGATGTTCCCCTTAGATGTTCCTGGTGCATGTGGTCTCTCTCCTCCTTTATAGTCCTCCTCTGCCAATCCCAACTCGGCTGCCCACATGCCGAGTACGCTGCTCTCCTCCAGTCAGGAGCAAGTCCTACAGTTTATTGGCTGAACTGGAGGCAGCTGTGTAGAAGCTGTTTTCTTCTCTCCCAGCGCCATATTGTGGGAGAGCAGATGCATAGAATAAGTCTTAATTCCAGTAACTTAGTCTAGTCCAAGTTGCTCCCCACAAACTTGGGTTAGTTCTTTCTGTAAAATCTTGTAGAAGGGGCTGGCTGGTGTTGCAGTGGGTTAAGCCACTGCATGTGATACTGGCATTCTCATTTGAGTGCCAGTTCAAATCCCAGCTGCTCCACCTCTGATCCAGCTCCTTACTAGTGCTGGAAAGCAATGCAAGATGGCCCAATTCCTCCCACATACAGTTTCTGACTCCTGGCTTTGGACTGGGCCAGCTCCTGCTATTGCAGCCATTTGGGTAGTGACCAACTGGATGGAAGACCTCTGTCTCTCCCTTTCTCTGTTACTTTGCCTTTCAAAACAAATGCATTAATATTTTTTTAAGAATTACAGAATTCAGCAGTGAAGCCTTCTGATCCTGGGCTTTTATTTTGTTGGGAGACTCTATTACTGACTCAACCTCATCCTTGGTTATTGATCTGCTAAATTTTTCTATGTCTTCCTAATTCAGTTTTAGTAAATCATATGTGTCTAGAAATTTATCCATACATATGGGGTGTCTTTCCAATTGTTTATATATTTAATTTCTTTTGGAAACATCTTATGGCTTTCAGTGTACATGTCTTTCACATCCCTGGTTAGGTTTATTTCTTAGTATTCTATTATTTTTAATGTTATTATAAATAGAGTTTTTTTTCTTAATGTCCTATTCTGATTGCTTAATGTTAGTATTTAGGCACAGAACTACTTTTTTTTTTTTGACAGGCAGAGTGGACAGTGAGAGAGAGAGACAGAGAGAAAGGTCTTCCTTTGCCGTTGGTTCACCCTCCAATGGCCACTGCAGCTGGCGCGCTGCGGCCGGCGCACCACGCTGATCCGATGGCAGGAGCCAGGAGCCAGGTGCTTTTCCTGGTCTCCCATGGGGTGCAGGGCCCAAGCACCTGGGCCATCCTCCACTGCACTCCCTGGCCACAGCAGAGGGCTGGCCTGGAAGAGGGGCAACCGGGACAGAATCCGGCGCCCCGACCGGGACTAGAACCCGGTGTGCCGGCGCCGCTAGGCGGAGGATTAGCCTAGTGAGCTGCGGCGCCGGCTACAGAACTACTCTTCCTATAGTCATATTTTTAAAAGGTAGACATTTTGTACTAACACTGAAAAAGCTCTAGGATACATTGTTAAATAACAATACATATTTCTAAATAATTCAACAAGATACAATCTATACAAGTAAATTTTTGTATACATTTAATACTACTAGTCTATATAATGAGCTTCTTCTTTTCTCCCATTTTCCCACAATGTGGAGTCATAATATTCCTGCCTTGGAAAAGGAACTTTATTTCTATTTCCTTATGCTTCAGAACTTCTCTGGAAAAACATTCTCTCTCACTCTGTATCATGTGTTTGTGGCGTATTCATCATGATTTGAATCAATCTATTAATTTATTTGAAATTTATTTTTAGATTTCTGATTAACATGTAATACTTGTGCATTTTTATGGGGTGCAGTACAATTGCTCGACACATGTATACAACATAAACCAGTTGAGCATGGCAACGTGTTTACATCTGGAGTCTATAAGATCCTCTCTTCATTCAATGTATACTACATTATTTTTTTAAAGATTTATTTATTCATTTGAAAGGTAGAGTTACAGAGAGGCAGAGGCAGAGAGAGAAAGAGAGAAGTATTCCATCTACTGGTTCACTCCACAAATGGTCACAACAGCCAGAACTGGGCTGATCCAAAGCTAAGAGCTAGGAGCTTCTTCCAGGTCTCCCACATGGGTGCAGGATCCCAAGCACTTGGGCCATCTTCTACTGTCTTCCCAGGCCATAGCAGAGAGCTGGATCGGAAGTGGAACATCTGGGACTCGAACCAGTGCCCATATGGAATCCTGGCACTGCAGGCAGTGGCTTTACCTGCTACGCCACAGTGCTGGCCCCTGTAATATGTTATTGTGAATTAGTCACTTCACTATTCTACATTCTGGTCAAACACTAAAATTCTTTTTTTAAAAAAAAAGATTTATCTATTTGAAAGGCAGAGAGAGAGAGAGAGAGATCTACCATCCTCTGGTTCACTCCCCAGATGGCCACAATGGCTAGACTAGGCTAGGCCAGGCCAAAGGCAGGATCCTAGAACTCCATCTGGATCTCCTACATGGGTAGTAGTACTTGGGCCATCTGTCACTGTTTTCCCAGGTGCATTAGCCGGGAGCTGAATTGGAAGTGGAGCAGCCAGGACTTGAACAGGCACTCATCCAGGACGCTGGCATAAAAGGTAGCATCTTAACCCACTGTGCCACCACTCTGTCCCTGGATCACTAGAACTTGTTCTCTCTGACTGTGTTTTGGCACCTCCAAACCTCCAACCTTCCTCTATCTCCCCTTGTCAGTCACTAGTAATCATTATTCTGAGTTCAGGTTGACTATTTTTTTTTTAACATAATGACTTCTGGTTCCATCCATTTTACTGCAAATGTCAGAGTTTCATTCTATTTTTATGACTGAATAATGTTGCATTTTGATATTTTTAATATATAGCACATTTTCTTTGCCTGTTCCATCAGCTATAGAGAGGCAGATTGTTTTCCCATCTTGGCTGTTGTGAATAGTCCCGGTTGCCCCTCTTCCAGGCCAGCTCTCTGCTGTGGCCAGAGAGTGCAGTGGAGGATGGTCCAAGTGCTTGGGCCCTGCATCCGCATGGGAGACCAGGAGGAAGCACCTGGCTTCTGGCTTTGGATCAGCGTAGTGCCGGCCAAAGCGTCCATTTGGGGACTGAACCAACGGAAGGAAGACCTTTCTCTCTGTCTCTCCTTCTGTCTATAACTCTACCTGTCAAATAAATTAAAAAAAAAAAAAAAAAAAAAAAAGACCGTTCTTTCTCCCAGGTATGTTTCTGGTAACTTTGTCAAAGATAAGTTGGCTGTTGATGAGTGGATTCATTTTTGGGATCTCTATTCGGTCCCATTGGTCTGTCTGTTTCAATGTCAGTGTCCTGCTGTTCTGATTATAATAGCTCTTGTATGTCTTGAAAGCTGTCATTGTGATGCCTCCAGTTCAAGATTTCTTTGGATACCTTGGAGCTTTTCTGCTTCCACAAGAATTTTAGGATTGTTGCTCCCAGTTCTGTATAGAATGCCAAAGGTATTCTGATAGAGGTTGGATTGAATCTTTGGAAAGTGTGAACATTTTAATGCAAAATTTTCCAATCCATGATCACAGGAGGTCTTTCCATTTTTGTGTCATCTTGAATTTCTTTCATTGGTGTTATATAATTCCCATTTATGATGGAAATATTCTTAGAATATTTTTGAAAATAAGATATAATAGTCAACAGCTGCTGTAAAGCAAATGCAAGGGGCCGGCACCTGTGGCACAGCAGGTTAAAGCCCTGGCTAGCAATGCTGGCATCCCATATGGGCGCCAGTTCAAATACCAGCTGTTCCACTTCCAATCCAGCTCTCTGCTATGGCCTGGGAAAGCAGTAGAAGATGGTCCAAGTCCTTGGGCCCCTGCACCCACGTGGGAGACTCAGAAGAAGCTCCTGGCTCCTGATGGGCTCAGCTCCAGCCATTGTGACCATTTGGAGAGTGAACCAGTGGATGGAAGACCTCTCTCTCTGTGTCTCTACCTCTCTGTAATGGTCTTTCAAATAAAATAAATCTTAAAAAAAAGCAAATGCAAAATGTAATTATAGTTCCATGAAAAGGAAAGCTTTTCAGAGGAGAGAGGATAAGGGAGAGTTATACTTACTGGAATAAGCTGGAGCTTGTGGTACCGAGTTCATGTTGATAAAAGGGTCTCGCTGGGGATTTTCTGAGGTCATTCTGCTGATCAGAATTTCTTCAATCTGTGAGGGAAGGCTAATGATAAAGAGTATGCTGATGAAATCATTCATCCACTAAAAAGGATTTTTTTTTTCAAGGGGATTGGTTTGCTGTATGACCTTGTACAAGTAGTTAATCCCTGATCCCTCTATCTCAACTGGAAAATTATTCATTTTTTGTATCATAGAGAAACACTCAAGGTGTATTATCAAAAATGAAATTTTGGAGATATTAAAAGAAATTGTGCATGCTCTGGCCTCAGAATCAGCCCTTAAGGCATTCGGATCTGGCTGAAGAGCCCATGAGAGTATTGTAGGCATGGAAAGCCAAGACACTCTGGAAAAAAAAAATAAAACCCTAAATGAAAGATCTCTGCGAGTGAGATCCCAGTGGAAAGAACAGGGCCATCAGAGAAGGAGGTACCTTTCTCTGAAGGGAGGGGAGAACTTCCACTTTCACTATGACCTCGTTTAAATAAGATCAGAGTCTGCGAACTCAAAATGCTTCCATAGCCTTGGCAACTCAAGACTAGAGCCTAGGGAGATTACTGATGCCATAAACAAGAGTGTCAAATTGTTAAGTCAACAACAGGAGTCACTGTGTACTTACTCCTCATGTGGGATCTGTCCTTAGTGTGTTGTCCAATGTGAATTAATGCTATAACTAGTTCTGAAACAGTATTACACTTTGTGTTTCTGTGTGGGTGCAAACTGATGAAATCATTACTTAATGTATACTAAATCGATCTTCTGTATATAAAGATAATTGAAAATGAATCTTGATGTGGATGGAATGGGAGAGGGAGCGGGAGATGGGAGGGGTGCGAGTGGGAGGGAAGTTATGGGGGGGAAAAAGCCATTGTAATCCATAAAAACTGTACTTTGGAAATTTATGCTTACTAAATAAAAGTTTTAAAAAAAGAATGTTATACTACAATGGTTTTAGTGATCTGTGATTACTTAAAAATTTTCTGTATATGGGTGAAATTGCCATTTTTCCATTTAATTATTCTTTATAGTCATTGTCTATATTCCCATTAAACTAGGGTCTTTTTGCTTTTTACTTGCTAAACTTCTTATTCAGTGAAGTATTAAGCCTTTTTACTGTAATGGAAATTTAAAATGTGCTATCTCAAAAACTAAAAAAATAAAGAAAGAAAGGGAGAAAGAAGGAGGGCGGGGGGAGATGAGGGGGAAGGAGGGAGAAAAGAAGTGAATATCATTTTCTTCTTAGAAAATATCGACAAAGCACATTAAATCTGTTTAAAAAAACTAATTAAAAATTAAAATTTTAAAAAGAAAAGAGGATATTTTTAAGAGATGAGAAACAAACTCAGAATAAAAGATGGTTCTTTAAAAAAAGAAAAAGAAATTGGCCGGCGCCATGGCTCAATAGGCTAATCCTCCACCTAGCGGCGCCGGCACACTAGGTTCTAGTCCCGGTCGGGGCGCCGGATTCTTTCTTGGTTGCCCCTCTTCTAGGCCAGCTCTCTGCTGTGGCCCGGGAAGGCAGTGGAGGATGGCCCAAGTGCTTGGGCCCTGCACCCCATGGGAGACCAGGAGAAGCACCTAGCTCTCTCTCTCACTAACTATCCACTCTGCCTGTTAAAAAAAAAATACTTAAATAGATTTTTCAATGTTAGACATGAGGAGCCAAAAAATTAGTACAACTGAAAGTATAAGTAATTAATCTATTTTCCTCCTGGGAATTTTTCAGGCAGAATAGAAATTATGAGAGAGAAAATTGGAACTTCAAGAATGAAGAGCCATAAATATGATATATATCTGCTTGAATATAAATTTTTTCCTTATAATTTTTTTGAAATATATATTGGGGCTGGCACTGTGGCACAGCTGGTAAAGCCGCCATCTGAGGTGCCAGCATCTCATATGGGCGCCTATTTGAGATCCGACTGCTCCATTTCCAATTCAGCTCTCTACTGTGGCCTGGGAAAGCAGTAAAGGATGGCCCACGGCCTTGGGCCCCTGAACCTGTGTGGGAAGATCCGGAGAAAGCTGCACAACCCCATATGAGACCTGGAAGAAGCTTCTGGCTCCTGGCTTCAGATCAGCTCATCTTCGGCTGTTGTGGCCAATTGGGGAGTGAACCAGTGGATGGAAGGCCTCTTTCTCTCTGCCTCTCCTTCTCTCTCTGGGTAACTCTGACTTTCAAATAAATAAATGAATCTTTTTAAAAAAAGAGAAAGAAATACATGTGAATATTGAAAGCAAAAACTATCTCATTGTCTAGTGGTTTTATTTTGTTTAATCTTTTAAAAAATATTTTATCTGTTTGAAAGGCAGAATGACACACAGAGAGAGGGAGAGACAAAGAGATCTTCCATCCACTGGTTCACTCCCCAAATGGCTGCAATGGCTGGAGCTGGGCCAGGCCAGGGGCCTGAAACTCCATCTGAGTCTCCCATATGAATAGGCAGAGGCCCAAGTACTTGGGTCCTCATCCACTACCTTCCCAGGCTCATTAGTAGGGAGCTTGATTGGAAACAGAGCAGCCAGGATTTGAACTGGCACTCCACTATGGAATGTCGGCATTTTAGGTTGTGGCTTAAACCAGCTACACCACAATGGTGGCCCAGTTGTTTGCTTTTGACTTTGAAATAAGTACAGTTTCACAGGGGGTTGCAAAACTAAAAATGTAAAGGGAAGTTTTATGCACCGTATACCTAGCTTCCACCACAGGAAACACCTTATATAACTGTAACACACTGTCAAACACAAGAAATTGAAGCCTCCCTGAGGGCCCATCACAAAGTCTGATGCAATGTAATGCTAAGTGACAGAATCTATTGTTATTTAGAAAAGTAATTCAGCCCTTGAAACTGTACTACTCAGACACTTCTGCCACTCTCCAGTGTGGCACAGGGGCGGGAGGGCTATGTACTGCCTCTCTGATCCTAGCCTAGGGAGCCTGGCATGCTGCCCTTGGCCTGGGCAAAAGCCCCTCTTGTTCCGAGCCCTTTCACTGAACTTTGCATCTCTGAAACCTTAATCAGTATACAAGTTACCTAGAAATCTTGTTAAAATACAGACTGAGCTTTACTAGATCCAAAGTAGGGCTTAAGACTCACCATTTTTAACAAACTTTTAGGTGATGTTGAGATTATTGGTCTGCGTTATTACTGGTGTGACTTAGGGTGGCAAGGCTTTAAAAAATTATTTTTATAAATTTTTAAATATTTACTTTTTAAAGAATACAAATTTCATAAGTACAACTTTAGGAATATAGTTATTCTTCCCACTATATCAGCCCTCCCACCCACACTCCCACCCTTCTCCTCCTCCCTCTCCCCTTGGGTGGCAAGGCTTTAACAGAGACTCTTGTCAAGAGCCTTGGGTGATCACTGACATTATACATAAGAGTGTTAACAACAAGAGTCACTGTGTACTAACTTCCCATGTGGAATCTCTGTCCTCAATGAATTGTGTTATAACTATTTCTAAGTGCTTGCAATGACATTGAACAGCGCTTGTCTCGACTGCTGAAGAACAGGGTCTTTGTTTTTGTTCTTTTTTTTTCTGTGCAAATTGTTGAACTCTTTACTTAGTTGATCTTCTGTGTATAAAGTACATCGAAAATGGATCTTAGTAGAAAATGGGAGAGGGAGGAAGGGGAGGGGTGGGAGTGTGGGTATGGTGGGATGAATCACTGTATTCTTCAAGTTGTACTTATGAAATGCATGAAGTTTGTATTCCTTAAAGAAAAGGTTTCTTTAGGGAGGGTTGGGGGAGAGGCTGTTTGACGCCTCTGCATGTCCCTGTCTCCTGGACATGGAGTCTGCAAGACATTGTCACATCAAGGACCACAGGATGTTTTTGCCAAATGACCTTGAGCCTGCGCCGCATCTTCCCTGAATTTGTCCTCCTGGGGAGAGTCCATGCCTTCAGTGGGTACCCTCTGGCCTGAAGGGCAGCTGCGGTCAAAGGATGTCACCCAAGCCTGGGCCATGGGCATGCAGAGGGGTGAGGCTGTGGCTGAGGGACAGCAGCCAGTTCACCTACATGGCCATGCTCTTGTGTAGAATTTCAAGGAACCCAAGAATTCAAAATTTAAATCTCCACTTCCAGAAATATGCTTTGTTCTGGCCCTACTGGACTTTATTCCTTGAACAAATCGTGATCGTCTTCTCTCCAGGCATTTGCCAATGTCTCCTACTTAACAGCCAGTTGTCTACTCACCTGTCACTTCCTGTGTAAACAAGACTCACCTGTAGAAGCTATCCTCTTGCTCTCCTCAAACTACTTCATGTTGTTCACTTAGCTCCTTCTTAGCACAGTGTGCTTGTCCTTCTAAAAGCAGTCACACTTTTACCCATTTACATGCTCCTCCACTTACAACAGATTATTTCCCAACAAGCCTATCATATTGTTAGGTTGAAAAGCATTTAACCCACCTAACCTACTGAACAGCCTGTCTTAGCAACAGTGTGTGTGGACTATGGATGGCCACCCTTCATGATCTCACAGCTGACAGAGCTGTGGCTGCTGCTCTGCCCAGCATCCAGAGAGTAGCACACTGTAGATTGCTAGCCCAGGAACAAGCATGGTTTCAACTGAATGCATATTGCTTTTAGAGCATTGTAATATTGAACCACTATAAGAGATCAACTATTTTTTTTTTTCCTGCTTCATTCCCTAAATGCTCCCCAGCAGCCAGGGCCAAACCAGGCCTAAGCTAGGAGCTAGTAATTCCATCCACATCTCCCACACAAGTGGCAGGAACTCAAGAACCTAGACCATCATCAAATGCCTTCCCAGGTACATTATCAAGGAAGCTGGATCAGAAGCAGAGTAGCCAGGGCTGGAAGCAGCACTCTGCTATGGGACACAGACATCCTAAGCTAGAACACCTGCCCTGTGGGCTGTTTGTTTCTTCTACTTTTTTGTCCCTTCATTTCACCTGGAACCAATTGGCTTTGAGAAGGTAAAGTGTCAGTGGAAGGAGGATATGGATTCTTTTTTGCCTCTGCTTGGAAAAAGTTTACAACAGAAGGCAGAGATGGAAGGTGAGGGGAGGGTGATAAGGAGGAAAAAAGAGGGCAGAGGAGTGGGAGCAGCAACTATGAAAGTTTGAATGCCTGGGGTAGCAGTCCTCAGCATGTGCTTTGGAAGCCCTTGCAGCCTTCCTGAGATCTTTTCATAGATTCCTGAGGCTGAAATTATTTTTACTATAAAATTAAGATGATATTTTACTTTTTAACTCTCATTCTGTCACAGATATATAATGGAATACATTCAGAAGCAGTGCCAGCATCCCATATGGCCGCCGGTTTGAGTCTCGGCTGCTCCACTTCTGATCCAGCTCTCTGCTGTGGCCTGGGAGAGCCGTGGAAGATGGCCCAAGTTCTTGGACCCCTGTGTCGCTCCCCCTCTTCGTGGAGGAATGACACTAAACCCTGCCTAGGCTTCATATCCGAGTCACGGCACCATTATGTCGCTCCCCCTCTTCATGGAGGAACGACACAGGACCCTGCGCTGTTCTTTTGTCTGCTTGGCCCTCCCCGGGTTTGCTGCTGGTTCTTCACCTCCGTGGAAGGGCGACTCCCCCTGCCACTTTCCCCACTTCCGCGGGGGAGCGGCACACCGCCGGTCGGCTCTCTTGGGGGCTGCACAGGTGTTCCTTCAGATAGATGTTCCTCTTAGATGTTCCTGGTGCATGTGGTCTCTCTCCTCCTTTATAGTCCTCTTCCACCAATCCCAACTCTGCTACCCACACGCCGAGTACGCTGCTCTCCTCCAATCAGGAGCAGGTCCTACAGTTTATTGGTTGAACTGGAGGCAGCTGTGTAGAAGCTGTTTCTCCCTTCTCAGCGCCATATTGTGGGAGAGCAGATGCATAGAATAAGTCTTAATTCCAGTAACAGTCTAGTCCGAGTTGCTCCCCACACCCCTGCACCCATGTGGGAGACCCAGAAGAAGCTCCTGGCTCCTGACTTCGGATAGGCACAGCACTGGCCATTGCAGCCAGTTGGGGAGTGAACCAGCAGATGGAAGAACTCTCTCCCTCTCTCTCTCTTTCTCCCTGCCTCTCCTCTCTGTGTAACTCTTTCAAATAAATAAATAAATCTTAAAAAAATATCATCTTCAAAAAATTCATGGAAATTGCATATCATGAAAAAACTATGCATGAACTTAAAACAGTTTCATTTTAATAAACACCTCTCTTTTTTAAGTGCTTATCTATTTAAAAGAGAGATCTTCCACCCACTGATTCACTCCCCAAATAGCTGCAATAGCCATGGAGGCCAAAGCCAGGAGCCAGGAAGGAACCCCATCTGAGTCTCCTGGATGGGTGATTGGAAACTAAGTACTTGGGCCATCTTCTACTGCCTTCCCAGGTGCATTAGTAGGAAGCCAGATCAAAAGTGGAGCAGCTGAAATTCACACAGGCGCTCTGATATGCAATGTTGGCATTGCAAGCAGTGGCTTAACTTGCCATATGGCGACACTGCTCCCAAAATATATATTTTAATTTCATTTTTCCATGAACTTTTTGAAGTTTTTGTGAATTTCCCATTCTAATGTGTCTGCATAAGATCAGATTTCTTCCTCATGTTTCAACAAAAAATAATATACAACAAAAGGCGCATGCAAAAGCAGGAGAGATTTTGCTGTACTCTATAAGGAAGTTACTAAAATACAAAACAATGCCATTCATCTCACTATATTTTGTGTGTATGGAAAATACAGTTAACATGTAATACATTTACCATTTTATTTTGGGATGAATTACTAATTATGTTATAATTTCTCAAGTTTGATACTGACAGTGGCAAATAGCTAAAGATATCACCTATAGAACCAAAAGGTGTTTGGCATCTCCAATAATTTTTAAGAATGTAAAGAGCTTCTAAGACCAACATGTTTGAAAAGCACTGAGGGCCGGCGCCGCTGATCAGTAGGCTAATCCTCTGCCTTGCGGCGCCGGCACACCAGGTTCTAGTCCCGGTCAGGCGCCGGATTCTGTCCTGGTTGCCCCTCTTCCAGGCCAGCTCTCTGCTGTGGCCCGGGAGTGCAGTGGAGGATGGCCCAAGTGCTTGGGCCCTGCAACCCATGGGAGACCAGGAGAAGCACCTGGCTCCTGCCATCAGATCAGTGCGGTGCGCCGGCCACGGCGGCCATTGGAGGGTGAACCAATGGCAAAGGAAGACCTTTCTCTCTGTCTCTCTCTCTCACTGTCCACTCTGCCTGTCAAAAAAGAAAAAAAAAAAAAAAAGAAAAAGAAAAAGAAAAGCGCTAAGTGAGGATGAACCAGGGGCTAGATTTTTTTTTTAAATAAATATTTATTTATTTGAGAGATAGAAGTACAGACAGAGAGAGAAAGAGGAAGACAGAGAGAAAGGTCTTACATCCGCTAGCTCACTTCCCAGATCGCCACAAAGGCCAGAGCTGAGCCAATTTGAAGCCAGGAGCTTCTGCCAGGTCTCCCACGAAGGTGCAGGGGCCCAAGTATTTGGACCACCATCCACTGCTTTCCCAGGTGCATTAGCAGGGAGCTGGATTGGACGTGGAGCAGCGGGGCCTCAAATCGGTGCCCTTATTGGATGCCGGTGCCTCAGGCAGAGGTTTAACCACAGCGCCAGCCTCAGGGCCTGGCTTTTAACTGAAAAGAAATTAAACCTAACTATTAGCATCTGTTCTTCAATATAACCTTTGGAGTAAATATAGTAATAAAATGATGCTGTAGCTAACATACAATCCCAATATAAGAATATTGTGCAATACAATAATAATAGTACATAGAATAGCATTTGGAGATGTTTTCCATGTGTCAGACATCCATGTGCTTACTGTACCTGATTCATTTAATCCTCAACACATACACGGGATAATGTATGACTGTTTTCAACCTCTTATAGATGAAGAGACATAAACACTTAAAGTTTGGGCAGCCAGCGGAGCATAACTGGGAATGAATCAGATCTGTCTTACTCATGAATACAGTCTATAAATCCCTGCCAAGAGTCTGAGCTTACACTAGCATATTAAACAAACAACAAAGCAAATGATTCAACTGGATCAGAATGTTTTCCCCGACTGGGCAATGGGGAACATAAGACAAAATTGCCCGCAGGAGCACTGCATTTTCTCAGCAGATGTTTAGCGCTTGTGTTCCACATCTGAATGCTTAGCTAGGGCTGGGTGACTCAGCAATGAACAAAACACACAAAAATAGTTACCATGATGGAGTTTCTATTCTAATGAAAATTCGCAAAGATGAGACTAGCACAGGTTGGGAGTTTGGGGGCTCTGCAGAGCAGACACCCATACTTAGTCACAGGAGCCTCCCATTCAGTCCTTAATTTTTACAAGGCAGTGGGATCTTGATGGTCTCTTCTGCCCTCAGCCTACAACCTCACCCTTCATCATCTCCCTTTAGTGTAAGTGGAATGGAGGGACCCCCATCCTTTCGTTTCGCTGCTCTGATTTTTGGAATCCTCTGAGACCAATCAAGCCCTCCATTCTGTCCTCCCTCTCAACCTTCCTCTACTTACTCAAGAATCCACTTGGAGTGACAGCTTTCGATCCTGCTGGATGGGTCTCTCCCGAAAGGCAGCTTCTGTGGTGGGTCCTGATGGTGAAGAGCCCGTATTTAAATGTAATTTTTTATCCAATCAAACTGCCCTCACCACGCCCAGACCCACCCTGAATGCCTCACCCTTCGGTTCATATATTTATTCAATAAATGTATGTGCAGAGTCTACTGCAACTATCAACTAAAAATCGTAATTATTTTTTTCATCCTCAACTTGCCTACCTTAGATCAATCCTACAGGCTTCTTTGCCTTTTGATGCAACCAACTCTTTAATTTTAAACTTGCTGAAAGTTTCAGGGTGTGTCTTTCTTTAAACAATACTCCAATCTGAATACTTTAACATGGTTTTAATCCATTTATATTGATAGGATCATGGTTAATCATGTAGCTGAACCTATTTTTACTTCCCTACTTGGTACAATCTATGTGTCTATGTGTGTATTTTCTTTCTTTTTTTTATGATTTATTTTTTTATTTATTTGAAAGGCAGAGTTACAGAGAGGCAGAGGCAGAGGCAGAGAGAGAGAGAAAGAGAGAGAGAGAAGGAGAGGTCTTCCATCTGCTGGTTCACTCCTCAGATGGCTGCAATGGCTGGAGCTGTGTGGATCCTAAGCTAGGAGCCAGGAGCTTCTTCTGGATTTCCCACACAGTGCAGGGCATCCTCTACTGCTTTCTCAGGCCATAGCAGGGAGTTGGATCAGAAGTAGAGCAGCTGGGACTTGAAGCGGCACCCATATGGGATGCCGGCACTGCAGGCAGCGGCTTTATCTGCTATGCCACTGTATCAGCCCCGAAGTGTGTATTTTCTAACTTTTTCAGTCTTCTGTTTGAATGGACATGCTTTTTTCCCTTTTCTTCTACTATAATGGGACATTATTTGCAAGATTTAAAGTTGTATTATTTTTAAGTATCCATGCTTGATTTTGAAAATCCAAAAATTAATCAGTGTATCTGTCCTTCTCCGGAACACTAAAATTTTCTTTGGATTTTTAAAAATGAATTCCTCACTTTTAGTCTTCCTTGATATTTTTGCCTACTATTTTGGGTCAAACTTGCATTTACAGCCTTGAAAGTAGTCACTATTATTCTTTGCTGTAAGTACTTATTTAGATGTAACCATAGATGTGTCAAGTTCTTTGGTGGTGGCTGCTTCTTTCATCTTCCTTTTTTCTTTTGGACACAATTTTATTCTCTCTCATTTAGAATCATTTGTAGTTCTTTTAGTGATGTTCTGTTAATTGTAGACATTTTCAAATCTTCTTTGCCTAAAAATATATTCATTACATTGCTGCATTAATAGGTAGGGTGAGTATAGAATTTACTTGAGAAGTGTGCTAATAGTCAAATCTTATTCTATTGTAGATAATCTTTATTTTCCAGTTGTTTTTAAAAGATTTGTGCTTTGTCTGTAGTCCATTTTTTAACTTGAAAATGTGTTGGTAAGGGGCTGGCATTGTGGTGGTTAAGCAACTGTTTGTGATGCCAGCATCTCATATGGGTGCTGGTTTAAGTCCCAGCGGCACTGTTTTTCATCCAATTCCCTGCTAATGTACTTGCAAAACAGTGGAAGATGGCTCAAGTTGTTGGGTCCCTGCCACCCATATGGTAGACCCAGATAGATTTCCAGGCTCCTTGCTTCAGCCTGGCCCAGCCTTGGCCATTGTGGCCATTTGGAGGAGTGAGCAAGTAGATAGAAGACCTCTTTCTCTGTCTCGCTCTCTCAGTCTCTTTCCCTACCCTGTAACTTTGCCTTTCAAATAAATAACAAATCTAAAAAATATGTTGATACGATTTAAAAAAACAACTTTTTTTGTCTTGTCTCATTGTATGTCTTCAATCTAAACACTCTTGAATTTCTTAAATTATGGACACTTCTAAGTCATTTTCTCTTTCAATATTTTCTTTCATTCTCTCCAGTGATTTCTTCCTGGATTTCTTTTTTTTTTTTTTTTCTACAGGTTTCCCCTTGCTGCTCAGTTAGTTGTCGCTGATCAGGGAGAACATATGATATTTGTCCCTTTGGGACTGGCTTAATTCACTCAGCATAATGTTTTCAGGATTCCTCCATCTTGTTGCAAATGACAGGATTTCGTTGTTTTTGACTGCTGTATAGTATTCTATAGAGTACATGTCCCATAATTTCTTTATCCAGTCTACTGTTGATGGGCAATTGGGTTGGTTCCAGGTCTTAGCTATTGTGAATTGAGCAGCAATAAACATTAATGTGCAGACAGCAACCAACAGAATGGGAAAAAATATTTGCAAACTATGCAACAGATAAAGGGTTGATAACCAGAATCTACAAAGAAATCAAGAAACTCCACAACATCAAAACAAACAACCCACTTAAGAGATGGGCCAGGCCAGCGCCGCGGCTCACTAGGTTAATCCTCCGCCTTGCGGCGCTGGCACACAGGGTTCTAGTCCCGGTTGGGGAGCCGGATTCTGTCCCGGTTGCCCCTCTTCCAGGCCAGCTCTCTGCTGTAGCCAGGGAGTGCAGTGGAGGATGGCCCAAAGTACCTGGGCCCTGCACCCCATGGGAGACCAGGATAAGTACCTGGCTCCTGCCATCGGATCAGCGCGGTGTGCCGGCCACAGCACGCCGGCCGCATCGGCCATTGGAGGGTGAATCAATGGCAAAGGAAGACCTTTCTTTCTGTCTCTCTCTCTCACTGTCCACTCTGCCTGTCAAAAAAAAAAAAAAAAAAGAGATGGGCCAAGGACCTCAATAGACATTTTTCAAAAGAGGAAATCCAAATGGCCAACAGACACACGAAAAAATGTTCAAGATCACTAGCAATCAGGGAAATGCAAATCAAAACCACAATGAAGTTTCATCTCACCCTGGTTAGAATGGCTCACATTCAGAAATCTACCAACAACAGATGCTGGAGAGGATGTGGGGAAAAAGGGACACTAACCCACTGTTGGTGGGAATGCAAACTGGTTAAGCCACTATGGATGTCAGTCTGGAGATTCCTCAGAAACCTGAATATAACCCTACCATTCAACCCAGCCATCCCACTCCTTGGAATTTACCCAAAGGAAATTAAATTGGCAAACAAACAAGCTGTCTGCACATTATTCCTAGATTTCTATTAGGTTTTTCTCATTCAGTTCTTTATATTTCTCAACAACTGTTGTGTTCTTAATTTCTAGGCTGTAATTTGTTTGGCCATAATGTCAGAAGTCTGATGTGTATATTTTATTCTTTTTGTTGTCCTTTAATTTCTTTTCTCCTTAGTGCTTTGCCTACCCACACCTATCACCATTTCCCCCAAAATGACTGAAGCTGGGGTGTACATCTGTTGCAGTGGTTAAGGCTCTACTTGAGTTGTCCACATTCCAAATCGGAGTGCCTTGGTTTGAGTTCTGGTGCTGCTTCAGATTTTAGCTTTCTGCCAAGTGCACTGTG
This sequence comes from Oryctolagus cuniculus, assembly GCF_051225735.1. Taxonomy (NCBI): domain Eukaryota; kingdom Metazoa; phylum Chordata; class Mammalia; order Lagomorpha; family Leporidae; genus Oryctolagus; species Oryctolagus cuniculus. Next base: position 77,766,284 of record NC_142870.1, on the reverse strand, counting down.
GGAGGCAGTAGGTGAGGGCTCAGTAATTGGGCCCTTGCCTCCCATGTTGGAGACCTGGATTTGAGTTCCCAGCTCTTGGCTTCAGCCTGGTGCAGCCTAGGCTATTGAGGTTATCTCTGTTTCTCTTTCTGTCTTCTCACTTTCTTTCTCTATATCCTTGCCTTTCAAAAAAGAAGACTAAAGTCTTATTCATTCATTCTTCATTTATTTATTAATTTATCACTGATATTATTCATTTATCATTTATTTATGACTGTCTATTGGTGACAAGATCTATTTTGGCACTGAAGCGGGTGGTGTTAATTATGACTATAATATACTTAGTCCTGCCTCAAGCTATGGTAGAACCATCAGCTGACCGGCCTAGGCTTCTCTGGGCTGGAGAGAGAGAGCTCTGTCTGTCACTGCCTGCTCCTTTGCTAGCTAGCTCAATGGCGCACATTATAGGCTAAGCTATAAGATCTAGACACCAAAGACCAGAGTCCATGCTCTGCATCCTACCAAAGAAATTCACCCCAAAATAAAAAAGTTTAAAAGAATTTAATATTTTTTAAAAAGATGTATTTGTTGTTTGAAAGCAGAGTTACAGAAAGAGAAGGAGGAAGAGATAGAGAAGTCTCCCATCCGCTGGTTCGCTCCCCAAATGGCTGTGCCAGTCCGAAGCCAGGAGCCAGGAGCTTTCCCCGGATCTTCCACATGGTGAAGAGACCCAAGTGTTTGGGCCATCTTCCGCTGCTTTCCCAGGCACATTAGCAAGGAGCTGGATAAGAAGTGGAGCAGCCGGGACTTGAATGGCACCCATATGGGATGCTTGCAACACAGGTGATAGGTGGTGGCTTTCTGTGCTCTGCCATGTGCCAGCCCCAATAATTAAAAGATTTTAAAAAGGAGAAAGATGTTCAAAAAAAATTTCACCTAGTGCCAAGAGTGAGGAATATACCTGTGATGATTAATTTAGGTGTCAATTTGAATGGATTAAGGAATGCCCAAAAACCCTAATAGGCATTACTTTGGGTATGCCTATTAGGGTGTTTCTAAACAGAATTTTCCTTTGAATCTGATTGGAGTAGGTGGAGAAGACCTGCCCTCAATATGGGTGGGCACCAATTCAATCAGCTTGGCCCAAAGAGAGCTAATGGAAAAGACATATTGATCTCTCCTTCCTTTTCCTGAGGGCTTGGACATTGGAACTCAAGGCTGATCAACCATTCAACCATTTGGATTCCAGGATTTATACCTGCATCCCTTCCCTGGGTTCTCAGATTTTCAGCACAGGACTGAATATCACATCATCAGCTCTCCTGGTTTCGAGGCCTTGGGCTGCAGCATTCCCAGGATTCCAGCTTGCAGATGAAGTAGGCAGGCATACAGGTTAAAATTGTTAAATTTGTGAACTGGAAGACCACGCCTTTGCCACATCCCTGTGTGATCTCATGCCCCTAGCTGATGCCTTTGCTATGCCCCTGAGTGGCCTCATTCCCCTACTTAGCCACACCTGGGTGCCCACCAGCCAATCAGGTTAATTAACCATTCCCCTTTGGAAATGGGTTAAAAGCCGGGCCACGGTGTGGCCCGGCCCAGCTCTTTTTCCCTGGCCTCTTGCCAGGAAGGGGCTTGGCTTCCTGGCCTAGATGCTCTTCCATGTGGCTGGTTCCTGGTGCTCCGTATGAACCCCCATTCACTTCTCTCTCTTAAATAAAGCTCTCACTCTGCTATGCATCTTTCCCACTAAATAAAAGCTTAAATGTACCATGCTGCCTCATTTATCTGTGCTGGTATTTAGAATTCTTCTTTAAATATTAGGCAAGAACCCTCTCGGGCTTATTAATATTGGGGATTTAGTAGTAAGCCCATGGTGAAATCATAAGGCACCCCAAATTCCAGTAGCATATGTGGCACCCTAGATAGCATTTCTGGGGAACTTTAAGGGGCTATATTTCAGTGTATAATTTAGGGGGTCTTTTCCAATTTCACAAACAGCCTAACCTTGGACTCCTGGATGAGCCATGTTTGAGTGAGCAATTCTAATAATCCCTTCTCATATGTCCACATCCATATGCTATTGGTTCTGTCTGCTTAAACTGGTTAATACTGTTCTCCAAGAGAAGCAGAAGATGAAGCTATATCAATGGGAAAGAAAAGATGGAGGCATTAGAGAGTCAATCCAGGAACTGGGACAGTGATTGAAGGCATTCCAGAGACAATAAAATATAGAGAAATCTCACAATTTATCCCAATACCTCTCTCAAAGTATCTTACTCTTTCAGTATCGAATTCTCTTTTGTAGTTTCTGTCAGTTGACTGTGCCTACCAATTTCTTTTCTTTTTTAAAGATTTGCTTATTCATTTGAAAGTAAGAATTGAGAGAGAGAGAGAGAATCTTCCAGATACTGGTTCACTCCCTAAATGGCAGCAATGGCCAGGGCTGGGCCAGGGCAAAGCTAGAAGCCAGGATTCTTCCGGGTCTCCCACGTGGGTACAGGGCCCAAGGACCTGGGCCGTCTTCTGCTGCTTTCCCTGATGTATGAGCAGGGAGCTGGATTGGAAGTGGAGCAGCTGCCTATATGGGATGCCAGTGCTGCAGAGAGTGGCCTAACCCCCTGTGCCATCACACCGAACCCCACCTACTGATTTCTGTAATTCCTGCCAGTCTGTTTTACACGTTTCTACCTGTATATTCCCTCTGTCTCCTTTTTCCGCTCAGTCTCTCTGAACTCTCCAAGCTCAGTTTCTTTCTCTCATATCCACTCAATATTTTCTCTCTTATTGAGACTCTCTCAGTGATTCTTTCTCATTCTCTGACAATGTCTCAATCTCTTTAACACCTCTCAGTTCCCGATATTTTTCTCAACCAACATCAGTTGCTGCAAATTTTTGTTAATCTTTATCTCTTTTAGGATATCTTTTACAAACTCTGCCTATTCAATTTTTTTCTGTCATACACATGCTCTCTTTTTTCTTGGTATTTCTATATTTCTTCTGGGTACTTTTTTTTAAATCTTAATTTTGTCAATCCCTCAATCTTTCTCAATTTGAAAGTTTTTTTTTCATAAGAGTTCCTTTAAATTCTTATCAAACTCTTCTTTCCTGTTTTAGAAAAATATGAAAGCTTAAAGTCATGAAGGTAAATATTGCTGTATTAACACAGAATTTCAACAACAAAGCTTCTGTAGTACAAAAGGCACCACAAACGAAGTTAAAAGCAAATAGCAGACTGATGTGATTCAAGCCAGTAGCTTTCCTGGGAATAGCTTTCTCACTGGTCTCCCTGCCTCTCTTCTTGGCCAACCCTGGCCCAGCCCAGCCCTCAAAACTAAACTTACACACTGCATTCCCTCCAGATCTTGCCCTTTCGTAGCAAGCATTACATGATGAATGGAATAAACTGACTTGTCAATTATATTTCAGCCCCTCAAGGTTGATTCCTTTGATTCCAGTTTCCCAGAACAGAATCCACTCGGTCCCTAAGCATTCCACTAAACTACAGTTAATATTTATTTCCAGCAGGAGTATATTACTTATCACATTCCAGCATGGAATACGCTGGGTTCTGGGGATACAATAATAAACAAGAATGAAAAAAATCCTCGCCTCACCTTGTAATTCAGAAAGTTGCTTCTCCACTAAGTACATGGAAAAGCAATTAAGAGAAAATCCTGTTCAGTCAGGAAATAAATCACTTTTTTTCCTTTTCCTCCCTTTTGTTTAAAATATGATACAAGGGCAGACTTCATTGGGGTCAGAGTTAATTTCTTTGACCTTTTTAAAACTATTGTAGATGATCATAATTAAACTTTTAAATGTTCATATAGAGGCTGGTACTGTGGTGTAGCAGGTAAAGCCGCTGCCTGCAGTGTTGGCATCCCATATGGGTGCTAGGTTGAGTCCTGACTGCTTAACTTCCAATCCAGCTTCTTGTTAATGGCCTGGGAAAGCAGCAGAGGATGGCCCAAGCACTTGGGCCCCTGTACCCACGTGGGAGACCAAGAAGAAGCTCCTGCCTCCTGTCTTCGGATCAGCCCAGCTCTGGCCATTGTAGCCATTTGGGGAGTGAACCAGCAGATGGAAGTCCTTTTTCTTTTTTATAACCTCTCAAATAAATAACACTTTAAAAAAAAAAGATCATATAAACTGTAGACTTGCTATTTGTATCTAAGGGTATTTATGAAAATATGTAAAAGAGGTTCTAAAAAGATAACTGCAATGTGTCCATTGTGGCATTTGCTTTATTGTCAAAATTTTAGAGTAAACCTAAGTCTAGGGACCAGTGCTGTGACATAGCGGGCTAAGCTTCCGCCTGCAGCACCAGCATCCATATGGGTGCTGGTTTGAGTTCCGGCTGCTCCACTTCCGATCCAGCTCCCTGCTAATGTGCCTAGGAAAGCATTAGAGGATAGCCCAAGTGCATGGGTCCCTGCACCCACGTGGGAAACACAGAAAAAGCTCCTGGCTCCTGGATTCATATTGGCTCAGCTCCGGCTGTTGCAGCCGTTTGGGGAATGAACCAGCAGGTGGAAGACCTCTCTCTCTCTTTCTCCTTCCCTCCATCCCTCCATCCCTCCATCCCTCCCTCCCTCCCTCCCTTTCTCTGTAACTCTTTTAAATAAATAAAATAAATCTTAAAAAAAATAACAGAGTTCGTGACAAAGCTGGTAAAATCAGAGAATTCCTTGTAGGACAGACATGTCAAATAAGCCACAACATTTACGTAAAAACTAGAACCAGTGTCGGTGTTGTGGCACTGCAGGTAAAGCCACTGCCTGTGGTCCTGGCTTGTGTCCCAGCTTTTCCACTTCAGATCCAGCTCTCTGCTAATGGCCTGGGAAAAGCACAGAAGATAGTCCAAGTGCTTGAGTCCCTGCTACACACATGGGAGACCTGGATGAACTTCCTGGCTCCCGGCTTTGGCCTGACCCAACCCTGGCCATTGCAGCAATCTAGGGAGTGAACCAGCAGATGGATCTCTTTCTGCCCTCTCCCTTTCTCCCTGTAACTAATTTTCAAATAAATCTTTTTTTTTTTTTTAAAGTAAAATCCTTTTTACTTTTTCCAGGTCTCCCATACGGGTGTAGGGGCCCAAGAATTTGGGCCATGTTGTACTGCTTTCCCAGGCCATAGCAGAGAGCTCGATGGGAAGTGGAGCAGCCAGGACTTGAACCAGCACTTCAGGCCAGGGCATTAACCTGCTGCACCAAATCACCGGCTCCTAAAGGGTGTATTTTAAAGGATTATGGGCTACAGGGGATAGGAGTCTGGTGTTCCTGGCAGGGTGAGAAAGATCTGACACCAGTCACATAAAACCAACACCCAAAAAGGCCAGCTCTCTCAGTAAACAAAGCAGAGAAAAATCTGTTGTGCAGATCCAGACAGCAAGGATGCAAGCCTATGCAAACGTGACTCCAGGTGTCTAATATCATTGCTCTACTTCTGTATCTTAAAGAAATGCCATGCCAGAGATTCAATTTAAAGTGGATCAGAACTGGGTGTGTCTCCCATGTAACTGGCACACGTATGTGTACGTTTTCTTTGGAGGGCTTTAACTCATACCTTGAAGAATCATCATAGATAAAATTCCAAGGATCACAAGCTCAGATGCAAGAGGAAAGAGATAGGAAATACTACTTCTGTTTCAACATGAACTATTATGATGCCTTAGCATAACACTTCGTGAATATCTTTGTAAAGCAGCCTTCTCTATTTTTGAAGATTTTTAAAAATTAGAAATCAATGTTGAAACTTGAAATAAATTATAAACTTTAAAATATTGTCCAGGCTTTTAAGTGGGATGATATACATCATTTCGTTCACTTTCTTCTTGTTTCTTCATTTGAGCATAGTTCACTTAACAAAAATAGAATAACTGTGAGGGACTTCTCTATTTCTATCAAAATGAGAAATTTATATTGAGAATTAGAGCATGTCATTATCATTTTTTCTGGCTAGTGCTTATTGTCAGCACTGTTCCAAGTACTTCATACATGTTGACTTACGCAGTCTTCATAATAAACAAATCGGCTGCTCCTGTTGTTTCATCATTTTGATTTGGAACTAGGCACAGAGGGGTTAAGCAAGTTGCCTATGATCACATAGCTACTAGGTCTTGAAACCTGCATGGACTGTCTTCACTTGCGATGTTAACCTTCATGCTGGACTGCATCCCAGAAAGGTCTACGCCTACAATCTAAACGAGGGTTCCTTTTTATTTCTTTGATAGTACTCTATTCATTTCCTGAATATTCATCGCAGTGTAACTTGATTAATTAACTAGTGTTGTGCCCAGATTGTTAGATCCCCGCAGAGACCTCCAGAGAGTCAATCACACCAAACTGCAAAAGCAAGGTTTATTGGGGAGTACAAGCCGAGACGGGGACCCCATCCAACCAACCCGCGCAGCGGAGGAAGGAGTGGGGCCCCAGTCTTTGTTTGGGAGAGTTTTTAAAGGGAGAAAGGGCTACATCAGCAGGAAAAAAAGAGTTACATACAGCACGGAAGCTTTGGGCGTAGGGAGTTACCTTGTTTAGCAATCTCTACTGCGCTGTCCTTGGTCTACTGAGCTAGCTGTCCCTGGTAAGCTTTGATATCTCCGGAATGCCTGAATGCCTGCTTTTACAAGGACTCAGGTCTACTGTGGGAAACGGAGGCTGTTTTTTTTTATTGTTTTAAAATGAAGTCACTTTGGCTCTTCACTAGTTAGTTTAATATCTGTCTCCTTATCTAGACTCTGAGAGCAGGAACTTTTTCACATTTCACTGCCACATATCCACACCTTCATAAATAGCTGTTGAGTGAATAAAAGTATACAAAGCAACAATAAAGTTTCCTTCATGGAGTAATGCCTCCATCTTGTGGAATAATCGCATATTGTCATTAAATTTTTTTTCCAACAAGAAACGAGAATTTATGTTCCAGTACGACTTCTTGGACGATATCTTTTTTTTTTTTTTTTTAATCGGACTGGCCTGATATTTTGGCGCTCCCGAATGGCCAGCTTCTGCAGGACAGACCTGTCATCTACTAGTTTTGCTTGTGAAAGGAATATTGTGTAACTAAGTCATTCTTGGACACGGCTTAACGTCCAGAACTCTTTTGCTTCTACCTTGCCGAGGGCAGGAGCACATTTAAGCCAGATTATAAACGCAGATGCTTTGAATTTAGATGTAAACGCGGTCCGCTCCAGTTAACCAGCAAGAGGCCAGAGGTCGGCTGTCTTACACGCGCCGTGGGAGCCGCTCCATCCCTTCGACTCTATGGTTCTCGGCTTACTCTCGCCGCCGAGAGCTCTATGGTTCCGGGGCGGGCTGGGAGCCGGAGTTTCAAAGCCGTGGCGGGAAGATGGTGGCTTCAGCTGTCTCCAGGCCGCGGTTCTCCGGAATGGAAGGGCGCTGGGTCTGTGGTTTGCCCTAAAAGTCCGAGAAGACGGCGCCATGAATCTCCTGCGCCGGAGTGGGAAGCGGCGGCGTCCAGTCTCAGACTCGTTCTCGGCAAGCAGCAGTGACAGCAGCGCCAGCCCCCAGCTCCTCGCAGGGTCCGCGCTGAGCCCGCCACCGGGCCTGGGGCGCAGCCTGAAGGAACGTGGGGGCCGCGGGCGAGGTGGGCAGCTTGGAGTGGGGTGGGAGAGGCACGTGTCGGGAGACGGCCTCGCCGCTTGGGGGTTGCTGCTTTGCAGAGCTCGCTGGGCTTCTATTCCCTTTCTCTGTGCACGGTACCTCTGCGGCATTATTGACAGGCGTGCGCTTAGTGATCGTCGGGTGAAAATGTTCACTAGGCTAATCCTCCGCCTTGCGGCGCCGGCACACCGGGTTCTAGTCCCGGTTGGGGCGCCGGATTCTGTCCTGGTTGCCCCTCTTCCAGGCCAGCTCTCTGCTGTGGCCCGGGAGTGCAGTGGAGGATGGCCCAGGTGCTTGGGTCCTGCACCCCATGGGAGACCAGGATAAGTACCTGGCTCCTGCCTTCGGATCAGCGCGATGCTCCAGCCGCGGCAGCTATTGGAGGGTGAACCAACGGCAAAAGGAAGACCTTTCTCTCTGTCTCTCTCTCTCACTGTCCACTCTGCCTGTCAAAAAATAAAAAAGAAAATGTTCCAGTGGCTTCTGCGTCTTTTGACGTGATAAAAGCAATGTCTTAGTTGGCCAAATCCCATTACATGTCGGCAGGTTCGCTCCTAACAGATCCGTACACCGCATGGTGGGTCTAGGACGTGGCACGGGACGTTTGGGAGTACAGAGGAAGGCTGGGTGGGAATTGTACGGTTCTCTCAGATTGGCTGGATTTCCGGGGATTGTTGATCTCATATTTGTCATTGTGCAGTCCTCGTAATGCTAAAACTTAAAAAGAAACTCCCCTCTAACTTAGCTTTGCAATGATTGCTTTGTGATTCCAACATTCTTCATTGTGTACAGCAAAATTTCTTGTCTGGGGTTTAAGGAAATTGCTTTTTTTTTTTTAATTCTATGCAATTTACTATGATCCTTCTATAAGAGTGTGATCAATTTCTCACCAACTGCTGAAGGTCAAGATGTACTTTGAATCACTTCATTCTAACACTAGAATTCCAACATACAGGTGAGGGCCAAATACTAAAGTCATGTGTTACAACCAAATTAAACTCTTAATTTTTTCTGTTTTTTCTGAAAGGGGCATGCAAGCAGACACTGCCTGATGACCAACTAGACAAGCTGCTGTTGGCAAATTGGGGACTACCTACAGCGGTTCTGGAAAAATATGACAGTTTTGGTGTAAAAAAGATGTTTGAATGGCAGGCAGAGTGCCTTTTGCTTGGACAAGTCTTGGAAGGAAAGAATTTAGTTTATTCAGGTATTCAAATTTATGCAAAGTAATTGTGCTGTTTTTAAGATATCAGTATAAAGGATACTCTCTTGAGGAAGTTATGTTTTTATAAAAAAAAGAGACTGCTTTGTAGCTGAAGAAAATTTTAGAATATATATGAAAAGTGGGATCTCATTGTATGCATTTTTTAAAAAGATTTATTTATTTATTTGAAGGCAGTTACAGAGAGGCAGAGAGAGAGAGAGAGAAAATCTTCCATCTGCTGGTTCACGCCCCAATTAGCTGCAACGGCTGGAACTGTGCTGATCCAAAGCCATGAGCCTGGAGTTTCCTCCAGGTCTCCCACAAGGGTGCAGGGGTCCAGGCACTTGGGCCATTTTCTACTTTCTCAGGCCATAGCAGAGCGCTGGATTGGAAGTGAAGCAGCCAGGTCTCGAACCAGCACTCATATAGGATGCCAGCACTGCAGGCTGTGGCTTTACTCACTATGCTACAGCGCCAGCCCCTGTAACTAGTTTATCTTTTTCCTATGATCTTATGCTGTTCATGCTGCCAAAGTTACCTTTATAAAGCATAAATATGATTTTGTCACTCCCTTTCAAAGAACTCCTCAGTAATTAATTTATTAAGGAATATAAATTTTGTATGTACAACTTTATTCTTCCCACCATACCTGCCCTCCCACCCACACTCCCACCCCTCCTCACCCTCTCCCCTTCCCAGTCCCATTCTACATTAAGATTCATTTTCAATGAACTGTACGTAGAAGACCAGCTCTATACTAAGTAAAGATTTCAACAATTTGCACACACATGCACATACACACATACACAAAACTGAGAACAAGTATCACATTTAACTCTAATAATACAACTCTTTGAGGACAGAGGCCCTGCATGGGGAGTTAGTACACAGTGATTCCTGAGGTTAATTTAACAACACACTTATGTATGCTGTCAGTGTCCACCCAAGGCTCTTGACATGAGCTGCCTAGGCTATGGAAACCTTTTGAATCTACAAAGTCTGTCAATATTTAGACAAAGGCCATTAGCAAAGTGGAAGTTCTCTCCTCTCTTCAGAGAAAAGTACCCCGTCTTTGATGGCTACTTCTTTCCGTTGGGATCTCACTCACAGAGATCCTTCATGTAGAATATTTTTGCCACAATATCTTGGCTTTTCATGCCTGAAATGCTCTCCCGGGCTTTTCAGCCAGGCCAGAAAGCCTTAAGGGCCGATTCTGAGGTCGGAGTGTTACTTAAAGGAATTGTCATTCTATGGGTCTGTTGTGTGGACTGCTTCCCATGTTGGAAGAGTCTCTCCTTTTCTCAGACTTGATCCTATTTATATGGTCATTTTAATACTTAATCCTATTTGTATGTTCACTTTCACACTTAATGTGATCACTTTTACACTTAAGATGACATTTTTATCACCCAGCTTAATGGGATTTGGGGTCCCATGACAAGTTTTTAAACTGTACCCTTAGAAGCTAGTCCTTAGGAATGTATGCAGAACTATACAGCTTTGTAGTTACAAACTTCCTGCTCCCTCTCTTACTCCCACTCTTATTTCTTACTGAGATCAATTCTCAAATGACTTTATACTCATATGATTAACTCTATGTTAAGTAAAGAGTTCAACAAATACCATGAAGAGAAAAAAAACGAAAAAACAAAAGAACCAAAACTTTCTCTACAGTCAAGACAAGGGCAACTCAAGTCATCCCTTCTCAAAGTGTCAATTTCACTTCTGCAGGTTTTGTTTTAGGTGCTCTATTCCTTCTCGCAGATCAAGGAGAACATACGGTATTTGTCCCTTTGAACTGGCTAAAAACCTCTACGTGGCCCTTTCAGGTTTCTTCTGTCACTCCCTGGAGCACTTTACATCCGGCTTACTGAATTACCTTCCTGCACGCCTTTGCATGTGCTGTTTCTCAGGCTTGTCATCCCTTCTTCCCTCCCACCCTCCCTTCCTTCTCATGTGTTGTTTCCTTTCTGTACACTTCCTTACAGCTTGTTTCCCTCAACTTCTGTCATAGTTTCTACCACTGTGTATTTTTTTTTTTTCTTTTTTTTTTTTTTTTTTTCTTTTTTTTTATTTTTGATAGGCAGAGTGGACAGTGAGAGAGAGAGACAGAGAGAGAAAGGTCTTCCTTTGCCGTTGATTCACCCTCCAATGGCCGCCGCTGCAGCCGGCGCACCGCGCTGATCCGATGGCAGGAGCCAGGATCCAGGTGCTTTTCCTGGTCTCCCATGGGGTGCAGGGCCCAAGCACCTGGGCCATCCTCCACTGCACTCCCTGGCCATAGCAGAGAGCTGGCCTGGAAGAGGGGCAACTGGGACAGAATCCTGCGCCCCAACCGGGACTAGAACCCGGTGTGCCGGCGCCGCAAGGTGGAGGATTAGCCTATTGAGCCACGGCGCCGGCTCACCACTGTGTATTAAAGTTGTTTACTGTTTTCCTCAGAACAGGGCTTTTAACCAATAAAGGAAAGAATCTTTAGGTATAAATTAAGCAGTCAATAATATTCAACATTTACTGATGAGAGAATGATTTCTTTACTGTCTTTTTTTTTTTTTTAGTGTGAAACTATTTAGGAAGCTGATTTAAAATTAGGGCATTGCAGGATATAAAGCTTTAAAATGCTGGTTGAGGCCTCAATAGTTTAGCCTTAGATTCTATAGTATTAGATATGGCTTAAACATTTATTAGTGCAGTGTTCCAAATATGACCTCACTTTGCTGTAACTTTCTGTAATAATTGTGTTTTAGCTCCTACAAGTGCTGGGAAGACTCTCGTTGCAGAATTACTTATCTTGAAGCGGGTTTTAGAAATGCGGAAGAAAGCTTTGTTCATTCTTCCCTTCGTTTCTGTGGCTAAAGAGAAGAAATACTATCTCCAGGTAATGTTCTTGTGCTGCATTTGAAATCATCAAAGGTCCACTATTGGTAGCTTTGGCTTTATTCATTTGAAATAGGATTATAAAAGTGAGAAGAAAACACAGGATCTTTATCCTGCTTAACAGGGAACAAAGTATCTTTTATTGCCTCCTCATATAGTTTTTTTTTTTTTTTAAAGATTTATTTATTTTATTTGAAAGGCAGAGTTATACAGAAAGACGGAGAGAGAGAGGTAGCGAGATCTTCCATCCGCTGATCCACTGGTTCACTTCCGGAATGGCGTCAATAGCTGGAGCTGAGCCAGACTGAAGCCAGGAGACAGGAGTTTCCTTCAGGTCTCCCAAGTGGGTGCAGGGGCCCAAGCACCTGGGCCATCTTCTGGTGTTTTTCAGGCCAATAACAGGGAGCTGGATTGAAAGGGAAGAAGCCAGGACCTGAATTGGTGGCCAAATGGGATGCCGGCTCTGTAGGCAGTAGTGTTGCCTGCTATTGCCACAGTGCCAGCCCATTTTTTTTCCTTAGAAAAGATTTACTAATTTATTTGAAAGGCAGAATGACAGAGAGACAGACACAAACACACAGCTAGTTTCTGTTTGCTGATGAGAGAGAAAATTTCCGTTTGCTGGTTCACTCCCCAAATGGCTGCAATGACTGGGGCTGGGCCAGGCTGAAACCAGGCACCTGGAACTCCATTGGCTCTCTTGTGTGGGTGGCAGGGTCCCAAGCACCTGGGCCATCTTCCATTGCTTTCCCAGACGCATTAGCAGAGCTGGTTAGGAAGTGGAGCAGCCAGTACTCATATTGTGCTTGTATGGGAGGCTCACAGACTGTGACTTAACCCACTGTACCATGATGTGGGCCCCCTCCCTTGTAGTTTTAAAAGTTAATTGTAAATGGCTGCAGAAGGAACTTAAAAAAAAAAAAATATATATATATATATATATATATATATATTGCCTAAAGGAGAAATGGTCATAAAATCAGGAGTAATTAGTAAAACTTATGTATTTTTGTAGACTTGTCCTTAGGAAGTAAACAAAATACTTCAATTAGTATATATTCATGCACATCGAGAATCAGCATTTTAACCGAATAGCGGGACTTCTGAAAGATGGAAAGGAGTGTTTAAGGAAGCATATCCTATCCTGAGGGCTATTTGGGAATATTTAGGGGTTGAAGGACAAAATCCTTTGGTGCTTAGATAAGTCTGTGGTCTGTCCTCTGTTTACCTGAAAAAATGAATAACAGTAGTTTAAATATAATAGTCAATAGTTCTTAAGACATTTTCATGAATACAGTGTTTCATTTAATAGAGTAAAGTTACTGCTGCGATTTCTCCAGTGGAAAAAAGTGCATTGGAATGGAAAGATTGTACTGATGGTCCAAAAAATCTGGATTCTAGTCCCAGTTTTACCAGCAACTATGTCTTCAGCCTAGGCACATACTCAACCGGGCTTCTGTTTTTTCTTTTCTAAAATGAGGCTAATAGCCCTTAGCACTGTATGTTAACTCAGTAAACACTCAGAAAAAAATTTATTGAATGAACAACTCTAAAGTTCTGTGGTTCTGTAAATCTTTTTAACAGTTATTTCAGAGGCCAAATAGCCACCAAAGCTGGTCCTACATGGTAACATCCTCTCAACTTAGACCCAAAGTAACAAAATGATGAAAGGATCCTTTATAATGAGAAGGTATGTTAGTTAAAAGTTGAACTAAAAAAATTTAGTATCGAAGTCCCACTGAATTTAACTTTTAAAAACTTTTTTCCTCTGTTGCATAAGAACCTAGTCCTTAGCTGGATAATAAGACCATTTTCCTCATGAAGTATAAATTTGTTTCTTAAACAAATTAAATATTAGTGTTAAAAAAGCAGCTAGTTTCTTGTTTATTAGATTAAAAGTTTTACTGCTAATTTTTCTTCAATTTTAATTTCTTTAAATAGCACTTAGAGCTTTATAGATTATTAAGTACTACAATTAAAATGGCATACTTGATTTAATTTGACTCTGTCTTAATAGAAATCCCTGTACTGAGTTTTGTCAGTTGTAAACTTCATATTTTTAGTATATGAATTGAAAAGAACAAGTGTGTCTTGGCCAGGAGCTACTGACAGTAATTTGATAAATGTCTTGAGATAATTATCTGTGTTCTTGGATAGAACCAGTGTAAGACTCACAGATTCCAAATTGTCTCACCTGTGTTATTCCTTTTGCTTCAATTCAGAGTCTGTTTCAGGAAGTAGGAATAAAAGTAGATGGTTACATGGGCAGTAGCTCTCCAGCAGGGCGCTTCTCTTCCTTGGATATTGCTGTCTGCACAATTGAGAGAGCCAATGGTCTGGTCAACCGCCTCATAGAGGAAGATAAGATGGATCTGTTAGGTAAGAAATTAGAAAGAAACCCAAGTCATTCCTGTGGCTAGTTTTGATGGAATGGATTGGAACGGATGTGATTTCTGTATGTCCATGATATTTTTCTGTTGTCTGTTATCTACATTTGGAGGCAAGAATTGGCATCTGTAATGTCAAGAACTTTATTGATTGATTTGAAAGGCAGAGATACAGAGAGAGAAAGAGAGAGAGACATGTCGGTCTTCCATCTGCTGGTTCACTCCCCAAATGGCTGCAATGGCCGGAGCTGGGCCGATCTAAAGCCAGGAACTAGGAGCTTCTTCCGGGTCTCCCACGTGGGTGCAGGGACCCAAGCACTTGGGCCATCTTTCACTGCTTTCCTGGGCTGTAGCAGGGAGCTGGATCGATCGGAAGAGGAGCATCCAGGACTTGAACCAGGGCTCATTTGGGATGCCAGCACTGTAGACGGAGACTTAACCTTCTACGCCGCAGTGCTGACCCCAGGAACTTTATATATAGTTAAGTTTTTTGTCTTGTCGCTATTACACACGTACTACTTTGCACTTTTGTACTACACAAAACTGTACCAGGCATAGAAGGAAGCCTGTTGGGCTGGGTCTGCCAGCTCTGCAATTAGTTTATATGTTTATTCATAATTGTACTCTGATACTGTGCTATCTAGATTAGGCCTGTGTCCTGAAGCTGCCATTTAGCAGGGATGGTCAAAAGCAATAGAAACTGATTGTGTATTTGAATTGGGAATATTTAATCTGGGATGATTTTCTATGTTAATGCATTTTTTTCCTCTAAGGAAAGGACATTATGTAGAGTTAAACAGGAATAATATGGTTGTAGAGGCAGAAGCAGCAAGAATATCAGCTGCTCATTGAGAACCTGGTAAACTTAATGATTATGGTAGCATTGTGGTAGGATACAGATGCATGATGAGACTCAAAGATTAATAAGACATAGGCTTTGCTGTATGAAGCCTGGGAGGAGAAATCGCTATCAATTTCAGAAATGTCTTGTTACTTGTTAAATATCTTGAAGACTACAGTAGAATCTTATTGTCATATCAAATATACCTATTACAGTGCCTGGCATAGTGTATGTAGAATGCTTTTATATGAATAAATGATGAAATACTGAAATATCAACATACGGTATGGTTTGGAGATAGCTTACTGAAAAGGAGAAAGCATCACGTATAGAAGGAAGCTGTCTAATAGATCTTGATTTTGCGGGGCTGGGTTTGTGTGGTAGGGGACATCAGTGCATGTGGAAACTGGTCTTATGGAAATATTTGAAGATGACATTGGTGAATAATTCATTTTCAGTCAATCGTGGACATTATTCCAAATGCATAGACTGGCTCAGTTCTCCAAGAAGAGGAGAGCATTATGATCGTATTTAAATTTTATGATAAGGTGATTGACTAGCCTAAAGTATTGAAAAAAGATCTGTTAAAGTCATATCTCTTCTTGACGTAATTCTGTTTTTCTTTAAGCATTTCTAACATAAGTGTGGTTGTTTTCCCACAGACAAGTAAATACACTGAATAACTGACATAGATGTCTTACATATTTCATTGTAATTTCATTTCTATAACTGCCAATTTAGAATTGTGTGAGTAGTGAGAAAGTTTCTGTGGATTTGATTGGTCCTGAGTAAGTGAATCATTGATTTTTAGATCCAGGATACACTGCAGTAGTACAGTAGTAATGCTTGAAATACCTGGGAAAGTAATTTTCCATTAAGAGGAACCTACTTTTTGTTTTATGCTTTGAAATTTTTATCACTTGCAGTATATTATAATGACAGCTACTTACCGTAGAAGATTGCTTTTTAAAAATTTGTCTTAGAATTGTGAAATTCTGTTAAACCTGGTATCTGGAAAATCTTTTTAGGAATGGTGGTTGTGGATGAATTGCATATGCTAGGAGATTCTCACCGGGGGTATCTGTTGGAACTTCTGTTGACCAAGATTTGCTATATTACACAGAAATCAGCATCCTGGTGAGTACCTGACTGAAGTAACTGAGTTCCTCAGAGTCCAAACAATGTTGAGAAAGTATCTGTAAAAGTACAAAAATGTGAGTTAAAGAAATTAAAGGATATAGTATTTATTTTTTATTTAGAACAAACTTGTGTATAGTATCTTATTTTTCCAAATGAAGTACTTCAGACTGAAATTTATTTTAGATTACTTTGTAAACTATTTTTCTTTATAGGATTTATTTATTTGAAAGGCAGAGTTATAGAGAATGAGAGAGAGAGAGTGTGAGAGAGAATGAGTGAGCACACGAGTTTCCATTCATTGATTCACTCACCAGATGGCTGCAACAGCCAGGGCTGGGCCAGACCTAAGCAAAGAGCCCCATCCAGCTCTCCCACATGGATGACAGGGGCCCAGCTACTTGGGCCATCCTTCACTGACTTCCCAGGGGCATTAGCAGGGAGCTGGATCGGAAGTGGGGCAGCCAGGAGTTGAACTGGTGTTTATGGGATGTTGGTGCTGCAGGCTAGGTTTTTAACCTGCTGCGGACAGCGACAGCTCCAGTGTATACATTTTTATTACAGATTTTTAAAAACCACATCAAACATGGGCAGTTTTGTGTGAGTTTCAATAGGAAGTCGTTAGGCATTCAGCTTACAGTCCTGATTTGGCTCCTTTTTTTTTTAATTTAAAGATTTATTTTTTATTTGAACGACAAAGTTACACAGAGAGAGGAGAAGCAGAGAGAGAGAGAGACAGAGAGAGAGAGAGGTCTTCGATCTGCTGGTTCACTCCCCAGATGGCTGCAATGACCGGAGCTGTGCCGATCTGAAGACAGGAGCTTCTTCTGGGTCTCCCATGCGGGGGTGTAGGGGCCCAAGGACTTGGGTCATCTACTGCTTTCCCAGGCCATTAGCAGAGAGCTGGATCGGAAGTGGAGCAGCCAGATCTCAAACCGGCACACAAATGGGATGCTGGCATTGCAGGTAGTGGCTTTACCTGCTACACCACAGCGTCGGCCCCTCCTTCTGACTTCTTTTTGTTTCTTAATCTTAAAACAGTATTTAAGGTCATGCATTTTTCTTCAATAAATAATGTAAGAAAGTCCACATTGATCAAGACCCTCAGTTCTTTGGGGATGGACTAAATAACTATCGTTGCTTACAAAGGTGTCTGCAACTTGATGGAACCAGTGTTTATAACTAACGTTTATGTTTTTAAATTTTTATCATTTAATTCTAGTTTTTCCACAAAGTTCTAAAAAATAGTTTGTTGATTAATTTGAGAGCAAATTAATATATATAAATAATATATACATATAAATAATATACATAAATTATATATTCAGTATATAAAATATATATAATATATATAAAATATATTTATATATACTATATAAAAATATATTTTATATATTATATAAATTAATATAAATAGCAAGAGCTCCTATCCATTGGTTCACTCCCAAATACCTGCAACTGGTCTTCCTCATGGTGGCAGGAACTCAGTCACCCGAGCCATTCCTTCTGTCTCATAGGGTCTTTGCTCGCAGGAAGTTGGAGTCAGGAATTAGAGCTGGGAATTGAACCTAGGCATTCTGATGTGGGGTGTGGGATCCTTGAGTGCCCGGCCAAAGGTTCACTTGCTCCATGAAGTTTTTGAAGTCCTGTAGTATACACAGTTAATCTAATTAGTTAAGTGAATATTGAAAAATAGCATTTTTTTGATGCCTGCTTCTCAGAGGCAACTTTCAACTCTTCTACCCAACTCTTTTTTATTATTATTACTTGGTCTTCCATCTGCTGGTTCACTCACCCATTGGCCGCAACAGCCACAGCTGTGCCGATCTGAAGCCAGGAGCCAGGAACCTCTTCCAGGTTTCCCACGTGGGTGCAGGGGCCCAAGGACTTGGGCCATCTTCTACTGCTTTCCCAGGCCACAGCAGAGAGCTGGATTGGAAGTGGAGCAGCCAGGTCTGGAACTGGTGCCCATATGGGATGCCGGCGCCTCAGGCAGAGCGTTAACCCACTCTGCCACAGCGTTGGCCCCAGCTCACTTCGTTTTTAAATATTTTTAAAAAACCTATTTATGGGGCCGGTGCTGTGGTGGAGTGGGTTAAGCTGCAGCCTGCAGTGCTGGTTTGACAAATCCTGGCGGTTCCGCTTCTGATCCAGCTCTCTGCTAGAGCTCCTGGAAAAGCAGCAGAAGATAGCCCAGGATTTTGGGCCTTTGCACCCACATGGGAGACGTGGAAGAAGCTCCTGGCTCCTGGCTTCTGCCTGGCCCAGACCTGGCTGTTGGCAATTTGGGGAGTGAACCAGTGGATGGAAGACCTCTGTCTCTCCTTCTTCTTTGTAATTCTGCCTTTCAAATAAATAGATCTTATATATAACTTATTTATGAGAGAAAGGAGAGAAGAGCTATCTCCCATCTGCTGGTTCACACCCGCAGTGTCTGGCACAGCAAGGGCTGGGCAGGCTGAAACCAGGAGCCAGGAATTCAATGTGGGTCTCCCGTGTGGGTGGTGGGGACTCAGCTACTTGAGCCATCACCTGATGTCTAGTAGGATGCACATCAGCGGGAAGCAGCAATCCGGAGCAGAGCCGGGCTGAAACCCAGGCATTCTGCTATGGAATGTGGAATGTCCCAACTAGCAGCTTAACTTACATCAAATGCCTCCCCCTATATATTTATCTCATTTTGTGCAGGATGAAGATCTAATGCTCTATTTTTTCTGTTTTTAGAGATTTATGTATTTGTTTGAAAGGCAGAGTTACAGAGAGAGGTAGACACACACACACACACATGGAGGGAGGGAGAGAGGGAAGTAGAGAGTGAGAGAGAGGGAGAACGAGAGCTTCCATCTGCAGGTTCACTTCCCAAATGGCCACAATTGCCAGGGCTGGTCCAGGTTGAAGCCAGGAGCCAGGAACTCCAGGGTCTTCCGTGTCAGTGGCAGAGGCCCAAGCACTTGGATCAGCTTCCATTGCTTTCCTGGGTGTATTTACGGAGCTGGAGCCCAAGCAGAGGGGGCTAGGCTTGAACTGGTGCTCTGATATAGGATGCCCATGCCCCATGTGGCAGCTTAACCCATTGCGCCCCAACACCAGTACCTAGCTCTTTTTAATAGTATTTACTTGTTACTACCTAATCTTGTCTCTCTTATCCTCTAATCAACTTTCCATTCTTGAAATATAATTTTGCTAAAATCGTTATTTGGTGTTACAGTATTACATATAAATGCTATTATCAACTGAGCTATAGTATGCTAGGATAACTTTTACTTTTTGAAATTTTTGTTTTCCCTGAAATTAATAAATTTATTCTTTCTTTAGCTTGATTTTCTATGTATTTACTGCTAATTTATCCCAAACTTCTTCTCCAGTTTGTAAATCTCCACCCGGTACATTCCACCACATACGCTATTCAACCAAAGTTGTCATGTTCAAGAAGTTCCTCCTATGGGCCGGCACCGTGACTCAATAGGCTAATCCTCTGCCTTGTGGCGCCGGCACACCGGGTTCTAGTCCCGGTTGCCCCTCTTCCAGGCCAGCTCTCTGCCATGGCCCGGGAGTGCAGTGGAGGATGGCCCAAGTCCTTGGGCCCTGCACCCCATGGGAGACCAGGAGAAGCACCTGGCTCCTGCCTTCGGATCAGCGCGGTGCGCTGGCTGCAGCGCGCCGGCTGCGGCAGCCATTGGAGGGTGAACCAACGGCAAAGGAAGACATTTCTCTCTCTCTCTCTCTCTCACTGTCCACTCTGCCTGTCAAAAAAAAAAGAGAAGTTCCTCCTAGGCAACAAGTGATGGCTCAAGTATTTGGGTCTCTGCCATACATATAGGACACTTGGATTGCATTCCTGGCTCCTAGCTTTGAAGCTCAGCCCCAGCTGTTGCAGGCATTTGAGAAGTGAACCAACATATGGGGAATGCTTTCTCTCTCTCTCTCTGCCTTTCAAATAGATAAATAATTACTAAATACAAACATTACCTCTTTGTAAAAAAGTCTCTCCTAAAGCCTTCTTCCCTTCTGGACAGGAGGTTAATCTAGATATATCCTGTGTAGCTCTCAGGTTGGGATTTCCCTTTGCATTCACATTCATTTCTTTTGCCTTTTGCTTGGAGCATATGTCTTTTTCTTGATTTGCTTTCTTGTTTTGATAGGGATGTCTTCCATAAGTTCCAGTTTATTTCAGTGAGCACATTATTATTTGTAAAAGTTTTTGAGAACTTGCATGTCTGAAAACACCTTGTAATTACTTCATAGATGGTCAAGTAGAAAAGTCAAGATTGCAAATTCTTTTCCTTCATTGTAAAGGAATTACTTCATTTTCTCATTGCTGTTGAGGAGTTTAATGCTATGCTGATCGTTTATCCTTTTTATGCCTTTTTCAGTTCTCTCTGGGAATTTTTAGGAGCTTTTGCTTTTCTTCAGTGCTGTGAAATTTCACACTGATGTGCTTAGTTGTTGGTATATATAGAGAAAGTGGAAGAAAATAAATGATAGAAACAGCAAATATTCAGGAAAGAGGGAAGAAACCATACAGAACATTAGAAAAATTCTACAAATGAGTAAGAACACAAATAACCCAATATATCGATGGGCAAGAACCTTGAACTGGCATTCCCAAGAAAGTACCCAGATGGCCCTTAAATGGAATGGTGTTCAATCTTAGTGACCAGGGAAATGTAAACACCTCTTGAACGAGCTGTTACCACACACTCTCCCTAGCAGTTGACATTAAACGTGTTGACAAAACCAAGTGGTAGCAAGATTGTGGAGAACGAACACACATGGCTTGTATGGATGCATAATTTTGGAAAGTAGCTTGACATTATCTGCTAACAGTGAAGACAGTCTGACTCAGTAGTCTGGGATTCAATAATTTGGTTCCTAGATATGTGCCCTAAAGAAATATTCATATGTGTACCAAAGGGCATGGCCAAGAATGTTCTTAGCAGCACAATTTGTAATTCACTGTGTCTCTTGATCAACGCTTTGATTTGTTTTCCACAGCCGGGCAGGTTTAGCTAGTCCTTTGTCTAATGCTGTACAGATTGTTGGCATGAGCGCTACTCTTCCTAACTTGGAGCTTGTGGCTTCCTGGTTGAATGCGGAACTCTACCACACTGACTTCCGTCCTGTACCACTTTTGGAGTCAATAAAAATTGGCAATTCCATATATGACTCTTCAATGAAGCTTGTGAGGGAATTTCAACCCCTGCTACACGTGAAGGTGAGTCAAATTTCTTACCCCATTCTTACTAGTATCTTTGTGTTTGATGGCATTTTCTAGCAAGTTGTTAACAATTTTCAAATTATATAATTAGGGGTTGCAAAGTAATTGAATGTATATTACATGGATGTTTTAATTAGTATTAAGCTAGTTGGTTTCATATTAAAGAACTGGTGGTGATGGTGAGAGTGGAAATGTATTTTTGTACCTTTAATATAAATAATCGCCATTTCCTGATATATAAACATTGAAAACATTTGTGCATTTTTCTCTTTAAATGGGAAAGGTTTTCTTATGGTTTAGTTTACATCAAATACTGATGTGGAAAATAAAACTTTGTTAAGGTAGATATACAGTAGAGTAGAAAGAGTTTCATTTTTGGAGTCAGATTTACTTCTGATACTTACTAGACATGCTAGACTGTGACATTAGTTGAATCACAAAACCTCTTTGAACCTAGTAGTTTATAATACTTTAGCATTATTGCCAGAATGAAATACGTTGTTTTAAAGATTTATTTATGTATTTGAAATTCAGAGTTACACAGAGAGCATAGGGAGGGAGGGAGGGAGGAAGAGAGAGAGAGAGAGAGAGAGAGAGAGAGAGAAAGAGAGGTCGGTCTTCCATCCACTGGTTCACTCCCCAATTGGCTGCAACGGCAGGAGCAGCGCCGATCCGAAGCCAGGAGCCAGGAGCCAGGAGCTTCCTCTGGGTCTCCCACGTGGGTGCAGGGGCCCAAGGATTTGAGCCACCATCTACTGCTATCCCAGGCCATAGCAGAGAGCTGGATCGGAAGAGGAGTAGCCGGGACTAGAACCAGCACCCATATGGGATGCTGGCGCTTCAGGCCAGAGCATTAACCTGCTGCGTCACAGCGCTGGCCCCGAAATATGGTTTTTAAAAATTGTCCAGCATTTAGAAAGTGCTTGGTAAATAAGAACTGTCCCATACTCCTAAATATGCTTGAAAAATTTTAGTTGACAGAATTTTCTTTTTTAAAACCTGGATTCTTTAATCCTGAGGTTAAAGAATTGACATCAATCTAGAGTGGGGTACCTTTTTTTAAAATGTAGATTTGTGCCTCTGAGTACTTAAACAGTTAAGGGTCATTTTGACGTTGAGATTAGGACTAAATTTGTGTGTGTGTCAATGTCTTCATAGTTATGTGTTTGTAGTCTATGTGTGCTTGGGATGGAATCTTACTCAGTGGCTTTGCGCTGTACCCCAAATTTACCTGGCTTTGTTTACCTCAGTATTTATGTAAACACATTTACATTCCTGTTAATCATCTTACCCTGTGCCTGTCTCTGCTTTATTTGGGCCACTTTCACTTCTGACCTAGGTTATTCAACTAGCCTAATTTTTGTGTCTTCTGACTTTGTCCACCTTAGATCAGGAGCTGGTGATCTATTTAAAGTGGACATCAGATCTTGTTACTTTTCTGCTCAGAAACTTTCAGCGACTCTTTGTATCCTTCAGAATCAAAGCCTTATAAGACTCTACAAGATCTGACTCCACCTACTGCATTCATAGTGATGTCTTCGCCGTTCCTTAATATGCCAAGAGTCACCCACTCAGGTTCTTGGAATGTTTTCCCTTTAGTCATCAGTAAGCTTTACTTTTTTTTTTTTTTTTTTGACAGGCAGAGTGGACAGTGAGAGAGAGAGACAGAGAGAAAGGTCTTCCTTTGCCGTTGGTTCACCCTCCAATGGCCGCCGCGGCCGGCGTGCTGCGGCCGGCGCACCACGCTGATCCGATGGCAGGAGCCAGGAGCCAGGAGCTTTTCCTGGTCTCCCATGGGGTGCAGGGCCCAAGCACCTGGGCCATCCTCCACTGCACTCCCTGGCCACAGCAGAGAGCTGGCCTGGAAGAGGGGCAACCGGGACAGAATCCGGCGCCCCGACCAGGACTAGAACCCGGTGTGCTGGCGCCGCAAGGCGGAGGATTAGCCTAGTGAGCCGCGGCGCCGGCAGTAAGCTTTGCTTTTTAACTATTAATTCTTTACCCAAATGTTTTTTAGACCTCGTGTGACCACTTTAACTAAATCAAGTTGTCCCTGTTTCTTATTTTTCTCCTAACTCTTTCTCTTTCTCTCTCTCTTTCTTCCTTCCTTTCTTTTCTTTCTTTTTTTTTTTTTTAAGATTTATTTTATTTATTTGAAAGAGTTACGGGGTGGGGGGGGAGGGAGGGAGAGAGAGAGGTCTTCCATCTGCTGGTTCACTCCCCAGATGGCTGCAACAGCCAGAGCCACGCCAATCTGAAGCCAGGAGCCAGGAGCTTCCTCCGGGTCTGCCACATGGGTGCAGGGGCCCAAGGACTTGGGCCACCTTCCACTGCTTTCCCAGGCCATGGCAGAGAGCTGGATTGGAAGAGGAGCAGCCAGGATAGAACTGGCACCCATATGGGATGCCGGGCGCTTCAGGCCAGGGCTTTAACCTGCTGCGCCACAGTGCTGGCCCTTCTTTTCTTTCTTTTGCAGAGTTACGCAGAGGCAAAGAGGGAGAGGGAGAAGGAGAGGGAGAGGGAGGGAGAGAGAGGTCTTCCATCTGCTGGTTTACTCCCCACATAGCTGCAATATCTGGAGCTGTGCTAATCTGAAGACAGGCACCAAGCGTTTCTTCTGGGTCTCCCACGTGGGTGCAGGGGCCCAAAGGCTTGGACCATCTTCTGCTCCTTTCCCAGGCCACAGCAGAGCTGGATCGGAAGTAGAGCAGCTGGAACTAGAACCGGCATCCCATATGGGTTCCGGCACTGCAGGTGGCTTTATCTGCTACACTACAGTGGCAGCCCTTTCCTTATCTTTCCAAATGGAATATACTGTGCCTTTTACTTACCTTGTTTTTGTTACTATCTTCCTGCTGGAGTAGAAACACTAGGAAGACTGAGCTTTTTTCCTGCTTTGTTCTCCATCTCATCTCCTGTACTTAGAACAAGTACTTGGAATATGGTGATATTTAATTCACTCATTGAAGAGTGAATGGGTGGATGAATGAATTCAGTTACACACACTGACCTTCTAGAATAGAGAACTTGTAGAATTGCCTGAAATGAGTTAACTTACATTGAGAATAATGCCTCCTCTTTGTATTTCAGCTAAATAATTTCTTTCAGATCTTTCTGTCAAATTTTTTGCACATAGGAGCCCTTGAAGCACCAGATTCTTCTTTATAATTCATCTTATGTTTGTACTTTGCATTTGTTTATTTAGAATTTTAGTGTGTCTTTCAGTGAAGCCATAAAACTCCTGAAAATTAGTGATTTATAGTCTTGATGTTCTTTTTTTTTTTTTTTTTTGACAGGCAGAGTGGACAGTGAGAGAGAGAGAGAGAGAGAGAGAGAGAGAGAGAAAGGTCTTCCTTTGCCGTTGGTTCATCCTCCAATGGCCGCCGCGGCCGGCGCAATGCGGCCGGCACACGGCGCTGATCCGATGGCAGGAGCCAGGTGGTTCTCCTGGTCTCCCATGGGGTGCAGGGCCCAAGCACTTGGGCCATCCTCCACTGCACTCCCTGGCCACAGCAGAGAGCTGGCCTGGAAGAGGGGCAACCGGGACAGAATCCGGCGCCCCGACCGGGACTAGAACCCGGTGTGCCGGCGCCGCAAGGTGGAGGATTAGCCTATTGAGCCATGGCGCCGGCCTTCTCCTGTAACTTGTGCTTGGTGTTAGTAGCCAGATACAGCAAGACTGTGCTAGCTCCACTCAAGAATGCAGATAACAGCAGCGGCCTGGTGTCTGACAGGGGTCAGATGCAGAGCCTAACTGAATTACTCCTAATTGCTCAGCTGGGAGGTTGCCACCCAGCAGGTATTTCATCACTTTGTCTCCAACAAGACGGCATATCATCACCTGCGATTTTAAGTGCTCGGGACACAGATCCTCCAGCAATCTGTTCAGAGATGCTTTAGAAAAAAAGACCTCTGGGGGCTGGCGCTGTGGCGCAGTGGGCAAAGCCACCACCTGTGGTGCCGGTGTCCCATATGGGCAACTGGGACAGAATCCAGCGCCCCAACCGGGACTAGAACCCGGTGTGTCGGTGCTGCAAGGCGGAGGATTAGCCTAGTGAGCCACTGCACCGGCCTTGATGTTCTTTTGCTCATCATTTTACCCCATTCCCTGAGAGTTGGAACTTAGTAAGTATTAGTTGAGTAGATAGGAAATACAAGGGTGCTTCAGAAAGTCTTTGGGAAATGCAATTAAAAGATGAATTTATTTTGATGCAAAATAATTTTTTTTATTTATTTTTGAAAGAGTTAGAGGAAGAGACTGAGAGAGGTCTTCTATGCGCTGGTTCACTCCCCAGATGGCTGCAATGGCCAGAGCTCCGCTAATCTGAAGCCAGGAGCCAGGAGCTTCCTCTGGGTCTCAAGTGGGTGCAGGGGCCCAAGAACTTGGGCCATCTTCCACTGCTTTCCCAGGCTATAGCAAAGAGCTGGATCGGAAGAGGAGCAGCCGGGACTAGAACTGGCGCCCATATAGGATGCTGGCACTTCAGGCCAGGGTTTTAACCTGCTGCGCCACAGTGCTGGTCCTGCAAAAGAACTTTGAAATCTATACATAATATTTTTATAATGTGCTTTCTCATGAAGTTTTTGATGACTCGCTATATTTCCTTCTCATCCTATATCATAAGGTGTGTTTTTATTTTCTTTTTGGTTTGTTTTTTTCTTTGTTATTAACTGATTTTTATCATGCCTTTGAGTAGAAAAACCTTCCCCATGAAGCAAAAAGACTGATTTGAAAATGTTTTGAAAGTACCACCTGAGTGGCTGTTTCTCTTTCTTTTTTAGGGCGATGAGGACCACATTGTTAGTTTATGTTATGAGACCATTCGTGATAACCATTCAGTATTACTTTTTTGTCCATCGAAAAAATGGTGTGAAAAGTTGGCTGATGTTGTTGCCCGAGAGTTTTATAATCTGCACCATCAAGCGGAGGGTGAGTTGAGGATGGAATGGAGCCCATCCATTCTTGGTACCTTTGCCTTAGGGTACTCAGTGATCATGTTAGCAATGCCTGGCCCTCTTTATCACTGCTACTGCCTGCTTCCTGGGTACTGTCTTCACTAAACTGCTTTTGTGATTCCAATCCTCCTCTTTCTTCCTGATGTGTGTACACAGGCTGATCATCTTCAAGTTTTTAGCATCTTGAGTTTATATCGGTATGCGAATATACAAGGTTCTTCATCTGTGATCCATGTATTTATAGAGTTTGATCTTTGGAGCTCCTAAGTTGTATGCACGTCACATGTGCACATTTTTTTTGGGGAAAGTGGCCATGTCTTTCTTTAATTCCATAGGAATGTATGGCTAAAATAATCATACATACACAGATATATGTGTATATATACATGTGTGTATATATAATCACATATACTCATATATTTTAAAATCGGCTATGTTGGGGTATAATTAATTTATATATAAGTGTTCCCACATTAAATGTATAATTTGATGAATTAAAAAAATGTATATATCTGTTTAACCACCACTATAAGCAACATATAGAATGTTTTGATGACTCCAAGATGTTCTTTTGCTGTCACTCTCCTTTGAGCTTTATCCTCAGCCACAGTTAACCACTGATCTGCTTTCTGTCACTTTAGGTTTCTTGTGTCTTTTCTAAGAATTTCATAGAGGGCAGACATTGTGGCACAACAGGTTAAGCCGCTGCTTGTGACACCTAATTCCCATTTCTGAGTGCCCATTCTAGTTCTGCCTGCTCTGTTTCCTGTCCAGCTTCCTGCTGACGCTCCTGGGAAGGTAACCAATGAAGGCCTAAGTACATCAGTTCCTGCTGCCCACGTTCAAGACCCTGATAGAGCTCCTGGCTTCAGCCTAGTATAGCCTTGGCTGTGGGCATAAGGGGAGTAAGCCAGCAGATGGAAAATTTTTCTTTCTCTGTTTACTCTGCCTTTCAAATGGATAAATAAAATTAAAAAAAATTTTCACTATAAATGAAGTTCTACTATATATATATATATATCTTTTGTATCTGGCTTCTTTCGCTCAGCATGATTTTGAATTTCATCTGGGTTGTTAACGTTTATCAATTTGATTCTTTTTGATTGTTGAATTGTGAGCTAATGTGTAGCTATAACCATTTGTTTTTATTTTTATTGATTCTGAGATGCACACTGTTGCCTCACCATTTTTACTAGCATGTGGTGGTCCTTTGGGGCCCAAGGTAAATACAGGAAAAACGGAGACCAGGTCTAGTCACAGAATGTTAGGATATTTTATTACTAAAGTGCCTGTGACATCATGAGGGCAGGTGGCAGCTATCTGAAGCATGGCTCCAGTGAGTACATTTTGCCTGCAGGTTATATTAACTTGGTGCTGGTCCAATATTGTATTATCTCATCCTGTTCCCTCTTAATCAGTGCCTTCTATTTCATGCTAAATTATATTCTTTACGTTGTACCATGACAACTTATATTCCTTAACCACAAACAATTTTTTTTCTGTAATTCTTTTATCTTTATTTGTAGATGCGGTTTCCACATGCCAGTGCTTGAACTGGAGCCTGGCCTATGATGAAATTTTCAACAGAATAATTAAGACAAAGCAGCACATTTTTTTTTGACAGGCAGAGTGGACAGAGACAGAGAGAAAGGTCTTCCTTTGCCGTTGGTTCACCCTCCAATGGCCGCTGCGGCCGGCGCACTGCGCTGATCCTAAGGCAGGATCCAGGTGCTTCTCCTGGTCTCCCATGGGGTGCAGGGCCCAAGCACTTGGGCCATCCTCCACTGCACTTCTGGGCCACAGCAGAGAGCTGGCCTGGAAGAGGGGCAACTGGGACAGAATCCCGACTGGGACTAAAACCCAGTGTGCTGGCCCCACAAGGCAGAGGATTAGCCTATTGAGCCGCGGCGCCGGCCCAAAGCAGCACATTTTTTTATGAAGCTGAAATTTGAATTCTTTTATTATCCCTCTACTTTTTTTCAAGTTAGAATGACTTTTTTTGTATTAAAGATATTGACAAATGATAGTTTTAAAAAATTTTTAATTGATCTTCCCAAAATAAAACATTGCCAACCCCCTCTGCGTCCTCAACATTTTTAGAAAAGTTTACCTCAGAATTAAAAAAAATATACATAAAATGTGAGATATATATTAAAAGATACTTATTTTTTATGAAAAGTTTTACAAGTTCAGAAATCTAAAATTCTGGAAATTTCAGTTCCTGCATTTAAGAAGGTTCAGGTCTTTTTTGTGGAGAAGCTTACAAAAGGCAAAAACAGAAGGTAAAGCATGATGATTACCAGATAGTGCCAGAGAGGCTGGGATAATTTTCTCAGAAAACTAGGCCCCTAGCTGGTATCAATACTGCTGGCTGGTGGGATATGCTTTGAGCAAGGGTTTGAGTTTTAGGCTTTAGATGGCAGTTAGAAACTTCTTGTTCTTTCACCAGATCCTCTGCCTGCCCCGTGTGCCTGCCCTTACCTTGAGACAAGTTTCCTGACTTTCAGCACACATAAGCATTGTCTGAGATTTAAAAATTTTTCATGTCCAGGTCATACTGCATAACAATTACCTGACACTATCCAGGGATGAGAGCCAGAGCTCACTGTTTTAAAAGATCTCCGTGTGATACAGTATTTTGGAGTTTCTGAACCATTTCCTTCGTATTTAGCTCTATCATGACTTAGTCAAGTAGCACTTAAAGAGGCCCAGGCAAAGCTGCATAGTATTGATAAACTTTTTTTCTTAAATTTGGTGACAGAATTGGTAAAGCCACCTGAATTTCCACCTGTGATTCTGGAAAAAAAGGGCCTCCTGGAAGTGATAGATCAGTTAAAACGTTTGCCTTCAGGACTGGACTCTGTATTACAAAAAACTATACCATGGGGAGTCGCATTTCATCATGCAGGTATTTATATTTCTACTCTGTTATTAAAGCGTCTTCTTCAGCAATCTGTATAATCTCTTCATTTTTATATTTATGTGTGTTTATTTCTTTTTAACCAAGCTTACTACTCGTAGATTTCAGTTTAAGAAATCACGTGACTGGGGCCAGCGTGGCATAGTGGGTAAAGCTGCCGCCTGCGACACCAGCATTTCATATGGGCTCCAGTTTGTGTCCTGGCTGCTCCACTTCTGATTCAGTTTCCTGCTAATGGCCTGAGAAAAGCAGCCATGGATGGCCCAAGTGTTTGGGTCCTTGCTACCCACGTGGGAGCTGGATGAAGCTCCTGGTCCCTGGCTTCAGCCTGGCCCATGCCTGGCTGTTGTAGCCCTTTGGAGAGTGAACCAGAGGATGGAAGATCTCTCTCTCTTTCTTTAACTCTGTGTTTCAAAACAAACATTTTTTAAAAAAGAAATTGTGTGACTAAAATAAGAGTAGAGCAAACATGTTTAAATTTATTTGTATGGTATATAAATACTAAATGAAAATGTGTTTGGGCCACTGGGTAGGTGAATTCCAAAATTGTTAACCTTCCTCTACTTTGTTTTCTTAAAATTGAGGTTGGAGTGGCACTTGCTACCCTAATTCTTTGCCACTCTGTCTCCTTTTGTCTCAAGGAGTACTGAAATAGTCTCTTAATTATATAAAAATCAAATTAGTGTTAGAATTTGTCATACTGCATTTGGAGAGGGCTAGAAGTATCCAAAGTTGTCAAAGTTGCACAGGTTATGACAGTCAATGAATTAAAGAACTTTAAGGAAGTGATATCAGTGCTCAGATGTGCTAAGGATATGATGAAGAATGTGTAGTTTCCAAGTTAGGAATTTAACCCCTTAATTAATTTTTAATTAAAGTTAAAAATGATAAATGCACATAAAGGTCCGTTTTTAGTATACACACATTTATACACACAAACACGAAACGGGGCTGGCAAAACTGTGTTGGTCAAATCTAGCCTACTGTCTGTTTCTGTAAGAGAAGTTTTATTGTCATGCCCAGTTATTCTGTGTCTGCTTTCATGTCACAGTGGCAGGATTGAGTGGTTTCAACAGAGACTTTCTATTCCACAAAATGTAAACTATTTATAAGAAAATCTTGCTGCCTCCTGGTCTAGAAGGTGAGATATACTAGAGATGGCAGATTATGCTTTTCAATAGATTATTTCTCTGTTTACAATAATAACAATAGCTTAGGGGCCAGCACTGTGGAGTAGCAGGTAAAGCCGCTGCCTGCAGTTCCTGCATCCCATATGAGCGCTGGTTCATATCCCGGCTGTTCCACTTCTTATCCAGCTCTCTGCTATGGCCTGGGAAAGCAGTAGAAGATGGCCCAAGTCCTTGGGCCCCTGCACCCGCGTGGGAGACCTGGAAGAAGCTCCTGACTCCTGGCTTCAGATTGGTGCAGCCCTGGCCATTGTGGCCATTTGGGGAGTGAACCAGTGGATAGAAGACCTCTCTCTCTCTCTCTCTCTCTCTCTCTGCCTCTCCTTCTCTCTGTGTAATTCTTTCAAATATATAAATGAATCTAAAAAAAAAAAAAAAGCTTAAAACCCTTAAGCTTGTAGCAGATTCTTAGATTAATTTGTAAGTGATCAAGACTTGTATTTTCATTGTGTTAACAGATATATATAGAAGCCTTTTTTATTTTATTTTTTTTTTTTTATTTTTTTTTAAAGGTCTTACTTTTGAGGAGAGGGATATCATTGAAGGAGCCTTCCGCCAAGGGCTCATTCGAGTCTTGGCAGCAACTTCCACTCTTTCTTCTGGAGTGAATTTGCCTGCACGCCGTGTCATTATTCGGACTCCTATTTTTGGTGGTCGAACTCTAGATATTCTTACTTACAAGCAAATGGTTGGTCGTGCTGGCAGGAAAGGAGTAGACACAGTAGGTAAGTGAGTTTGATTTGAATTGTAATAGCATTGCTGAAGGACAGTGTCATTCTGCTTGAAATTTGACTAGTGCCTGGCATCTTGTTTCTCAACATGGAGTATTTCTTCATTATCTAATGTACTAATGTTCTCTTGGATTCCTTTAATATTTATATTGAGTATGTGTGGGGATTAAATCCTCATCTGAGTTTACTCCAAGTTCTGGTCTTGTGAGAGAAGAATTCAAAGCAGAGATATAGAAAAGGGAAGCGGGATTCATTTAAAGGGATAGTACATATTGAGATGTGAATGCAGGCAACCTCTTCCAGAGGAAAGAATGGCTACAGCCCCCTCCAAAGTCAGATGGTTCCTTTATTGGGTAAGGAGTTGGTGACCTAGTTGGGTATACAAATGGAGTGGAATTTGCAGGTGGTGATCTCTTTAGGGAGGTGTCATGGTATCTCCACATGGGGCTGCAGTGTACACGTGGTTATCCTGGTGCCTTGTGAGTCTCAGGTGTAGGATGGGAAGTGGGTGTGCTGAACCCTCTGCCATGTTCCATCAGCTTAGAAGGGGGTAGCATTCTGGGTGATACTGGGCTTTGGCCACAGGCTGCTGGAGTGTCTTAGCTCTGTTTCCCCAACTCCCTGTCTTGCCCACCTGAAGTATAAGTTATAATGTTCATAGATGAACTGCTGATTTCTAAGTAGAATTAAGATAATCTTTTGTATTATGCACAATGAAACATTTCATTGTTGGGTAAATCAGGGTGACTTTTTAGTTCTGTAGGTGACAGGCCTCAGAGGTCAAACAGGGATGCTGACCTGAGAGGTCAAAGCTGGGAAGCGTGCTCACCTTTGGGAACAGGAGCTTCGTACACTGTCTTTTTCTCCCTAAATTGGTGCTGGGTCTTAGAATACCTTTTCTGTTTCTTACCTTGCACCAGCAAATAATGTTATTACCCACAATCCAAACAAAAATCTTATCTTAAGCAATGAGGAAGAGGCTTAAATTAAATGTCAAGACAGCAGCAAACATAATTTCTAATCTTTGCTACATCATTGGGTGTGACTAAATTGTTATGGGTCTTCTTCTTCTTTTTTTTTGTTTTTGACAGGCAGAATAGACAGTGAGAGAGAGAGACAGAGAAAAAGGTCTTCCTTTTGCCGTTGGTTCACCCTCCAATGGCCGCCGTGGCCGGTGTGCTGCGGCCGGCGCACCGTGCTGATCCGATGGCAGGAGCCAGGTACTTGTCCTGGTCTCCCATGGGGTGCAGGGCCCAAGCACTTGGGCCATCCTCCACTGCACTCCCTGGCCACAGCAGAGAGCTGGCCTGGAAGAAGGGCAACCGGGACAGAATCCAGCGCCCCGACCGGGACTAGAACCCGGTATGCCGGCACCGCAAGGCGGAGGATTAGCCTAGTGAGCCGCGGCGCCAGCCATATGGGCCTTCTGACATTAAAGAACCTTGGGAGGAACATTTCCTGTCATTGCGTCTTTCTTTTCTAGGACCTAATTGGCTCTAGTATTACACAGACAAACAGCTTTGAGGTTTCTGAAGAGAAATTTGGAAATCAAGCAGAAAAGGGAAAATGCTAATGGGAAAATAGGTGGAAGATTTGGGGCACAGAAAACTGAGTGGTTGCTGAGGAAATAACTTTAAAAATAACTTGACTTGTTATGTGAATAGTATTCAGTGTTTGTGGTAACTTTATAAATACCACAAAAAATGAGAGTTGATTATATTGTGTTGGTGACTAGATTAGTTAGAATCTTAAGTTCACTCTTGTGAAAAAAAGCCAACATAATAGGTGTTTAAGGAAGACAGAAGTTGGGGCCAGCATTGTGGTTAAACTGCCTCCTGCAATGCTGGCATCCTATATGGGTAGAAGATGGCCCAAGTGCTTGGGCACCTGCTACCCATGTGGGAGACCTGGATGGAGTTCCTGGCTCCTGGCTTGTTGTGGCCACTTGGGGAGTGGACCAGTAGATGGAAGATCTTTATCTCTCTGTCTCTCCCTTTCTCTCTCTGTAACTCTGCCTTTCAAATAGATAAATAAGTTTAGAAAACAAAAAGAAAAGTTCATTTCTTTCTTTTTGCAAGGGCTACAGCTAGGCCAGGCTGAAGCCAGGAGCTTTATCTGGGTCTCCCACATGGTTACAGGGGCCCAAGTCCTTAAGCCATTTTCTGCTTCTTTCCTAGGCATGTTAGCACGTGGCTGGGTCTGAAGCAGAGCAGTCAGGACTGGAACCTGTACCCCTGTGGGGTACCAGTATTGCAGGTGGTGGCATAACCTGCTGAGCCATGGTGCTAGCCCCTGAGAAGTTCATTTATTTCTTATATAACAATATAATATAATACTAATATAATGTAATATAAATACTAATGTAATTAATCTGAGGCTGATACAGTGGATTCATTGTGTCAGAAAATCTGGTTGTCCATTTTGATTTTCTGTCTTCAGTAATGTAGTTTCTATCCCATTATATAAGATAGATAGCCAGTCTCATCGCTGTCATTGTATCTGCATTTCGCCACCAGAAAAGGGAGATGAGGCAGTAAAGGGCACGCCCTGCCTGCTATGGGCATCACCCGAAAGTTACAAGTAGTGTTTTTCTTCCGTGCGGTTGTCTAGAACATAATCACATGGTTCCATAAAGGGTGTGGGAGGATGTAATCTTCAGCCGGTGGCCATGTGCCCAATTAACACTTAGGGTTTTATTAAAGGAAGAATGAGATAATGGCTATCAGGAGACAACTGTTAGGCTCAGTCCCAGTAACAAAATGACTCATATATACAATCCCTGAAGGGCTGAAAGATTCTGGTAATGAAAAAAAAACATCTAACTTGTTAGATTTCCCCTATAGTAGGCATCAGAGAAGTTTATTCTACTTTTCTTAATTTACCTACAAAATATGCAAACTGCATGTATATGTTTAAAAAGATAAGGCACAGAGACTAAGACTGCCTTCCCATTCCTATTTGCCTCCCCCTGTGATTTTTTAGTTGACTCACAGCTCTGGAGAGTAAAGTGCAAGTTCATTTTTTATGTAATTCTTCCTTCAGGGCCAGAGGGTCTGTAAGTTAATGGAGAAGATGAGGTCTTATTTGCCTTGCTATATTTTTTTGGGAAGATTAGTGTCCTAGACTAATCATCAAGCCTAAAATCAGAAAACACTCAAAGAGAACTAGAGTAACATTGTTTGTGAGCTCCTAAGGACTTCTTGCCTTGTATACTGATCCACTTCAGGATGGCTTATGACTGTGTTGAACTTCAAGCAAGCGGGGAGTCTGGGAATATATTATTTTATATTCACTATGAGCATATAAATACCTGGTCATTCTTTTCATATTGAGTAGCATCTTTGCAACATCTATGCATTTAATATGTGTTGCTAACATTTCTTGGACACTAATACGTGGTGCTTCGTTTAGATGACTACTCAGTTTTTCTCTAGATGACATGGAACTTTTATAGTGTAGGATGATGGTGCTTTGTGCCAAAATAGTGATTTTCAAGTTCAGCAGTCAATAATAAATGTTTTGATTCCAAGTCGTTTTGATTTATCTGTGTGGTATGCATGAAAACTTCCCAGACAAGTGAGAGCAGGAGCTGAATATATGCACTGACATACATCTGGACATCCTGAAAAGGCTAGTCCATTTTGCTGAAGAATCAAAGCTTGGAAGACCTTTAAATAGCTCAAAGTGGCTTATTACCTTGGTGCTAATGTTAGTTGATCTAATTTTTGAAATTTTTTTTCCTTAAACTGGTTTGTTTTATAGCCATTATAAG
This sequence comes from Oryctolagus cuniculus, assembly GCF_051225735.1. NCBI lineage: Eukaryota > Metazoa > Chordata > Mammalia > Lagomorpha > Leporidae > Oryctolagus > Oryctolagus cuniculus. The sequence goes on along the minus strand of NC_142870.1, from coordinate 77,731,447 downwards.
AGCAAAGTGTTATATTTTGTTCATGTGATTTTTTTTTAAGATTTTATTTATTTATTTGAAAGCATTAGAGAAAGAAGGAGAGGAAGAGAGGTCTTCCATCCGCTGGTTCAATCCCCAATTAGCTGCAACGGCTTCAGCTGTGCCGTTCTGAAGCCAGAAGCCAGGAGCTTCTTCCAGGTCTCCCACATGGGTGCAGGGGCCCAAGGACTTGGGCCATCTTCTACTGCTTTCTCAGGCCATAGCACAGAGCTGGATCGAAGTGAAGCAGCCAGGACACGAACTGGTGCCCATATGGTATGCTGGCAGTGAGGTGGCAGCTTTACTTGCTATGCCACAGCGCTGGCTCCTCATGTGATTTTTAAAAATTGAATATCAACAAATTACATTTGCATATATTTATGGTGTATAAAATCCCACTATCATATAGGTGTATAATGTGAAATGATTGAGTCAAACTAATTGACATAACTATCACCTCAAATATTTATCATTTATTTTAATTGAAATATTGTGTTTCTTAGTTAGCATCTTATTTTCTCCACTGTCCAGTCTGTGGTAATCTTCATTCTATTCTGTTCCCTAAGCCACCAGCAGCATGGCTAGATAACCTTTGGAAAAATGTCCAGTGTCTAAGAAGCCAGGATTTTTTAAAAAATATTTTTGTTTATTCATTTGAGAGGTAGAGTTACAGACAGTGAGAAGGAGAGACAGAGAGAGAGGTCTTCCTTCCGCTGGTTCACTCCCCAAATGGCTGCAATGGCCGGAGCTGTGCTGATCTGAAGCCAGGAGCTAGGAGCTTCTTCTGGGTCTCCCATGCGGGTGCGGGGGCCCAAAGACTTGGGCCATCTTCTTCTTCTTCTTTTTTTTTTTTTTGACAGGCAGAGTGGACAGTGAGAGCTACAGAGACAGAGAGAAAGGTCTTCCTTTTTCCGTTGGTTCACCCCCCAGTGGCTGCTGGCTGATCCGAAGCCGGGAGCCTTGTGCTTCCTCCTGGTTTCCCATGCGGGTGCAGGGCCCAAGCACTTGGACCATCCTCCACTGCACTCCTGGGCCTCAGCAGAGAGCTGGCCTGGAAGAGGAGCAACTGGGAAAGAATCTGGCAGCCCGACTGGGACTAGAACCTGGGGTACCGGTGCCGCAGGTGGAGGATTAGCCTAGTGAGCAGTGGCGCTGGCCAGTTGGGCCATCTTCTGCTATCCCAGGCCATAGCAGAGAGCTGGATTGGAAGAGGAGCAGCCAGGTCTCAAACTGGTTCTCATATGGGATGCTGGCACCACAGGCTGAGGATTAACTTACTGCAGCATGGCACTGGCCCCCAGGATTTTTTTTTTTTTTAAGATTTATTTATTTGAAAGACATAGTTAGAGAGATAGAGAGAGAGAGAGAGACAGACAGACAGACAGACAGAGAAGGAGGTTTTCCATCTGCTGGTTCACTTCCCAGATGGCTGTAATGGCCAGAGCTGAGCTGATACGAAGCCAAGAGCCAGGAGCTTCCTCAGGGTCTCCCATGTGGGTTTCCCAAGCACAATAGCAGGGAGCTAGATTGGAAGTGGAACTGCCAGGAGTCAAACTGGTGCCATATAGGATGCTGGCCCTGCAGGCTGGGGCTTTAACCTGCTGCGCTGCACTGTCGGCTCTAGAAGCCAGGATATTTTATCATGAAAGTTTGTGGAGAAGAAAGCATAAATCCTTACATTGAATCTACATTTGCCTTGAGGTTTAATCTTCAATATGTGGGAAAAGGATGTGGAGCAGTTTCCCTCTTTTTTTCTTTGCTCAAACTTGCCAGTTAAAATAAACTCTTTTCCTTTCCTCCATTCTCCTGCCTGTAATTAAAGCAGCATATCTCAGAATTCATCTCATCTATTTGAGTTCCTTATATATTTTGTACATTAGTCTCTTACCCAATATATGATTTGCAAAGATTGTCTCCCAATCCATGGGTTGTCTCTTAACTTTATTTTTTAGTTTGATGCAAACTCCTTTGTTTATTTTGCTTTTGTTGCCTCTGCTTTTGGGATTATATCCAAGAAATCTTTACCGTGTGTTCTTCTAGTTGCTTTATAGTACTGGGTTTTACATTTACATCTTTAATCCATTTGAATTGATTTTTGTGTAAGAGTTCAACTTCTTTATTCTACTTGTGGTTATCCAGTTTTCTAACCACTGTTATTGAACAGACTGTCCTTTCTCTACTGTGTGTTCTTGACATTTTTGTTGAAAATTGTCTCTATTTGGGGTTTTATTTTTGGGCTCTTTGTTGTTCCATTGGTCAGAGAGTCTGCTTTGATGCTGTGTTTTAATTTCTCTAGGTTTATAATAGATTTTGAAGTGAGGTAATGTGATGCCTTCAAGTTTGTTGTTTTTCCTCAAGATTGCTTTGCTTATTTTGGGTTGTTGTAGTTTTGTGCGAATTTTAGGATTGTTTTTTCTGTTTCTATGAAAAATCACTGGCATTTTGGTAGGGATTGCATTTAACCTTTAGATTGTTTTGGATAGTTTGGACATTTTAATAACGTTCTATCAGTCCATGAACATAGAATATCTCTCCAATTATTTTTGTCTTCAATTTCTTTCATCAAAGTTTTCTAGTTTTCACTATACAGATTATTTACCTCTTTGGTTAAGTATATTCATAAGGTTTTTTTTTTTGTGGTAGCTATTATGAACAGGGTTGTTTTCTTGATTTTTCTTTTTTTAAAAAAATTTTATTTAGTAAATATAAATTTCCCAAGAACAGTTTATGGATTACAATGACTTTCCCCCCCATAACTTCACTCCCACTCGCACCCCTCCCATCTCCCACTACCTCTCCCATTCCATTCACATCAAGATTCATTTTCAATTATCTTTATATACAGAAGATCAGTTTAGTATATATTAAGTAAAGATTTCATCAGTTTGCACCCACACAGAAACACAAAGTGTAAAATACTGTTTCAGTACTAGTTATAGCATTGCTTCACATTGGACAACACATTAAGGACAGAGATCCCACTTGAGGAGTAAGTACACAGTGACTCCTGTTGTTGACTTAACAATTTGACACTCTTATTTATGGCGTCAGTAATCTCCCTAGGCTCTAGTCATGAGTTGCCAAGGCTATGGAAGCCTTTTGAGTTCGCCAACTTCAATCTTATTCTGACAGGGTCATAGTCAAAGTGGAAGTTCTCTCCTCCCTTCAGAGAAAGGTACCTCCTTCTTTGATGGCCCTGTTCTTTCCACTGGGATCTCACTCGCAGAGATCTTTCATTTAGGGTTTTTTTTTTTTTTTTTTTTTTTTTTTTTGCCAGAGTGTCTTGGCTTTCCATGCCTAAAATACTCTCATGGGCTCTTCAGCCTGATCTGAATGCCTTAAGGGCTGATTCTGAGGCCAGAGTGCTATTTAGGACATCTGCCATTCTATGAGTCTGCTGAGTATCTCACTTCCCATGATGGATTGTTCTCTCCCTTTTTTATTCTATCTGTTAGTATTAGCAGACACTAGTCTTGTTTGTGTGATCCCTTTGACTCTTAGACCTATCAGTGTGATCAATTGTGAACTGAAATTGATCACTTGGACTAGTGAGATGGCATTGGTACATGCCACCTTGATGGGATTGTATTGGGATGCCCTGGCATGTTTCTAACTCCACCATTTGGGGCAAGTCCGATTGAGCATGTCCCAAATTGTACATCTCCTCCCTCTCTTATTCCCACTCTTATATTTAACAGGGATCACTTTTCAGTTAAACACCTAAGAATAACTGTGCGTTAATTACAGAGTTCAACCAATATTATTAGGACAAAAAAATACTAAAATGGATAAAGTATTACATTGTACATCAACAGTAAAGACAAGGGCTGATCAAGTCATTGTTTCTCATAGTGTCCATTTCACTTCAACAGGTTTCCCTTTGGTGCTCAGTTAGTTGTCGCTGATCAGGGAGAACATATGATATTTGTCCCTTTGGGACTGGCTTAATTCACTCAGCATAATGTTTTCCAGATTCCTCCATTTTGTTGCAAATGACCGGATTTCATTGTTTTTGACTGCTGTATAGTATTCGATAGAGTACATGTCCCATAATTTCTTTATCCAGTCTACTGTTGATGGGCATTGGGGTTGATTCCAGGTCTTAGCTATTGTGAATTGAGCTGCAATAAACATTAATTAATGTGCAGACAGCTTTTTTGTTTGCCAGTTTAATTTCCTTTGGGTAAATTCCAAGGAGTGGGATGGCTGGGTTGTATGGTAGGGTTATATTCAGGTTTCTGAGGAATCTCCAGACTGACTTCCATAGTGGCTTTACCAGTTTGCATTCCCACCAACAGTGGGTTAGTGTCCCTTTTTTCCCACATCCTCTCCAGCATCTGTTGTTGGTAGATTTCTGAATGTGAGCCATTCTAACCGGGGTGAGGTGGAACCTCATTGTGGTTTTGATTTGCATTTCCCTGATTGCTAGTGATCTTGAACATTTTTTCATGTGTCTGTTGGCCATTTGGATTTCCTCTTTTGAAAAATGTCTATTGAGGTCCTTGGCCCATCTCTTAAGTGGGTTCTTTGTTTTGATGTTGTGGAGTTTATTGATTTCTTAGCAGATTCTGGGATCAACCCTTTATCTATTGCGCAGTTTGCAAATATTTTTTCCCATTCTGTTGCTTGCCTGTTCACTTTCCTGACTGTTTCTTTTGAAGTACAGAAACTTCTCAATTTGATGCAATCCCAAATGTTAATTTTGGCTTTGACTGCCTGTGCCTCTGGGGTCTTTTTCCAAGAAGTCATTGCCGGTACCTATATCTTGCAGGGTATCTCCAGTGCTCTCTAATAATTTGATGGTGTCAGGTCGTAGATTTAAGTCTTTAATCCATGTTGAGTGAATTTTTGTGTAAGGTGAAAGGTAGGGGTCTTGCTTTATGATTCTGCACGTGGAAATCCAATTTTCCCAGCACCATTTATTGAATAGACTGTCCTTACTCCAGGGGTTGGTTTTGGATCATTGATCAAATATAAGTTGGCTGTAGATGTTTGGATTGATTTCTGGTGTTTCTGTTCTGTTCCATTGGTCTATCCATCTGTTTCTGTGCCAGTACCATGCTGTTTTGATAACAACTGCCCTGTAGTAGTATGTCCTGAAATCTGGTATTGTGAGCCTCTGGCTTTGTTTTTGTTCTACAAGATTGCTTTAGCTATTCAAGGTCTCCTGCGTCTCCATATGAATTTCAGCATCATTTTTTTCTAGATCTGAGAAGAATGTCTTCAGAATTTTGATTGGTATCACATTGAATCTGTAAATTGCTTGTGGGAGAATGGGCATTTTGATGATGTTGATTCTTCCAATCCATGAGCATGGAAGATTTTTCCATTTCTTGGTATCCTCTTCTATTTCTTTCTTTAAGGTTTTGTGATTTTCATCGTAGAGATCTTTTTTTTTTTTTTTTTTTTTTTTTTTTTTGACAGGCAGAGTGGACAGTGAGAGAGAGAGACAGAGAGAAAGGTCTTCCTTTGCCGTTGGTTCACCCTCCAATGGCCGCCGCGGCTGGCGCGCTGCGGCCGGCGCACCGCGCTGATCCGATGGCAGGAGCCAGGAGCCAGGTGCTTTTCCTGGTCTCCCATGGGGTGCAGGGCCCAAGCACCTGGGCCATCCTCCACTGCACTCCCTGGCCACAGCAGAGGGCTGGCCTGGAAGAGGGGCAACCGGGACAGAATCCGGCGCCCCGACCGGGACTAGAACCCGGTGTGCCGGCGCCGCTAGGCGGAGGATTAGCCTAGTGAGCCGCGGCGCCGGCCCTCGTAGAGATCTTTAACGTCCTTCATTAAGTTTATTCCAAGGTATTTGATTGTTTTTGTAGCTATTGTGAATGGGATTGGTCTTAGCATTTCTTTCTCAGCCGTGGCATTGCTTGTGTATACAAAGGCTGTTGATTTTTGTGCATTGATTTTATACCCTGCGACTTTGCCAAAATCTTCTATGAGTTCCAATAGTCTCTTAGTAGAATTCTTTGGGTCCCGTAAATAAAGAATCATATCATGTGCAAGGAGGGATAGTTTGACTTCTTTCTTCCCAACTTGTATCCCTTTAATTTCTTTTTCTTGCCTAATAGCTCTGGCTAGAACTTCCAGAACTATATTGAATAGCAGTGGTGAGAGTGGGCATCCCTGTCTGGTACCAGATCTCGGTGGAAATGCTTCCAGCTTTTCCCCATTCAATAGGATGTTGGCCGTGGGATTTTTATAAATTGCTTTGATTGTATTGAGGAATGTTGCTTCCATAGGTTTTTCTTCTTCAGTCTGTTAATGTGGTGTATCACATTGATTGTTTTGCAAACATTGAACCATCCCGGCATAACAGGGATGAATTCCACTTGGTTTGGGTAGATGATCTTTCTGATATGTTGTTGCAATCTACTGGCCAGAATTTTATTGAGGATTTTTGCATCTATGTTCATCAGGGATATTGGTCGGTAATTCTCTTTCAATGCTGCATCTTTTTCTGGCTTAGGAATTAAGGTGATGCTGGCTTCATAGAAAGAATTTGGGAGGATTCCCTCTTTTTCAATTGTTCTGAATAGTTTGAGAAGAATTGGAGTTAGTTCTTCTTTAAATGTCCGGTGCAATTCAGCAGTGTATCCATCTGGTCCTGGGCTTTTCTTTGTTGGGAGGGCCTTTATTACTGTTTCTATTTCTGTCTCAGTTATGGGTCTGTTTAGGTTTTCTATGTCTTCCTGGTTCAATTTAGGTAGGTTGCATGTGTCCAGGTATCTATCCATTTCTGATAGATTTCCCTGTTTGCTGGTATACAAGTCCTTGTAGTAATTTCTGAGGATTCTTTTTATTTCTGTGGTGTCTGTTGTTACGTTTCCTTTTTCATCTCTGATTTTATTGATTTGGGTTTTTTCTCTTCTTTTTTCAGTTAGTTGGGCCAATGGGGTGTCAATTTTGTTTATTTTTTCAAAAAACCAGCTCTTTGCTTGGCTGATTTTTTGTAATTTTTTTTTTTTTGGATTCAATCCTGTTGATTTCTTCTTTGATTTTAATTATTTCTCTTCTCCTACTAGATTTGGGTCTGTTTTGCTGCAGATTTTCTAGATCCTTGAGATGCATTGAAAGCTCATTTATTTGGTGCCTTTCCAAATTCTTGATGTAGGCACCTATTGTTATAAACTTTCCTCTTAACACTGCTTTTGCTGTATCCCATAAGTTTTGGTATGTTGTGCTGTTATCCTCTTTTACTTCCAGAAAGTTTTTGATTTCTCTTTTGATTTCTTCTATGACCTATTGTTCATTCAGGAGCATGGTCTTCAATCTCCATGTGTTTGCATATGCTCTAGGGATTCCTGAGTTGCTGATTTCTAATTTCTTCCACTATGGTCTGAGAAGCTGCATCACATGATTCTAATTCTTGTGAATTTGCTGAGACTTGCTTTATGGCCTAGTATATGGTCAATCCTAGAGAAGGTTCCATGTACTGCTGAGAAGAATATAAATGCTTTCTGTGTAGGATGAAAAGTTCTGTAGATATCTGTTAGATCCATTTGGGCTATAGTGTCGTTTAAATGTACTGTCTCCTTGTTGATCTTCTGTCCTGTTGATCTGTCTATTTCTGAGAGTGGAGTATTAAAGTCCCCCAGTACTATTGTATTGGAATCTAAGTCTCCCTTTATGTCCCTTAACAAATCTTTTAAATAAACCGGTGCCCTGTAATTAGGTGCATATACATTGATAATCATTATATCTTCCTGTTGAATTGATCCCTTAATCATTATATAGGGCCCCTTTGTTTCTCTTAGCAGTTTTTGTGTTAAAGTTTATGTTGTCCGATATTAAGATGGCTATGCCCACTCTTTTCATTTCTGTTGGCATGGTATATCTTTTTCCAGCCTTTCACTTTCAGTCTGTATGGATCTTTGTTGGAAAGATGTGTTTCTTGTAAGCAGCAAATAGATGGGTTTTGTTCCTTAACCCAATCAGCCAATTTGTGTCTTTTAACTGGACAGTTCAGGCCATTAACGTTCAATGGGACTATTGATAAGTATTGACTTTGCCCTGCCATTTTCCCAAAGATGTTTTTTAGTATATGCTTTGAGCTTTCTATGATCTTTTACTAGTAGGTTTTCTTCCTTTACATTCTTTCATATTGATCACTGCGTTTCTGTGTGTAGCACATCTTTAAGCATCTTTTGCAGGGCTGGACGAGAGGCAACAAATTCTTTCAATTTCTGTTTGCTATGAAAGGTCTTTATTTCACCTTCGTTCACAAATGAGAGCTTTGCAGGATATAATATTCTGGGCTGGCAGCTTTTCTCTCTTAGTACCTGGGCTATATCTCGCCATTCCCTTCTTGCCTTTAGGGTTTCTGATGAGAAGTCATCTGTGAGTCTGATTGGAGATCCTCTGAGAGTAATCTGACGTTTCTCTCTTGCACATTTTAGGATCTTTTCTTTCTGTTTAACTGTGTTGAGTTTTATTACAACGTGTTGTGGTGAGGATCTCTTTTGGTCATGTTTACTGGGGGTTCTATGAGCTTCCTGTACTAGGATGTCTCTGTCCTTCTCCAAACCCGGGAAGTTCTCTGCAAGTATCTCACTAAAAAGGCCTTCTAATCCTTTCTCCCTCTCCATGCCTTCAGGAACTCCTAGAACCTGAATGTTGGTTTGTTTAATAGTATCCTGTAGATTCCCAACAATATTTTTTAGATTTCTAATTTCTTCTTCTTTTCTTTGGTTTGACTGTAAACTTTCCTGTGCTCTGTCTTCTAATCCGATATTCTCTCTTCTGTTTCACTGACTCTGTTTTTAAGGCTCTCTAATGTGTTTGTCATTTGATCTATTGAATTCTTCATTTCATTTTGATTTATCATCACTATCACACTTTCCTGTTCTATTAGTTTCTGCGTTTCATTTTGATTCCTCCTTAAGATTTCATTTTCTTGAAGGAGATTTTTTATCTTGTCCAGTAAGGATTTCCGTAGCTCAAGCATTTGTTTTTGAAAACTTCTAATTGTTCTTACCATAAATTTTTTGAAATCCGTATCTTGCATTTCTTCCATCTCATCATCTTTATAATCTTGGCTTGGGGTGTCTTGTTGATTTGGGGGTGCCATAATGTCTTCATTGTTCTTGTTTCCTCTTTTCTGCATTTGTTGCTTGGCATTGTGGAGATATTCTTTGGATTCTTCTTTCCTTGCTGTGGTGTTTTTTCTCGTTATACTATCACTCTAGATTAAGTGGACTGTCTGCTTTTGATGGATCCTTAGAGGCTTGAGATGGGTGTGGCCTGAGAGCTCTGTTTGGTTCCTCAGGGTTAAGGGTGTGCCAAAGGTGATGCTCCCAGGTTAGGTGTGGTAAATCTCTCTCTCTCTCTCTCTTTCTCTTTCTTTTTTTTTTTTTTTTTTTTTTTTTTATTCAGAAGGGAAGTAATTCTGCACAGCTGAACGGAATTGGAGGTAGTTAGCAGGCGAATGATATACCCACAGGAGCCAGAGATTGGAAGCTCTTTCCCAAGGACCACACAGGGAATCTGTTCTGCCCTCAGTGTGGGCTCAAATTCTCCTGCAGTCTCTCACTGGGTTGCCAAGGTTACTGAATTGTAGCATCTCTGGAGAGTACTCACGTGAATTCGGTGAGTTCTCTCCCCCACCGTCTCTTTTTTCACAATCTCAGTTCATTAGCACCACATACTCACTAGGTCCTAATCTGTTATTTCCCCCCTTCCAGAGTCAGGTTTTTCTGCTTGGCTGAGGGCGGGTCTAGTCCTGAGGTCACACCGCTTATGTCCAAAATGGCACCTGCTCTTTGTCTTGCTAGCGTTTGAGAGGTGAGCGGAGAGAGAGAAACTCGTGTCCGTATTGGCCACTTTTTTTTTTTTTCCTTCTCTCTTCTAGTGAGCCTGGTGAACTTTTCCCCACAGGGTTTCAAGCCTTGTTTCCTGTAGTCCCCCCCACCTCCCCCCGTGTCTTGGGCTATTGAGGTTCGGCTCACCTCACGTTCCAGAGCTGGTACGTTGATTGTGCTGCTGGTGTCCCGAGCCGTGGTCTCCCACACCCTCCACGCAGGTCCACTGTGAATCACTGGTTCGGAAGAATTTCCTCTGCAGTTTCTTCCTCTACTCTTCCTCGAACCTGCAGTATCTCCACTTTTATTAAACTGTCTTCCCGCACTATCACTGTGCTCCCTTCCTATTCCGCCATCTTTCTGCTCTGATTTTGTGTTTTCTTGATTTTTAAAATATAGTTCATTGTTAGTGTGTAGAAGTGCTGTCATTTTTGTGTGTTCATTTTGTGTCCTGCAATTTTACCAAATATGTTTATTTATTTATTTTTAAAGATTTATTTCTTTGAAAGATAGGGTTACAGAGAGAGGTAGAGATAGAGAGGTCTTCAGTCCGCTGGTTCACTCCCTGGATGGCCGCAACAGCCGGAACTATGCCAATCCGAAGCTAGGAGCTAGGAGCTTCCTTCAGGTCTCCCACGTGGGTGCAGGGGCCCAAGCACTTGGGCCATCTTGTACTGCTTTCCCAGGCCATAGCAGAGAGCTGGAAGGGAAGTGGAGCAGCTGGGACTTGAACCGGCGCCCATATGAGATGCCGGTAGTGAGGCAGTTGTTTTACCTGCTATGACACAGTGCCGGCCTCTGTCTCCATTTTCTGATTGTTGGTTGTGTGCTTTTCTTTTCTTTTTTTTTTAAAGATTTTATTTATTTATTTGAAAGTCAGAGTTACACACAGAGAGAAGGAGAGGCAGAGAGAGAGAGGTCTTCCATCCGATGGTTCACTCCCAGTTGGCTGCAGCGGCCGATGTCGGGCTGATCCGAAGCCAGGAGCCAGGAGTGGGGAGCTTCTTCTAGGTCTCTCACATGGGTGCAGTGGCCCAAGGGGCCCTGTTATGGCTTGGCCATCTTGTACTGCTTTCCCAGGCCATAACAGAGAGCTTGATCAGAAGAGGAGCAGTCGGGACGCGAACTGGCGCCCATATGGGATGTGGGTGCTTCAGGCCAGGGCGTTAACTTACTGCACCACAGCGCTGGCCCCGGTTGTGTTATTTTCTCTGAATTTTCTTCACTGGTCAAAGATTGGCAGGTAGAGGCTACTCCCAGGACTGTGAGCTTTACTTGCTGTGTAATAGGAGGAAAGGGGTGAGAAAATATGACTTTCTGCGTTTAAACAAACCAAAAAAGTTGATGTTTAATTAGGTAGAGGTGTTATGCTTTGTTAAAGAACCCCCTTTCTGCACCATTAGTGAATAGAGATGGGTACTTGGGAAGAGCTTTGTCAGACCAATATACCCATTGTGGGTTTCTTGAATATGGAGGTAAAACCGATTCTGGACGTGTGTATTAGTTTCTGTAAATAATTTAGCATAATGATGGCCTTAGATTGTGTGACCTCGGTAGCTATTAAATAACGTGAAGTAACATCTGCATGAGGCCCTCATAGACCATACAGTTGAGTGGGAGTGAACAAAATGAAGACAAACATGCATGTTAGTGGCTATGCAAGAGAAATGAAGATAAAAGCCTAAACAGGAACAACTTCTCACAACGTTGATGCTGGACATACAGATGGTGATGGTAAAGATTTAGAACACATTTTTTCAAAGATTAAATCAAAAACCCAAGGTAAACATCAGTGCTCAGAGTTAGCATAATTTGGAGCTATTCAGGAATTGCAGAGAAATGCATTTTCACAGAAATCAAGATGTTATTTTTGTATACTCTAATACTTAGGCAACTGTGTTTCATTTGCTGTAATTAGTTTTTAAAAGTCAGATGGAAAAAGCAACTGAAATCCTAGAAAATAGAAATGTAATTTTAAACTATTCCAATAAAGGCTGGAGGAGGAAAGAGTGTGACTTGAAAAACAAAAGCTTTCAGTAACTTTTATTTTAGTATATTATTGTAATTATCTTATGTTATTAGTTGTTTTTATTAATGTCTTATTGTGCTTAATTTATAAATTAAAACTCATAGATATGTATGTATTGGAGCAAAACATAGTATATATAGGATTGGGTAGAACCTTTGGTTTCAGTTATCCACTTGGGGTGTTAGATTATATCCCCAAGGATAAGGAAGGAGTAATGTGTACTGTTATCTATACTTGATCTTAGCCAAAAGGCCGAGAAGTGATGTGAGTAATGTTTTCTGTAGGTTTGTCAAATATGGCTTTTATTGTGTTGAATTACATTCCTTCCCATACTTAATCTGTTGGAAGTTTCTTTTTTTATGATTAAAAGATGTTAAATTTTGTTAAATGCCCGTTGTGCATTTAGTGAGATGAACATGTGATTTTTGTCCTTCATTCTGCTAATGGGGTGTATCAAGTTTATATATTCACATATGTTTAACCATCTCTGCATTCCTGGGATAAATTCCATTTCATTGTGTTGATTGATTGTTCTATTGTGCTGTTGAATTTGGTGCACTGGTATTTGGTTGAGGATTATTGCATATATGTTCATCAGTTGATATTGGCCTGTAATTTTCCTTTCTTGTTATTTAGCTTTTTTATTAGTAATATTAGTCTTGTAAATGTGAACGTTTTTCCTCCTTTTTAGTTTTTTTGTAAAATTTTGAGAAGGAATGATATTAGTTCTTCCAGTGTTTGTTAGAATTCAGCAGTAAAGCCATTAGATCCTAGACTTCTCTTTGAGTGGAGAATTTTCATTGATGATTCAATCTGCATGCTTGTTATTGACCTGTTCAGATTTTCTGTTTCTTCATGATTTGATCTTGTTAAGTTATGTGTTCAGGAATTTATCTGTTTCTTCCAGGTTATCCATTTTGTTGGTATTTAAGTGTATGAAGGAACTTCAAAAAGCTTGTGGAAAAATGGAACTAAAAGATGTTTATTTTGGTGTTTAAAAATGTTGGAATGCACACATTGCTTTTTGATAATATACCTTTTCCACAAGCTTTTTGAAGACCTCTTGTATTTTTCAGTTACAATTTTTCTTCTTTCAGTTCTGATTTTATTTGTCTGCTTTGTGTTTTTCTTGGCCTACTTAATGATTTATTGATTTTAAATATCTTCAAAAAACCAATTTTTGATTTTATTTTCTATTTTTCTAGTGTCCATTTATTTCTGCTTTGATCTTCATTTTCTGGTAAATTTTGATTTAGTTAATTCTTTTTCTTGTTCGTTGTGATGTGGGTTGCTGTTTGAGAGAAGCCAGGAGCTTCTTCCAGGACTCCCACGCGGGTGCAGGAGCCCGAGGATTTGGGCCATTTTCTACTGCTTTCCCATGCCACAGCAGAAAGCTGGATCTGAAGTGGAGCAGCCGGGTCTCGAACTGGTGCCCATATGGGATGCCAACACTTCACTGTGCCACAGTGCTCGCCCCTCCTTTTTAGTTTTGATATAGGCATTTATGGCTACAAATTTTCCACTTAGCAATGCTTTTACTGTATTTTATAAGTATTGGTGTATTCTATTTGCATTGCCATATTTCTCAGGGTATGTTTTGATTCCCTGTTGATTTCCTTTTTTAACACATTGGTTGTCCAGAAGCATGTTGCTTAATTTCTACATTTTGTATGTGATATGTTTCTTATCTCTTGATGCTTTCAGAATTTTTTTTTTTTAGTTTTTGATAGTTTGATTATTTTTGCCTGGGTGAACTCCTTTTTAGGTTGACTTTGATGGGGACTTCTCATGTTTCTTACACCAGGTGGTTATTATTTCTCCCTAGATTTGGGTCATTTTGAACCATTATTGCTTTAAATAAGTTTCTTGCCCCTTTATTTTTTTAAGAATTTATTTATTATTTATTTGAGATGTAGACATACAAACAGTGAGAGGGAGAGACACAGAGAGAGGTCTTCCATCCGTTGGTTCACTCCCCAAATGGCTGCAGTGGCTGGAGCTGGGCCAATCCAAAGCTAGGAGTCAGGAGCTTCTTCCAGATCTCCCACATGGGTGCAGAGACCCAAGCACTTGGGCCATCCTCTGCTGCCTTTCCCAGGCCACCAGCAGGGAGCTGGATCTGAAATGGAGCAGCCAGGACCTGAACCTGAGCCCACATGAGATGCTGGCTTTGTAGGCAGTGGCCTTTATCCACCACATCAGTACACCAACCCCAGTATTCTACTTGTTCAAGCCTGATTTTGAGGCTTTCTGTTACATTTTTCAGTGTAATCGTTGTATTCCTCATTTCTAGAATTTCTATTTGGTTTTAAATTGTTTCTATTTCATATTCAAACTTCTTGCTTTGTTTTCCAAATTTCATGTATTTTCTTCCTGTAGTCCTTAGTTCATGCAACTTAAGAGTATTATTCTTAATTCTTTGTGATTTCATAGATTTTTTTTCCTAGGGTCTATTGTTGGATCTCTGTTAGTTTTTCTGGAGTTGTGCTGATTTTCTGAGTTGGTAATCCTTGTGTGTTTTCATGGTTTCTGCATATTTGAGAGATTGTCACATGTTGTGGATTTTAATGATGTTTGGCATAGGTCGAGTTTCACTTATTAGCCTAGCTTTTGTTTCTGAATGAGCCAGCTGATAATGATCCTGGGCTGGCAGAACTTGTTTTTGAGTTCTGTAGACAGAGGAATGCTCCTTGGCTCTGGTTTCAAATGGGATTGCTGGCTGCGCTCCACTGCCAGGTGAGCAGTTTAGTCAGAGTTGGTAACTGGGTACTGTAATCACCTCTGATTGGGCTGGAGCCTGAGGTATATTCCTTGGCCAGGTGGAATTGCTATTGAGATCCGCATTTGATTGGTGTTGCAGGTTGGGCCCCGAGATTAGATGGGAATTATTGCATGGAATGGATGGGATCATCTGCTATCCTCAGTGGAAATGTGTGGCTGAAAATTGCCTCCCTGATACACGAGGTACCTGATGGGCCTTGAGGTTGAGCCAAGCATTATTTAAATGCTTCGATGTGGGAGAACTAGCTGCTGTGTGTTGCTGAAATGCCTTGTAGTTGTTTCTCTTCCTTGGTAGTTCCTTGGGTGAGCTTAGAGGCCCACCATACAGGAATTTAAGCCAGCCTGAATTTCCCACAACTTTTGGGAGTGACAAGCCCAGCTCTATGGGAAGGACATGTTGTGAATGGTCTCTCTGAATGCCACTGGTAGCCAGTACACAGAACTTACTACCAAGATCTGTGCACAGGTCTCTGTGAGTACTATCTCCTTGCTTTGTTTTGCCTCATCCCAGGTGAGGTAGCTGGGCGGTTAACTCTGGTTTACCTGTAGAAATTGATAGTAGAAACCATGAACCCTGGAGATTCCTCTTTGTGCCATGCTGTGCTGACTTTAAGGAGGGGAAGGCACAACACAGTCAAAAAAATGAGACTCTCTTACCCAGTGTGTGTATGTGTGTGTTTCCTCTTCCAGTTCTGTGTTCTTTTCAAATGCTCCAGGATTATTCCCAAGTATTCGAGATCCCACAAAGCAGTTCTTGTCTGTTGATCGTTGCTAAGTTGAGGTTCTTGAGACATGGCTAAGCCAGGGAGAAGCCAGGAGGGAGGTACTCCGTCCTTGTCTCCCACATGGGTAGCAGGGACCCAACTACTTAAGCTATCACCTGCTGCCTCCTAGGATCCTTTTTAGCAGAAAGCTGGTTTTGGGAGCCAGAGATGGAATTTGAATTGAGTCATACTGACATGGAGTATGGACATTTTAACCAGTGTCATAACTGCTAGGCCAATGCCTGCCCCTGCGTTTTAAAAACTTCATGTTTGTATTTTTTTTTACATTTAAAAAAATTAAATGTGTAATTTTTTAAGGAATATAAATTTTGTAAGTACCACTTTAGGAATAGTTACTTTTTCCTACCATATCCGCCTTCCCACCTCTCCACCTCCTCCCTCTCCCCTTCCTCCTTCTCCCCTTGCCAGTCCCATTCTCCATTTAGATTCATTTTCAATTAACTTTCTACACAGAAGACCAACTTTATACTAAGTAAAGGTTTCAACAATTTGCACACACAGGCACACACACACACAAGCTGTTTGAGAACAAGTATCATAGTTAATTCTCATAATACAACTAACTCGTTCAGGATAGAGGTCTTGCATGGGGAGTTAGTGCACAGTGACTCCTGTTGTTAATTTAACAACTAACACTCTCATGTATGATGCCAGTGACTACCCAAGGCTCTTGACGTGAGCTGCCTAGGCTATAGAAGCTTTTGAATCCACAAACTCTGTCAATATTTAGACAAAGCCATAAGCAAAGTGGGAGTTCTCTTCTTCCTTTAGAGAAAAGTCATCCTTATTTGATGGCCACTTCTTTCCTTTGGGATCTTTCACAGACATCCTTCATGTAGAATATTTTTTTTTTGTCTCAGTGTCTTGACTTTCCATGCTTGAAATGCTCTCATGGGCTTTTCAACCAGACCAGAAAGCCTTAAGTGCTGATTTTTTTTATTAATTTCTTTTTTTTAAACTTTTATTTAGTAAATATAAATTTCCAAAGTACAGTTTATGGATTACAATGGCTCCCCCCCATAACCTCCCTCCCACCCGCAACCATCCCATCTCCCGCTCCCTCTCCCATTCCATTTGCATCAAGATTCATTTTCAATTATCTTTATATACAGAAGATCAATTTAGTATATATTAAGATTTCATCAGTTTGCACCCACACAGAACATAAAGTGTAAAATACTGTTTCAGTACTAGTTATAGCATTACTTCACATTGGACAACACATTAAGGACAGAGATCCCACATGAGGAGTAAGTACACAGTGACTCCTGTTGTTAACTTAACAATTTGACACTCTTATTTATGGCGTCAGTAATCACCCTAGGCTCTAGTCATGAGTTGCCAAGGCTATGGAAGCCTTTTGAGTTCGCCAACTTCAATCTTATTCTGACAGGGTCATAGTCAAAGTGGAAGTTCTCTCCTCCCTTCAGAGAAAGGTACCTCCTTCTTTGATGGCCTGTTCTTCCCAATGGTATCTCACTGGCAGAGATCTTTCATTTAGGTTTGTTTTTTTTTTTTTTTTTTTTTTTTTTGCCAGAGTATCTTGGCTTTCCATGCCTACAATACTCTCACGGGCTTTTCAGCCAGATCTGAATGCCTTAAGGGCTGATTCTGAGGCCAGAGTGCTGTATAGGACATCTGTGATTCTATGAGTCTGCTGATTTTGAGGTCAGAGTGTTACTTAAAGCATTTGTCATTCTATGAGTCTGCTGTGTGGACTGCTTCTCATCTTGGAAGAGTCTCTCCTTTTTAATTCTATCAATTATAATTACCCCAGACTTGATTCTATTTATATGGTTATTTTAATACTTAATCCTATTTATATGTTCACTTTAACACTTAATGTGATCACTTTAACACTTAAGATGACATTTTTATCACCCAGCTTAATGAGATTTGGGGTCTCTGTAGATATGTGGAGTGTCTATTTTCAGTGAATATCTAGAGGTGTGTGGTGGGTGTGGCCAGGGAGCGCTGTTCAGTACTCCAGGGTGAAGGGCATGCCTAAAGTGACACTCTCAGGTTTAGTGCTGTAAACCTCCTTTTTTTTTTTTTCTAATCAGAAGGGAGATTTATTCTGCTCAGCTGAGCTCCTCTCCTCAAAGGAGACCAGTGCCTGAGCACCTGCCCCAGTGGGTGTTAATTTGTCTGCTCTATCCCAAGGACCACACAAAGGATCTGTGCAGTCTTCAGTATAAGCTCAAATTCTCCAACAATGTCCCTTAACAGCTAACCAGGAAGCCCTGAGTGTGTGGAATCTCCCACAGTGACTGCCTAAAGTCCCAGCCACTCTGTGAGTCCTCCCACATAGCCTCAGTTTTTTTTTTTTTAATAGTTCTGGCACACAAGCCTCCCACATTTACAAGCACTGAGCTCACTGTTAGTTCTCCCCACCAGTCAGGAGTTTCCACTCGGCTGATTGCTGGGCTCAAACACATGCTGGCGCCCCTGTAACGGATGCCCAAATGGCGCCTGCTCTGTTGCCTTGTTACAGGACTCCTTTTAAGGTGATTGGGGAGAGAGAAAGTTTTTTTTTTTTTTTTTTTTCTTCTCTAGTTTGACAGGTACACTATCCCCCATGGGGCTCCACACTGGAGTCCTTCAAGGGTTTTCCAGCAGTTTTATTGCCAGTGGCTTGGGCTGCTGCAGTCTGGTCTCACTTCAGTATCCCATGCAGGTTCAGAAGCTCTTGGCTGCTGGAGTACTGAGCTGTGATGTCCACACTGTCCACGTGGGTCCATTGTGTCCCTCTAATTTATGTAGCATTTCCTCTGTCGTTTTCTCCCTAACTCTTGCCTGAGACTGCACTCTCTCCACTTTTTTTAAGCTACTCTCTCCGAGACAGAGCAGTAAGCTCCCTCCTTACTTTGCCATCTTGGAACCTCTCTGTGTATTTTAATTTACAAGTGTTTTTGTGTATTTTTCTTCATTTGATTATCAGAATAACCTAAAAATTTTACGAGTAAAGTTATAATTGTTAGCTATCTGTCAGTATTTTTAAATTTATCATAATACATAACTAGTAATAAATTGCATTGGAATTTTACACTGTACCTGTATTAATTTGATTATACAATTGTAATGGTTAATCTTGTTAGGGAAGAAAAATCTTTTCCTTCACTTTCTTTGGTTCTGCAGCTGGGGACTGTTAGTTAAAATGAAAATGCGTGTCAATTTTATTTGATGTTAATATTTAATTTTTATGTGTCTGGGGGCCTTTATAAAAAATAAGACCGAAATTGCTGTTAGACCTGCAGTGTTATGAATTACTTGAACAAAAGGCAATAAATTGAGAGAAGTGACAGAACAGAGGAAATGGTGTTTGGGCTTCTAAGGACAGGAATTGTGAGAAGATGAATATATTGGGGAAAGTAGTGGGAGGTAAGGGTTGTTTTAGTAAGGTTTACGCAGATCCTTTCAGTGCCGACCTCTCTCTCCCAGGAGAGGGAAGGGGAAGCATCTCCACAGCAAGAAGTATGCGTTGTTTTTAGGATGCCTTCTGCTCAAAATAAGCCTTATGCTGAAGTAGCATATTTTGGAGTAGCATGTCCTTGCTGCCAAGGTTTTAAAAACATTTTTTTGAAGACATTAGCCATAATCCTGTGACAACCACTATCATCTCTTAGTTTTGTTTAAATAAGTAAGCCAACGTTTTAGCAAGTATCTTATGGAAATGCATTGGCATTTTGTAAATGTATGGTTTTTGGTTATAGGTGAGAGTATCTTAGTTTGTAAGAACTCTGAGAAATCAAAAGGCGTAGCTCTACTTCAGGGATCTCTCAAACCTGTTCGTAGCTGTCTGCGAAAACTAGAAGGAGAAGAAGTAACTGCCAGCATGGTTCGGGCTATTCTGGAGGTAAGAGATGGTTTACTAAATTATCATGTGCTCTTTTTTTTTTTTTTAAGATTTATTGTAATTTATTTGAAAAGCAGAGTTACAGAGAAGGAAAGACAGAGAGAAGGAGGGAGAGAGAGAGATTGATCTTCCATCTGCTAGTTTACTTCCTAAATCGCTACAATGGCTGGAGCTGGGCCAGGTTGAAGTTAGGAGTCTGGAGCTTCAGTCAGGTCTCCCATGTGGGTACAAGAGCCCAAGAACCTGGGACATTTTCCACTGTTTTCCTGGCCCAATAGCAGAGAGCTGTATGGGGAGTGGAGCAGCCTGCTATGCTACAACGCTGGCCCCATCATTTGCTGTTTTATACCAGTTTTATAGTAGAACTTCAGTATGTGAAGAATCTTAACTCTGTTTCTTCATAACTTTATTATAGTTATAGCCTTCCCAAACTTGAATCTATTGTGATTTCTGGTAGATATTTTCTACAAATGCAAAAAATTTTGTATACTTATATACATATATAAATAATATATGTATGTGTATATAATGTCTGGAGCTTCATATAGTTAGTACTGTATCAGTCTGTTTCAAAACCATGATTAAAAACTAAATGCCGGATGACTTATTAGTTTTTAGATATTCTTTATTATTTTTTTATTGAAAGAAGAGGTGACAAAAATGGGCCCTAGTTCCGTATAATATCTGATGACATTAAAATAAAATGAAGTGAAGTTATAAATACCTATGATTAGAAGTTTTGAACAATATAAGAAAATCTAAAGTGAAAAATAAAACCATTTTCTCTTCAGAGTCCTCAAAGGTAATGCCGGCCCAGTGTTTCATGTGTCCATTCAGAAAGGTTTTCTGGGCATATGCTAGCCTGCTGTGGTATTGGACAGTAAAAGTGCTGGTCATTCTGGTACCTGTAACTGTACTCTCCCTCCTCCTTAACTGTTAGTTTGAGAAAAAGATGAAAATGCTTGCTAACAGGGTTGGTGAGGATGTAGGATGTAGGCACTTTCATATTCTCTTGCTAATGAAACTCTCAGGGGGCAAGCTGACCAGTACATTCCCATTTGTCTAGCAGTTTTATCTCTAGGAATTTTATCTAGGGGTACATCTGTGAAATTACATGAAGTTAAATGTACTGGAATGTTTACTATAGTACTATTAGTAATAAGAAATGGTTGGGAAAAGCTAAATATTATTATTAAATTATGCTGAGCCATGGGCTGACTCCGTGGTGCAGTAGGTTAATCCTCTGCCTGCAGTGCCAGCAACCCATATGGGCGGCGGTTCTAGTCCCAGCTGCCCCTCTTCCAGTCCAGCTCTCTGCTGTGGCCTGGGAAAGCAGTGGAGGATGGCCCAAGTGCTTGGGCCACTGCACCCATGTGGGAGGCCTGGAAGAAGCTCCTGGTTCCTGGCTTTGGACCGGTGCAACTCTGGCTGTTGCTGCCATGTGGGGAGTGAACAAGTGGACGGAAGACCTTTCTCTCTGTCTCTCCCTCTCGCTGTCTATAAATTCTACCTCTCAAATAAATAAATAAATAAAATCTTGAAAATTTTGCTAAGCCCATTTTTTATGGTTATTAGAAAGGAGATAGCTCTGTTATGATTATTTGATGTGTCCACCATATATTAAGTGAAGGAAGGCAAGAAGAAAATTAGTATATGTATTTAATAGGATCATTGTGCAAAATGATATCCAGAAGACATGACTGACTTCATCCTTTTCTGCACTTATTCTCACCCAGAAAGAATATTTGATAGTAGCATTCTTACATGCCCACGTATCTGAGAGGGAGGACTGAGAGAACTGATTTGGTTCATGACCACGAGCCATCACTACCTCTTTTATATCTGTTATTGCTTCCAAAGTTTCAGATGGATAATGATTAATTGTATTTTGTTTGCAAGAAATTTTTTTCTACTTTTAAGGAAAAGTTTTCATATTTCAGTAGATGTTATCTACATTTACAATGAATAATGTTGGAAGAATTAACAGAGAGTGTACCTTAACATACTGTGATTTTTTTTTTTTTTAAGTTTTATTTATTTGAAAGAGTGATGGAAAGATGGAGGGAGGGAGAGAGGGAGGGAGGGAAAGAGAGAGAGAGAATCTTTCATCTACTGATTTACTCCCCAAATGGTCACAGCAACCAGGTCTGGGCTAGGCTGAAGAGAGAGGTCTTCCATTTGCTAGTTCACTCCCCAAATGGCCACAATGGTCAGAGCTGGGCCAATCCAAAGCCAGGAGCCAAGAGCTTCTTCCAGGTCTCTCTGTGCAGGTGCAGGGGACCAAGGGCTTGGGCCATCTTCCACTGCTTTCCCAGTGCATAGCAGGGAGCTGGATCAGAAGAGTAGCAGCTGGGACTAGAACTGGCACCCATATGGGATGCTGGTATTGCAAATAGAGGATTAACCTACTGTGCCATGGCTCCGGCCCCAAGATTTATATTATTCTGAGAGGCAGAGTTAGAAAGAGAGGTCTTCCATCTGCTAGTTCACTCCCCAAATGGCCACAGTCTCTGGGGCTGGGCCAAGCTAAAGCCAGGAGCCAGAAGCCTCATCTTAGAGCCCCCACATGGGTGGCAGGAGCCAAAGTACTTGGGCTGTCTTCTGCAGCTTTCCCTGGAGCATTAGCAGGGGACTGCATTGGAAGTGGAACAGCCCCTGGGACTTGAACTGGCACACAAATGGCATGGCGGTGGGGCAGGTGGTGACTTTTCCCATTATGCTATGATGCCAGGCCTGAATGTCTTATTAAAATTTTACAAAATTTTTCGAACATTTATTTCAGATTATAGTTGGCAGAGTGGCAAGTACATCACAAGATATGGAGACTTATGCATCTTGCACGTTTTTGGCTGCAAGTATGAAAGAAGGAAAGCAGGGAATTCAGAGAAATCAAGATTCTGGTCAACTTGGAGCAATTGAGGCTTGTGTGATGTGGCTGTTAGAAAATGAATTCATCCAGATTACAGAAGCCAGTGATGGAACAGAAGGTAAATGTGACTTCTTAGTTGCAAATTACTCACTTTTCCATCTTTTCATTTTTGCTGATTTAGAATGTGTAAGACTGCTGTATAAAAGGAAATCAGCTTTTCAAGGAGTATAAAAGGAAATTGATTTTTCAAGCAATGTATCGACTCATAGTTCAGCAACTTTAGACAATTAGCATAAAGCCTGCTCATAAATTTACATATGTTGGCTTAAGTTTTGTTTGAATGGTTTGTCAGAATCAGGGAGGTTAATTATGGAATACAGAAGAACAGTGCTTTGTTTTATTTTTAACATTTGATCCTCTGTTTCCCCACCAGGAAAGATATATCATCCAACACAGCTGGGTTCGGCTACTCTTTCTTCTTCACTTTCTCCAACTGATACCTTAGATATTTTTGCTGACCTCCAAAGAGCAATGAAGGGTTTTGTTTTAGAGAATGACCTTCATATTGTTTATCTTGTAAGTTCTATTTTTTTGAACTATTATAAGAGAAAATGGAGGGAAAAAAATAAAATCCTGAGCATCAAAGCTACTCTCAGGCACTGTCTTGTCTGTTTCTTGACCAGATTTGTAGGAATAGAAAAGAGGTAAGAAAAAAAATTTTTCAAATTAGCTAAATGTTTTAGAGACTTTTTAATCTGTTTTCTCCAGTCCCCTTTCAAAAAGGATTTGAGGTAGCTTAAAAAAATTTATCCCACATTAAATAAGTGAATAGCAAAGGGCACTGGGTTATCTGAAAACTGAAGATCAGATCATAGTGTGAAAACCCAAGCAAAGGCTGGTACCTAAGCTGGCATGCCATTAAGTCGTGTATAGGTGCTCTTGCAAACTTTTGTTTGGAGTTCCAGTAAATAAAGAGGGAACTGTGATTAGTCTCAACATTCATAAAGTGAAAAAACACATTTAGAAAAGTATTGCATTTATTACTTATGAAAAATTAATACTAAAAAAATTTGAAACTTACATTCTTGATAATAAATGCAAAAAAGAATTTTAAGTGTTTGCATTATAGTTCTCAATGAATATTATTCTTTTTAACAAAGATATTGATAAAAATTGGATAAAATAGTTTGAGGTCATATTCTTTGGCAAGAGCTTGACCAGAAATACAGTAATTTGTTTTGTTAGTTAAGAGAAGATACATATATTTTGTTAAACACATGAGAGAGAGGGGTAAAATTGGATTTCTCATTAGAATGAAGAAATTTTATCAGGTGATGTTTCAATAAAAACCACTATATAGTTAGCAGAGGAGAAATGTCTAAACAGTGCTTTTTTTTTCTTGTAAACCTTTGATACATTTGGTGATGATATGCCCAAAGTTCTGTGTCCTAGAAAGTGGGAGAAATCTCAAAGCAGGTCTTAGCATTCATCTGCCAGGACCTTGAGGACGTCTTATTTATGAGTGGATGGTTGAGAATTTGAACTCTAGGGTCTGGTTTAGCTTTGGCCTTCTCAGTTACAACCATGCAACCTTGGGTAAGTGTTTGGCCTCTCTCAAGGTGCCATTTCCTCATTTGTGAAGTGGAGATAATAATACCCTCTTCAAGGCTGATAGTCTTTGATGGATGCTGGATATCTTAGTGAATATTTAATAAATATTATCTAGTATATCTAATGCATTCTCCCAGAAAAATTATATGTGTCATTTCCCAGAAAAATTATATGTGTCATTTCCCATGATGACCTGGTTGCTCCTATCGCCATGGGAAACAAAGACCGATTATGGGCATTGTGAGGCTGGATGCTTGTGTTAGTGGTCCCATGCCTTTCAGAAGTCAGTTGCATTTATACCCAAACTGTTTGAGTTTACTTCCATGAAAATTGGGTTGAATGCAAGTTACTAAAAACACTGCTGATGGAGTGGTACCTACTCTTGTATCTGAGTGACCTTCAAGTTCCAGCTATTCCACTTCTGATCCAGCTTCTGGCTAATGCTTTTGGAAAGGCTGTAGATGATGGCCCAAGTGCTTGGTTCCTGTCACCCATGTGGTTGACTTGGCTAGAGATCCTGGTTCTTGGCTTCCTCCTGATGCAACCCTGGCTTTTGGAAACATTTGGGGAGTGAACGAGTGGATGGACAAGCTCTGTCTTTTTCCCTTCCTTCTCTGTCATTTCTGCCTCTCAAATGAATATAAATAGATCTTAGATTTAAAAAAAATTGCTGATGACAGACAACTGTAAAGACTCAGAAAAAGTTTATGGGAAAAAAACTGGAAGGTTGCTGTTCACTGATTATTTTAGTCACCTTTCGTTTCTGTCTTCATGTTAGAAAGCAGAAATGATTTCCTAGACAGTGTGTTAAGATAGTTTAAGAAAGTGGTAGTTTTTTTTTTTTTTTTTTTTTAAAGATTATTTATTTGGAAGTCAGAGTTACAGAGAAGGAGAGGCAGAGTCAGAGCGAGGTCTTCCATTCACTGATTCACTCCCTAAATGGCCCCAGTGGCAAGGGCTGGCCAGGCTGAAGCCAGGAGCCAGGAGCTTCTGGGTCTGCCACGTAAAAGGTAGGGGTCCAAGCACTTGGGCTATCTTCTGCTGCTTACCTGGGCCATTAGCAGGGGGCCAGATCAGAAGTGGAGCAGCCAAGACTCCAACCGGAGCCTGTAGAGGATGCTGGTGTTGAGGTGTCAGCGCCGGCCTTGCGACACTGAATTCTAATCAGTAGACTGCCTCTCTCAAGGCCTTGATCCCAGATCAGAATATTGGCAAATAAATATACAGTCATGTTTTAAGTTAAAATGTGTGAAGTATGCATGTACTATCTTATTTTTATGAATATTTGAAGTGTTTATGATTGAAAAGTCAGAACTATATTAAAAAGGGGTAGAGAGGGGCCGGTGCTGTGGCGTAGCAGGTAAAGACCTCTCTCTGTCTCTCTCTCTGCCTCTGCCGCTCTGTAACTCTGCCTTTCAAATAAATAATTAAATTTTAAGAAAAAAAAAAAAAAAGAGAAATCTGACTCCTGCATCTAACTCCTGCATATCTTTTCTGTCTACCCTCCCAGGTGAGTAATTTCTTTCTTTCTTTTTTTTTTTTTTTTAAGATTGATTTATGTATTTGAAAGTCAAAGTTACACAGAGAAGGAGAGGCGAGAGAGAGGTCTTCCATTTGCTGGTTCACTCTCCAATTGGCTGCAGTGGCCGGAGCTGCGCCTATCTGAAGCCAGGAGCCAGGAGCTTCTTCTGGGTCTCCCACACGGGTGCAGGGGCCCAAGGACTTGGGCCATCTTCTACTGCTTTCCTAGGCCATAGCAGAGAGCTGGATTGGAAGCGGAGCAGCCTGGACCAGAACTGGTGCCCATCTAGGATACTGGCACTGTAGGCAATGGCTTTACTAGCTACATCTCATTGCCTGCCCCGAGTAATTTCATTAAGTTTTATGTGTATCTCTTTTCTTGTTTCATTTTACAAAAGTTATCCAGTAATTAATTTGTTCTTCATCTGCTTTCATCTACAGAGGCTAGCATTCTATCTACATTATTCTATAACGTCTTTCTTTTTAACAGTATATCTTGGAAATCACCCATCTTGGAAATCACCCCATATTAATTCATGGAGAATTTTTTTCTTTTGTATAGCTGAACAGTTCCACTGTTTAGGTAGATGTATTATTGTTTATTTGATCAGCTCCCTGTTAACGGACATTAGGATTTTTTTCTGATATTTGATTTGGCAAAGAATGCTGTAGTAAATAACTTGGTGCCTACAGTGTTTAAATTTTACAGATAAGCTCAGATATGATTGCTTGATGAAGTACAAAGGAAATAAATGATTTTCATTTTTAAAATTGTCCTTTAGCTTGTATCATTTTCCAATTTTACCAGTAATGTATAAGACTGGTTGACTTTTCATGACTTCATATACTGTCAAGCTTTTTTATATTTTTTGAGTGTAGTTTTAATTTATAATTTACATAATATATTTTATGAGTAAATTTTAATATATTCTCTTGCCATAATTTCTTAGGATTTTTTTTTGTTTCTGTTTTTTCCTTCTGCTACTTTTATTATGCATATATTTGTACACTTAATGTCCTCCCACATTTCTTGAAGCTCTGTTAATTTTTGCTTTTTTTCGTCCCTCTCTTTCAGATTGCATAATCTCTGTCAATATTATTATCTTCATGTTTGATGATTCTTTCTTATGCTAGTTAGATAGATACATTAGGGTTCTGTAAAACATTGATATAAAAATCCCTATTTTGAAAAATGTACACATGGACTTAAACTATTTTTTGTACCAAAATGATTTTATCCTTTAAACTGATTTTTCCAGGAATTTTGAAGTATCCTTGCACTTTAAATTCCCTAGTGAATTATTCAGTTCTTTTTTTTTTAAAGATTTATTTATTTATTTGAAAAAGTTACAGAGAGAGGCAGAGAGAGAGAGAGAGAGGTCTTCCATCTGCTGGTTCATTCCCTAATTGGCCACAAGAGAGAGGTCTTCCATCTGCTGGTTCATTCCCTAATTGGCCACAACGGCCGGAGCTGCGCTGACCTGAAGCCAGGAACCAGGAGCTTCTTCCAGGTCTCTTATGTGGGTGCAGGGGCCCAGGGACTTTGGCCATCTTCTACTGCTTTCCTAGGCCAGAGCAGAGAGCTGGATTGGAAATGGAGCAGCTGGGACTCAAACCGGTGCCCATATGCAATCCCGGCGCTGCAGGCGGCAGCTTTACCTGCTATGCCACAGCGCCAGCCCCAAATTATTCATTTCAGTTATTCAGTTATTGTGTTTTTCTTTTCCTTTTTTTTTTTTTTTTTTTTGACAGGGAAAAAGGTCTTCCTTTTCTGTTGGTTCACCCACCAATGGCCACTGCGGCCGGTGCACCGTGCTGATCCACAGCCAGGAGCCAGGTGCTTCTCCTGGTCTCCCATGCGGGTGCAGGGTCCAAGGATTTGGGCCATCCTCCACTGCACTCCTGGGCCACAGCAGAGAGCTGAGCTGGATTAGAAGAGGAGCGACCGGGACAGAATCTGGCGCCCCAACCAGGACTAGAACCCAGTGTGCCGGTGCTGCAAGGTGGAGGATTAGCCTAGTGAGCTGCGGCGCCGGCAGTTATTGTGTTTTTCAACTCCAGAATCATGATTTGGCTCCTTTAAAATTTTTTTTTTCCTCTTTAATCATCTTCTATACTTGTTAAGACTGTCATCATGCCTTCCTTTTTTAAGCTTGACTTTTTTTTGTTCTTTGACTATATTTATAATGTCTGCTTTGAAGTCTTTTTTAAAAAAAGATTTATTTATTTGCAAGTCTGAGAGAGAAAAAGAAGGTGAGAGAGAAGAGGAGGAGGAGGGTGAGAGAAATATCTTCAATCTGTTGGTTCACTCTCCAAATGGCTGCAGTGGCTGAGCTGGGCCAGATTGCAGCCTGGAATTCCATCGTGGTCTCCCACATGGGTGTTGGGGTCCCAGGTACTAGGGCCATCTTCTGTTGCTTTCCGGGTGCATTAGCAGGGAGCTAGATCAGAAGTGAAGCAACTGGGATGCAAACTGGTACTCTAATACAGGAGATATGGGATGTAAGTATTGCAAGCAGTGGCTTAACCCTCTGCACCACAACACAGGCCTCTGCTTTGAATGTCTGTCTGCTAATTCCACATATGGGCCCTCTTGTAGGTATTTCTTTTGTCTGTTTTTCTACCTGTGTTTGGGATACACTTTCTTGTTTCTTGCATGTCTCATAGTTTTTTGTTTAATCCTGGACATTTTAAATAATATAACAACTCTGAGAATTCATTCCTCCCTCCTCTCCATTTTCTATTTTATTGATTCTTTCTCTTTCTCTTTTTTTCCTTACTTATTTGAAAGTCACACTTACAGAGAGAGAGGGAAAGGTCTTCTGTTTACTGGTTTCCTCCCCAGATGACCACAACAGCCCTGGCTGGACAGAACCAAGCAGCCAGGAGCCTCTTCTGAGTCTCCCACATGGTGCGGGACCCAAGCACTGCTGTTTTCCCTGGTTGTTAGCATGGAGCTAAGTTGGAAGTGTAGCAGCACTCACTTCCATGTGGATGCCGGCATTACAGACAGTGGCTTTACCCACTATGCCACAACGTTGGCCCCAGTTCTTTCTTGAAAATTACAAAATTCTAAGGATTGTACATAAAGTTGGAATTTTGCAATCAAATGGCCTATGATTAAAATTAGGGTTCTGTAATATCCACCACTTGTGTGCTTAGTGGTTCTTTTCCCTTTTGTCCTGGCAGTGAATTGTTTAAATATATCATGGTTCTATCTAAATGAGATTTTATTATAGTTAGAAATTTTTCTAAATCTTGAGGCTGTTGACTTTAATATGGTTTTTATTTTTATAATTTTGTTCCTTCTGTTATGCAGTAGTTTTAGCTGATGACTGATGTATGTTCCCTTTAGGTTACACCTATGTTTGAAGATTGGACTACTATTGATTGGTATCGATTTTTCTGTTTATGGGAGAAGTTGCCAACTTCTATGAAAAGGGTGGCAGAGCTAGTAGGGGTTGAAGAAGGATTCTTGGCTCGCTGTGTGAAAGGAAAAGTAATAGCCAGAACTGAGAGACAGCATCGGCAGATGGCCATCCATAAAAGGTAAACATCAAGGAGCCTGAGCTTTTCAGTATTGAACACAGTGGCTGTCATACAGTAGGTGTATAGTCACTTTCATTGTTAATAAAATAAAAGTTTTGGCTGACTGTAGTAAAATGTTTTAGTTTTCCGTATTTACTGAATTTGTTGATGTTTCAGTTTCTTTGTGCAGCTAATAGTTTAACAGCCATTGCATATGAGTATCTTTAAAAATAGAGTATTTAATTACCACCTCCTTTTTAAAAATTAATTTATTTATTTGAAAGAGTTACACAGAGAGAGGAGAGGCAGAGAGAGCAGTCTTCCATCTGCTGGTTCACTCTCCAGTTGGTCGCAATGGCTGGAACTGTGCTGATCTGAAGTCAGGAGCCAGGAGCTTCTTCTGGGTCTCCCACATGGGTGCAGGGGCTCAAGGACTTGGGCCATCTTCTACAGCTTTCCTAGGCCATAGCAGAGAGCTGGATTGGAAGTGGAGCAGCCAGGTCTGGAACTGGCGCCCATATGGGATGCCGGTGCTTCAGGCCAGGGTGTTAACCTGCTGCGCCACAGCGCTGGCCCCACCACCCTTTCTTAAAGAAGATATGTTAGGAAGAACTGCCCACTTCCTGTTGCTTCATTTGCGGTTATTCCTTGTATAATCCTCAGATATGATTTATTACTTGTAGGAAAGAATGCATTAAAAGATGCACATAGGGAAATTGTACAGCTTCAAAGAATTTTTGTTTCTTTTTGAAATATAAAGTTATTTTTCTTAAAGTGTTATTGTCTATTATTTACAGCATGATCAAGTGTAAACTTGTAGGAATTTGTATACGTGGGTTGTTTGTGTCACTGTTTCTTTTCAAATCAAAACTGGATTTTATGATCAGATTCTGTCATTTCAGTGAGATATTAAATAACTGTACATCAATCCTGCCTTTAGGTTTTGTGCAATCACATTCCTTTTTGTTTTTTCTATTTTTAAATTTATATAAAGTGAACAAATTTCATATATTTCCTATACACAGATTTCGGAGCCTAGTGACACTTCCCTTCCTAGTCTCCCTCCTGCCCACATTCCCACTCTAGCTTCTCCTTCCTTTCTCATTCTTTTTCGAAAAATTTTTACAATGACCTACTTTCAGTTTATTTTATAATCATAAGCTTAACCCTCCATTGAGTAAGGAATTCAACAAGCAATCACATTTCTTGAGCTGAGTCTTATTTGTTTGCAGAATGGAAATATAGGGGATTTTTTTTTTTTTTTTTGTCACACTGATAAGTTTTTTTCTCTAGCACCTAGCACTAATGCCTGTCGAAAGTGGCTTTCCAAACATTGGTCTTAGTCTTTGTCCACTAACCCTATCCATATTAGCACTTTTCCCCAAGTGTGTAAACCCTCTGCTGCCTGGTTCTTAGTTGTTTTCAGCACATATTGTACTTTAATAGTAGACACAAGTGAACTCTTACCATACATCTGGTGATTAATTTTTAGGTTTTTTACTAGTCTTGTGCTGTTGGATTTAATCAGTGAAGTTCCCTTAAAGGAAATTAACCAGAAATATGGATGCAATCGTGGACAGATTCAGTCTTTGCAACAGTCAGCTGCTGTTTATGCAGGTCAGTTAAAGGATTTCACATTTATTTAAGACTGCGGTTTGAGGTCAAGTTAAGATTTTTTCTAATTCCATGTTAATATAAGCCTCTCTAAAAGTGCCATAATTTTGTCTTGTCCTTGTCATAATCAAAAGATCCAAAACTATTGCTCTTCTCTACTCATACCCTGGTGCAGAGGACTGGCAAGAATAAATTGAATGTCTGGATCTTACTATCATTGTGTTCCTTAGCAGAGTGCTGACTGTCTCCTTCTTTTTCTTTTATTCTTTCATTTTTATTTTTTTTTCTTCTTTTTTGCTTCTATACCAAGAAGCAAGAGGAACAACTTTCTCAATGGTCTCCATTTTTTCATCAAGGTACTGTTATTGAGGCAGAGGATGGTGGATGGAGAGGGATTTCTGGATTGTTCTGATTTCTAAATATTGTCTCTTCTTAGGAAGCTCTGATTTTCTTTAAATATGAATGTGAACTCCATGTCCTCTAAACCAGGCAAACAAGGAAATTTTAGGCCTGATTTTACTGCAGAACCTTATAAGCCCTTAGGCAGGAAACGCTGGGCTAATATAGGATGTGTGTATTTAAATGTGTAGGAGGTTTCATGTGAAGGTTTGTGGTACCAGGGAGTGCTTAGCGAAGATGTGGGTGAGGGTAGTAAGGAGGGAGGGACTTCCTGTTCAGTTCACTGGCCTCTCTACGATTGCCTCTAGGGTTACTGTTCTCATAGGGAAGTGACTTTCTTAATGACTTGGTGTTTGGCTGCTATGGTGTTTTTATTTCAAGAGAGGATAGCTGTTGAGCTGTGCAATCTTTCTTTGAAGAAAATAATAAAGGGAACTCCACTTTTTGGGATACTAAGGTGGCAGAATAGGGAAGAAGCTTACTGCTCTAGACTAGGGAAGATAGTTAAAAAAAAAGTGGAGGGAGGTTTGGGTGAGGGTTTCTTGTTTGCTTTATATTTATGTGCTCTGAGTTTCTAACTGTGAATTCCGGGATTAGAATAAATGTCATTTAATGTGTTTATCACATTGATTGTCCAGTTCATTAGGCCCTTAACATATATCTTTTGTCACCTACAATATACTTTTGGGTATACCTTCTAATTCTTCCATAAAAAAACAAAATCAGAAACTTACATCTGAATAGGTATAGGTATGGTCTGTAAGGAATTTCTAATTGAACAGATATTCAATATATGTTCTAGGGATGATTACAGTATTTTCCAACCGCCTGGGCTGGCACAACATGGAACTACTGCTTTCCCAATTTCAGAAGCGTCTCACGTTTGGCATCCAGAGGGAGCTGTGCGACCTTGTACGGATATCCTTGCTCAATGCGCAGCGAGCCAGGTTCCTCTATGCTTCTGGCTTTCTCACTGTGGCAGATCTTGCTAGAGCAACTATTGCTGAGGTAGAGGTGGTCCTGAAAAATGCTGCACCTTTCAAAAGGTAAGAAAGTCCCTTTGTCTATAGAGGGTTGTCAAATGGAAAATCATTTAAAGTTTTTTTGAATAAAAATTTTGTCTCTTGTTGAAACACACACACACGTGTAGACACACACGCAGATATTTCATATTTACCAGTTTACTCCTCAGATGCCTACCATAGCTAGGGCTGGGCCAGGTTAAACCAAGGAGTTAGAAACTTAATCTGAGTCTCTCATGGTAGGTGGTAGGGACTCAACTACTTGAGCCATCACGTGCTGCTTCCCACGGTGCACATTATTAGCTGGAAGTTGGAATTGGGAGCAGACCCGAAACTTGAACCCAAGCTATGTGAGGTGTGGGTGTCTTAAGTGGCCGCTGTGCAAACATCTGTCCCAGTATTATAGTATTTTTCTCTGAAGTCATCTTAATACATCCTTGGATGTGGCTGCCTTTTCCCCCTTGAAGATTAGTTTTTATTTTGTATATTAAAAAAAATTATAACTGATAGGACTTTTTTTAAAAAGACTTATTTATTGGGGCTAACGCTGTGACGTAGCGGGTAAATCCACCACCTGCAGTCTCGGCATCCCATATGGGCGTCAGTTCAAGTCCCGGCTTCTCCACTTCTGACTCAACTCTCTGCTATTGCCTGGGAAAGCAGTAGAAGATTTGTCCCAAGTCCTGGGGCCCCTGCACCGGCATGGGAGACCCGGAAGAAGCTCCTGGCTCTTGGCTTCAGAGCGGTGCAGCTGTGGCCGTTGCAGCCAATTGGGGATGGAACCAGCAGGTGGAAGAACTCTCTTTCTCTCTGCCTCTCCTTCTCTGTCTGTGTAACTCTGACTTTTAAATAAAATAATAACTATTAAAAAAGATTTATTTATGTATTTGAAAGGCAGAATTACAGAGAGAAGAAGATAAAGAAAGAGATCTTCTGCTGGTTCACTCTCCAAAAAGCCCCAACAGCCAGGGCTAGTCCAGGTTGAAGCCCGGAGTCTGGACCATCCCAGTCCCTAACGTGGGTGCAGGGCCCAAGCAATTGGGACATCTGCTTTCACAGGGGCATTAGCAGGGAGCTGGATCAGAAGCTGTGCCACAGTGCCAGCCCCTGAAATGACATTTCTAAAACTATCATAATTCTGTCCTAGAAAGATTGAATCAATGTATAGTACCAATGTTTTCTGCTTTGATGAATTAATTTT
Source organism: Oryctolagus cuniculus (assembly GCF_051225735.1). Taxonomy (NCBI): domain Eukaryota; kingdom Metazoa; phylum Chordata; class Mammalia; order Lagomorpha; family Leporidae; genus Oryctolagus; species Oryctolagus cuniculus. Next base: position 77,698,416 of record NC_142870.1, on the reverse strand, counting down.
CATTATATATTCAGGACTCATCTTAGACTTCCTTTATGCAAGAGCACTTTAAAATGCACTCCTTCAAATTGTTGTTGGAATACTAGCTCCTCAACATAATTTGTGGGAAGAAGATTCCCTGTTTTGTGTGTGTGTAGATGCGTATTTAACCCGGCACTCAGTGACTGCGCTCAACATATAATCAGGGGATAGCTTAGACCATCACTGTTATTTGATCTCCGTCCTCTATGAAATCTCAGGCAGATCCCATAGCTTTCAGGTACATACAATTACATTTTCAGGCATGAAAATTTTTTTCTTAATCAAAGCATCAGTCTTGTTTGCAGGTTACTATTTGTTCTCTCCCACACATTTTAGGTCTGAGCCAGTCTCTGAAACTTGAGACGTGTGGGAAGGGGTAGGGATACAAACTTTCTTCTCCTATCTTTTGTATATCTCCTCCCCCATTTGCTCTTTGCCTTTTATAATGGTAAGTTTTTAGGTGAGAAGGAGAGATGAGAGAAAGGAGCCAAAAATATTTTTTTAGTCATTTATTCTTTTTAAAGATTTATTTATTTGAAAGAGTTACAGACAGAGAGAGAAGTCTTCCATCCGCTGGTCCACTCCCCAGATGGCCGCAACGACAAGAGCTGTGCTGATCTGAAGCCAGGAGCTTCTTCTGGGTCTCCCACGCGGCTGCAGGGACCCAAGGACTTGGGCCATCTTCCACTGATATCCCAAGTGATAGAGAGCTGGATCAGAAGAGGAGCAGCTGAGACTAGGTCTGGTACCCATATGGGATGCGAGAGCCTCAGGTCAGGGCTTTAACCCGCTGTGTCACAGCACCAGCCCCAAAATCTTGTTTTTTAGTGGTATTTATATCTAAATGTGTGTTGGATGTTGAAAGCTGGCCTATGTCCAAATTTTGGACCTTTCTCTTATAAATGGTGTTTGGGGGGGAATGTGGCTTTTTATTACATCCACACTAATGAGAGCCCTCAAACTAAAGAAGTTACAAAAGTCTTTCAGAAATAGTGGTATAAGAAAGGCTATGTATGAGGGCACTTCAAAATGTTACAGAAAAGTGGAATTAAAAAATATGTTTTCTTTAGTGGAAAAATGTTTGGAAATCTATACTTTTTTTTTTTAAGATTTTATTTATTTGAAAGGCAGAGTTAGAGAGAGATTGATATTCCATCTGCTGGTTCAGAGAGAAGAAGAGAGCTTCCATCTGCTAGTTGACTCTTCAAATGGCCTCAATGGCCAGGGCTGAGTCATACTGAAGCTAGGAGCCAGGAGCTTCTTCTGAGTCTCCCATAGGGGTGCAGGGACCCAAGTACTTGGACTGTCCTCCACTGCCCTCCCAGGTGCACTAGCAGGGAATTGGATCGGAAGTGGGGCAGCTGGGACTCGAACTGATACCCATATGGGTTGCTGGCACTGCAGATGGTGGCTTTACACACTATACCACAGTGCTGGCCCTCATAGTTTTTTCTTTTTTTTCTTTTTTTTAATAATTTTTTAAAATTTATTTGATGAATAGAGTTAGAGAGAGACAGAGAGAAAGATCTTCCTTCCATTGGTTCACCCCCCAAATGGCCACTACGGCCGACACTGCGCCGATCCGAAGCCAGGAGCCAGGTGCTTCTTCTGGGTCTCCCATGCAGGTGCAGGTGCCCAAGCACTTGGACCATCCTCCACTACCCTCCCGGGCCACAGCAGAGAGCTGGACTGGAAGAAGAGCAACTGGGACTAGAACCCAGTGCCATATGGGATGCCGGTGCCGCAAGGCGGAGGATTAACCAAGTGAGCCACGGTGCCGACTCCCTTAGTTTTTTCATAATATGCGTTTTCTATGAACTTCTTGAAGATTCTTGAAAGATACCTCGGAGTTAATGAGTGTTGCTGATACCTTTGGAATGTTCTTTAGCTGTGGTGGTGGTGTTCACTTTACCATTGTTTTTCATCAGTGCTGTGGTAATAAAGCACCATATGTTTTTACTAGAGTGTCTTTACTTTTTTTTTCTCCTAAGCCTGTATGGTTTTGTTAGCAGTGATAGATGAAACAGGTTCTTGTCTTCACACAAGAAAGAATTCCAGATGTGAGACAGAACAGTGGTGAGTGAGGTAGCAAGGTTTAATGGGGTAGAGCATCTGTCAGAATGGATGGGACAGAATCCGAGAGAGTGTCCGGTCATTCAGGTGCAGGAAAGCAAGGTTACATGGTTTAATGGAAGAAATACACCTGACAGCCCAGGAGGGCAGCTCAGGAAAGAGCTGAGAGCTGAGCAGTCTGTATTCAGACGGGCTGATAAGGGAAGGGAGTCCAGTTCTTTCTGCTATTTCTCCTTCGCTTCCTTCTCATTCTCCAGGACAAAGGGTTGCTGAGTTTAAATTATGTGAAATTCCTCTCAAAGTTTCACTACTCAGTGGTATCAGACTGGGTAGCACACCTGGTGCAGGGCAGAGGCGATTCCCCGAGGGTGTCTGCCTTGGAGGAAAGATGTGAAGAGTTTTATCAGGCCAGACGGCCTATCTGGTGCTGAGCAGAGAGGATTCTCCTGGGGAGCTTCCCTTGGGAGGAGGCTAAGACCACCTGGAAAGTTATCAGGGTACGGGCAGGACTTTGTAGCGTAAAATCCTGGGCTGCTTCCAAGGTGAGCTTCTGCAGATGCTTTGTGTTCCTAAGGCCCCTCTCACACACATAGGCTAATTTCTAGCTTCCTACCTGACAGTTTTACTATGTGATTTTAAAGTAAGGAGGTTTATTTTTAGGAATGAATATAGTACTGTTGAAGGAGTTCTTGTTCTCAACATCTGCTCTCATGAGGGCATTGCACATTTGTGCTCATCTTAGATAACTTAGGGTTATACTTTTCAGTAATTAAAATTTCTGAACAATTTTGAGGAAAAATGTTTTTGGCATATATTTTATACTTCTGAAACAATTATTTTAATTTCGACTCAATAGCTTTGTGCTCATTCTTCCAAATATTACTTAATTAGTATAGAATAGTACTTATGGAAAATCTGCTTTTTTATTGAAAATCTACTTATGAAATGTATACTTTTAAACTGCTGTGCTTTGCTGCTGTGCTCTGTTATTTGTGACTTCAATTTTCTCATTTTCTTGAGTGTCAAGCTATGAGCTGATGAGCAGGCATTTCTCATTGCTGTCAGTATCAGCAGTTCAGTTCCGGTCCTTGGCTAGGACTCAAAGATCAAGGGATACTTTATTATACATTTCTTTAGCTTTTCAGCACAGTTCACCCCTATCTGTTTGAGAATTAGGTCTTTGTTTTGTCACATTGGGGCTTGCCTTTGGCTGAAGCCTGATTAAAATCTGCTTCCCAAAGCATTGCTCAGCTCTAGGGCCTCAGGTTTTTACAGAATCTTTGGCTATAGCCAACCATGCCCAGAAGTATAAACTGGTAGTTCCTAAGGTTAAAAAAAAAATCAGGTGTAAGAGTATCAGCAACATACCACAAATGGTCTGGAACCCTTCCAGGGAAAACTGTAAAGGCAGTGCACATTTTAAGAAGGTTACTTAGAAAAACTTATTTGTTATTTTTTTGCACATAATTGAGGTCATTTCTGTATTATGCCAATACAGCCATGGCTGTGCCTTATCTGGAAGCCCAGAATCTTTTTTGATCAAAATTAGTAATACCAAGCCTTACTCTAAGTTCTGTTCTGATTTTTGTCAATAAGCAAACTCCAGATATTTTTTTTTCCCACAAACTTTAGTCAATCTGTAGGGATCTGACTCAGGCCTACTTCCTTCAGGTTAAAAAGCAAAAATTCATCCACTGCTATTTTTTTGTCTTAGGGTTCAACCCCCCTCCATTGTATACTTGCTTTTGGTCATTCTCTAGTCCTTTTAAATGTTTTGTCCAGCGTTTATATTGTGTAGGATTTGTTTCTAATGAAAGTTTTATGACTTTCACCATTTTTAAGACTTATGCCTTAAGAATTTGCCTTGTTAAAGTCTTCCCATATTATGCCATTTACAAATTGTGGAAGCACCCACTCCTTTCTCATGCTTCATTTTTATACACAATTCTTAGTGCCAGTTGACACAGAATGCATTTTAAACATTAGTTTATTTTCTGAATCTCCCAAGTAGCAAGTAAATACCTTGAAAACAGAGACGCTTTTCTTTTGTTCAGTGGTATTTCCTGGTTCCTAGAGGAGCTCATATTGCTTGCGAAGCACATAGTGTTGTATGAATAAATGAAATCAGTGCATTAACATCTTTCTTTTCCTGTCTTCTTGCACAGCACCCGAAAGGCAGTGGATGAGGAAGAGGAAGCAGTTGAAGAACGACGAAGTATGCGAACTATCTGGGTGACTGGCAGAAAAAGTTTAACTGAAAGAGAAGCAGCAGCCCTGATAGTGGAAGAAGCCAAAATGATTCTTCAGCAAGACCTGGTTGAAATAGGAATACATTGGGATCCATATTCCCCTTTAAGTCCTGGTATTCATTCATTGACCAGCAGTAAGTCGGAAGTAAAAGAACAAACTTTTACTTCCTATACTAAGAGTTCTTGTAAAAGGTTAACATCAAGAAACAAAAGTAGTACAAAATTTAATGATTCTTATGTTAACCAAATACAGTCATCAAATACAGTGCAAAAAAATTTAGACAAAAGTAGAGTGCATTCAAATTCCTTTTTTAGTAAGCTAGAGGATGGGAATCAAGAACGTGAGAGACAGTCCATTTGCAGAGCACGAAAACGGACATTTTTGGACAGAGATAAAGAAAAGCCAGAAATATCTTTGCATGAAGGACAAATAAGTTCTAAGGAAGATGTTCAGACTTTTTCATTTGAGAAAACCAGAAAAGCGGCTTTGAATTTAAGTTCAGAAAAAAACACAGCTTTTCGATTTTCAAAACATAGAAAGCATCTAAAACGGTCCAGAGACAGTAGCCCCGAGGAAGACTCTGGATTGCATAGAATCGGCATACAAAGACAGACAACATCCAGTCCTATTCTTTGTGAAGATCCATTTACCTTAAATGAGAAGAACATGGAATTTAGAAGTCCAGGGCCATTTCCTGAAGATGTATCTTTTCGTGCTGGTGAACAATGTGAGAAAATAGCATTTCCATTACAAACTGAGCAGAATTACTCAAGGAATAGAACTGTAACTAATGGTACTCCTGTGACACAGAATAAAAATGTGACTTGTCAAGCCACTAGTGTGGTTAGGGAAAATGGAAGGGAATTTGCTGTTGTTGAGACAGAAAAAATAAATGCAGTGCTGATACAAAATAATCCAGAAAACCAAAATGGTTGTGTGAAACATTGTGACATCCATCCAGTTAACCGGTGCCCAGAAAAGCATTCTGATAAACCGACAAATGCTGATCCCAAACATAAAGACACAATAGAGAGACAAATGCACTGTGAGGTAGTCAGTAATTGTATGAATGGAGACTCAAATATCACTACTATCAGATGTCAAAGGGTGAAATTTAATTCCGAGGAGAAGAAACCCAATCATTTTCTGAGCTCAGGAGATAAGGAAAGCAGAACTGAGAGACCTGGTGGAGTCCTTCTGTCAGCTGGATCATTTGGTAAGCCAGGAGGCCAGTCGGAGCATTTGCTAAATTCCTCTAGAATGCAAGAAAAAACACACACTCACACAACTGACAAAACTAAAGCTAATCATGTTCACAACTTGGGTTTTGTTCTCTGTGATTTCGAAGACAGTCTCTACCTCGATACTCAGTCGGAGAAAATGCTACAGCAGGTGGTAACAGCGAATGCCAAGCCGGCAGCTCAGGACAGCAGCCTGGCTGCAGCGACAGTGCTGAAGAACCTAGATGGACAGAGCTCACTGATGTCTCTTCAGAAAGAATTAAACACTGCCTCTGCTGGAGAACAGCATTCTCCAGGAGCGACCAGTAAAGATCACTTGGACCTTAAGACTACAGACACTATGAGGCAAAGCACTGGTGCAGATGGTGTTGATAACCTGACTCCCGAAAGCCTAATTTTTCATTCTCCAATACTACTGGGGGAAGATAGTCCTTGCTTTAAAGGGGATGGGATATCTGTTACTGATTCCCAATTAAATAGTTTTCTTCAAGGTTATCAGACACAAGAAACCGTGAAAACAGTCATACCTCTGGCTCCTCAAAAGGACCCTCCCCTGGCAGGGGAAGGAGAGTGTCTCCCAGCTCCTGAAACAAGTCTGAATATGAGCGATTGTCTACTGTTTGACAGTTTCAGCGAAGACTCCTTCATAAAAGCACCACCTCCCGAGGTCCCACTGAAAGAACCCCTTCTCTCGGATATGACATCAAACCATTTCAGAGATTGTCTGAAGGAGGGCTCAGTGAAAAAATCAAACGTGAGTGATAATCAAGATACTTGGCAGTCGGTGACTTGTTTCAATGATGAATCTATTTTATTTTCAGAAATGGTTTCTGGTCAGATGGTTGAGGCTTTGGACAATGTAGATACATTTCCTGTCCAAGAGAAACAGAATACTGCGGAATCTCTTAGCACATTAGAACTAAATGAGCCAGGTAGTGATCACTGCCCAAGAGAACCAGCTGGAGAAGATCAAAATGAAAAGACTCCAAGGTCCAAATTGACTGGGACCAGGCAAAATGATTCATTCGTGTGGTCAGGGGCATCATTTGATTTAAGTCCAGGACTGCAAAGGATTTTAGATGATGTATCCAGTCCTCTAGAAGATGGAAAGCTAAAAGTAATGACAACAAACTCGTCCAGTTTGAAAGGGAAGAGAGAACTAAATGAGACACAAGAAGTGATTTCAAATTTGGGGATAAGCCAAGTACGGAGAATTTCAGTTTTCTCTAACAATGAAGTAAAAAGCAAGATTGAGGTGCTACAGAACAATGCAAATCCTGGTAAAACCTCATCCCTGTTGCCTTGTAAAGAAAGCTGTGCACTTGATGATAATGGTCTTATTCCTCCTACACCCATTCCAGCATCTGCTTCCAAGCTGGCATTGTCAGAGATTCTTGGAATGTCTGTAAAACCTCAGAAAACTCAGAGTGTTTTACACCCAGGTGAAAGTTACTCATTTGACTCACCTTCAGATATAAACCATGATTTAAGTCCTGAAAGTAGAAATGGCTTCAAAGGCAATAGTCCTATTAGAGATACAAGTTTTTCACTGCAGTTGTCACAGGATGGATCGCAGTTAAGTCAAGCTTCCTGCAGTTCAGAAAGTTTGGCCATAATTGATGTGGCGAGTGACAAAACTCTCTTTCAAACATTCATTAAAGAGTGGCAGTGCAAAAAGCGATTTTCCATCTCCCTGGCTTGTGAGAAGATTAGAAGTTTGACATCTTCTAGATCTGATACCATTGGTGGTAGGTTTAAGCAAGGTAAGATTTTTTTTAAAGTTTTTAATTTTTCACATCTATAAACTAGTTAGTGAACTGAGATGAGATTTGAATTTTTCAGAATTGAATATTTAATGTAATCTATTCAAAATTAAGGAAGTATCTCCTTTAATAAGTATTTCCTATGTGGATTTTCATTTAACAGCCTTACTTATTCATCAGCTAGATTACTAAATGCTTGCCTTCCAGTATGAGTTGCATGCAGTATATGCAATATTAATTGGAATATAAGTTTATAAAAATTAAGATACATTTTGAGTATGATCAGGTGTTTGTTTCTTATGATATTTTTATGTGCCATAATGGTTGTTTATTAGTCATCAGTGCTCATGAATTATTTCCTACTGTGTTTGTTTAATCACAGAAGTAAACACCAAATAGGCACTACATTTTTTTAAAGATTTATTTATTTGAAAGGCAGAGTTACACAGAGGCAGACGAAAAGGCAGAGAAAGAGAGAGAGAGAAGTCTTCCATCCGCTGGTTCACTCCCCAGATGGCTGCAACAGCCGGAGCTGCACCAATCCCAAGCCAGGAGCCGGACCTTCTTTCGGGTCTCCCATGTGGGTGCAGGGGCCCAAGGACTTGAGCCATGTTCCACTGCTTTCCCAGGCCATAGCAGAGAGCTGGATGGGAAATGGAGCAGCTGAGACTGGAACCGGTGCTTATATGGGGTGCCAGCACTGTGAGCCACAGCTTTACCCGCTATGCCATGGTGCCGGCCCTGCATTAGCTACATTTTGCAAGACTTATCTCAAGTAGAACTTAGGCCTCCAATAATAGTTTTGAATTCTATCCTGAGGAGTTGATTCCAAAGCCTCACAGAGCTCTTACAGGTTTTGAGAAAGTTGAATCTTGTGGTCAAGTAATGCTATGTATTTTCCTGTCTTCCTGCAAAAACCCCGAGTTCTGGAAAAAGGAGAATAGCCGTAATCAGCTTGACAACCTATTGTGGAAACTGGATATGTGATTAGATCTTAAAATCTTTGTATTTATGAATGGGTTTGCTCATGAAGTTTTGAATATTTACCTGATCTTCAACTCATGGAGCAAATGTGTTCATGACAAGTTTTAAGTATACTTTTAATGTTGAACAACACATTCTGTTTTTCATCCATCAGGCAAAGTTGAGCACATTTTCTGGATCAGGATCTATGCCAAATTCTAGAAGGATAAAAATGTTCACTGAAATTTAAGAAATATATATTGGGTTCCTATGTGCTGGTTATTTTTGGGTATTAGAAATATAAGTAAGATTAATTATTTTTTAACATTTATTTTTATTTGAAAACGGGTGTGTGTGTGTGAGAGAGAGAATAAGAGACAGAGAGAAAGAGAAAGATATTGAGATTAATTTTCCACCTTCTTGTTTACTCTCCAATGCCTGCAATAGCCAGTGCTTGGCCAGGCCGAAGCCAGGAGTCTGGGACTCCATCAGGTCTCCCACGTGGATGGCAGGGGCCCAAGCACTGGAGCCATCATCTGCTGCCTCAGGATCCATCAGCAAAAAGCTGGATCAGATGTAGGGTAGCTGCAACTTGAACTGGCACTCCCATATGGGATGCAGGCATCCTAACTGGCTGAAGTCATTGCACTGTGCTACTGCTGCCAGATTGGTTCTTTTTAAAAAATATTTAATATTTATTATATTAATTGAAAGACACACACCTAAAAATGGCTGTCCAAGTAATGCATATTTTAGGATCAGGAAATTTTGCCTATCAATTATAGTTTTTGTTATTGTTTTAACAGTTTATGTTTATTTTTACAAATTTTTAACAGTGGTTTCCTTTTTGATTCCCTTAGTAAGCTCATCTCAGGCAACCTCTGTTAGAGCTGACGGATTTCCTGTTCCAGGCTGTGATGATATCTTGGTGGTCGGCCTGGCAGTATGCTGGGGTGGAAGGGATGCCTATTATTGTTCATTGCAGAAGGAACAACAGCATTCTGGTAAGTGATCAGTGTGGGCTAAGTCACCATATGGCTAATGTAACATCTATTAGGGTGGTAATATTGTTTATTGAGAATAATATTGTGGTATTTTTATTTTTATTTATTTATTTATTTTTAGAATTAAAATTATTAACATTTGCAGAGTGGATAGTGTGTACATAGTTGCATACAGGAAATAGCATGAGAAACTCCTCCCTTACTCCATCCTGCCTGCCACATGAGGTGTTTTCTTCTCTGAGGAGCAGTGGAGCTTCGGGATTTCCTGGCCACCTTCAGGGTTTGCTTCTTAAGACTGGATCATTGTAGTTTCTTATCACTTTTTTCTCCCATTGACTGGGTCTAGAACTCACCTATAGGCAGTGTTGAAGTAAAAATTTATAGAAGTGGATTCATAAAGCCTTTGGAGAAGTCTTTGAAATTTAAAAGATATGATCTAAGAGCACCTTATAATTTGATTATGGTTGCTGAATACCCAGCTGATTGGTTGGTTTTACACAGGAGTAGAATTAAGGATGCTGTATAGTGTCTGTTCCCTAGTAATCATGAAGTGTTTTTGTTTTGCTGGAAAAATATGTTGCAGTAAGTCAGTACTTGCATTTATAGTTCTCTTATTTTTAATCCTGTAGGCTCATAATAAATCTCCCTTATGAATTCGTTTCGTTTTTGTTTCTTTTTTTTTTTTTTTTTTAACTTTTATTTAATGCATATAATTTTCCAAAGTACGACTTATGGATTACAATGGCTTCCCCCCCATCACCTCACCCCGGTTAGAATCGTTTTTGTTTCTTTAAAGATTTATTTATTCATTTGAAAGTCAGAGCTACACAGAGAGAAGGAGAGGCAGTGAGAGAGGGGTCTTCTATCCGCAGGTTCACTCCCCAGTTGGCCGCAATGGCCGGAGCTGCGCGAATCTGAAGCCAGGAGCCAAGAGCTTCTTCTGGGTCTCCCACACAGGTGCAGGGGCCCAAGCACTTGATCCAACTTTTACTGCTTTCCCAGGCCATAGCAGAGAGCTGGATCGGAAGTAGAGCAGCTGGGACTTGAACCAGCGCCCACATGGGATGCTGGCACTGCAGGTGGCGGTTTTACCTGTTATGCCGTAGCGCTGGCCTCAGAAATTCATTTCTTTAAGGTCTTTCTTGACTTTAATTCTTTATTCTGAGAAATGTAATTTCATTTTTAGAAATCTTGATATTTAGAATTTTTCACACCTAATTCAGTAGAGCATTGTAAATCTTCTAAAGCATTGTTTTTAGATGAAGACACTTCATCCACGTAGCTGATAAGATCTGGAGGTCAGGTTGAATACAGCTTCATGTGGAACCAGACCCGCTAGCCTTCTTAGCCTCTTTCAGTCTTTCCACTGAGGACTAAGGACTGCTGCTTCAAATGAATGTATGTGAAATTTGCCTTAAGACATTTTTCTCCCCCCTTCAGAAATTAGTGCCAGTTTGGTCCCACCTTCTCTGGATCCAAGGCTGACTGTGAAAGATAGGATGTGGCATCTTCAGTCCTGCTTGCAAAAGGCATCTGATAAAGAACGTTCTGTCATCATCTACGACTTCATCCGGAGCTATAAAATTCTTCTCTTATCCTGCGGCGTCTCCCTGGAACAAAGTTTTGAAGATCCTAAGGTTCTAGGTCTTAGTTTTTTTATACTTAATTTTTTTAATGTTAGGTAAATTTTAAATGACTTTATGTTTCTTATCTTTAATAGTGCAGTTTAAGTCTGTTAGAGAAATTACTTTTAAATCCAGTAATCTCAGGGCTGGTGCTGTGGCACAGTAGGTTAAACCTCTGCCTGCAGTCCCCACATCTCCTAAGGGCACTGGTTCAAGTCCAGCTGTCCCACTTCTGATCCAGCTCCCTGCTAATAACCTGGGAAAGCAGCAGAAGATGGATCAAGTGCTTGGCCCCCTGCATTCATGTGGCAGACCTTAAATAAGCTCCTGGCTCCTGGCTTTGGATCTGCCCAGCTCTGGCCACTGAGGCTATTTCTCTTTAAAAAAGATTTATTTATTTGAGAGGCAGAGTTACACAGAGAGAGGAGAGGCAGAGAGAAAGAGAAAGGTCTTCCATCCAATGGTTCACTCCCCAATTGGCCTCAACAGCTGGAGCTGTGCCCATCTGAAGCCAGGAGCCAGGAGCTTCCTCTGGGTCTCTCATGCGGGTGCAGGGACCCAAGGACTTGGGCCATTTTCTACTGCTTTCCCAGGTCAAAACAGAGAGCTGGATTGGAAGTGGAGCAGCCAGGACTCGAACCAGCGCCCATATGGGATGCCGGCATCTACCTAATTCATCTGCGGGCAACGTCTTTACTCGCTATACCATAGTGCCGGCCCCAAATAAATAAATCAATCTTTATAAAAAAATCTAATAATCTCTTCTACCTAGAATAGAATGTCATACACTAAATGCCTCTGTGTAGATAAAAACCTAACTAGCCCCAAGCCCTAACGTTCATGTCTTTTCTCAGAGCTTGAAGAAATTTTTAATTTTTGGTCATAAGCTCTAAATTTTTTGTCCCATGTTAAATTAGAAGTAAACTGTTAGATTTCATTTTGAGTGTACTTCGAAGATTCATTGGAAGATAGAATTAAAAGGTGAGATTATTTTTGTGCCTAAAGATAAGAGTCTAGTAATTTGATGGTAAGGATGGAATATGCTACTCTGAGAATCAATGAACACCAGTTGCTGGGCTTGTATAGGCTGAGATCCCAAATGTTTTATGCATAACATAGTATGCATTTCCATGAACATTCTGAGGTACCCTCTTATATGATAGCAAAATGTTTCAAATATTTATAAAGATGGAGGCAGAAAATAAGTAAAGTGCATGAGTGGAAGATGTGTAAAAAGATTGTAGTGAGAGGCCACTTAGCATAGAGGCAATCACATTCCTAGCCTCTGGGAATTTTCCTATTGTATAGCAAAGTTGATAGATTCTGAGTTATTAGAATATATACACTGAATAATATAATGCATTTTCAGATAATTTTTATTTAAATATCATAGAGTTACATCATTTTTTCCTACTTTTTTATATGGATACATAAGGTATGTAGAGAATCAATTTGGAGTTGAAAAATGGTACTATTTGCTAGTTGTTATCAGTGTAATTAATGACAGGCTGATTTTTTAGTTTGTTTCTTTAGCTTTTCTTTTGCAGAGATTTTCAAAGGCAACATCAGGTAAACTCAAGTTACTGTCCTTTCTATACTTCAAGACAGGCTTTGTTTACATGCGATATATTCTGACCTTTACTGGCTATAAAGGTTGTTAATTAATTGTGATATTCTGGAGTCTAAAACAAGAATATGGATATTATGAGCCTCTCATTAGAGCTACAGTTACATCTCAGATTTGTATTATACCTTTTTTTTAAATGACTTGATATATTCCATAACTGGTTTTGTTAATCGAAACATTAAAAAAGTGTTTAGAAAGAGTGGGAATGAAAGAGATCTTCTGTTCACCAGTTTATTCCCCAAATGCCTGTAACAGCCATCTATGCCGGACCAAATCCATGAGTCTGTAACTGTATTTTGAGTATCTGATGTGGACCCCAAGCAGTAGAGCCATCATCTGCTTCGTCCCAGTATGTGTTAGTAGGAAGCTGGATTGGAAGCGGAGTAAATGGGACTAGAATAGGCACTCTGATATGGGAGGCAGGCATCCTAAACATCAGTTTAATCTGCTGTGCCACAACACTTGCCCCAGTCAGAAACTTTTGGTGTAAGAAGATAGACTATTGATTTATGAAATTTCACTTTTATAAGAAACATCTGCCAACTTTTATATATATATGTGAAAAGGAATGAGATCAGAAATGAGCTCTTTTTCTCCCCATTTTAATTTAAGGGAGCAGATATATCTTTGAAAAAAATCACGAAAATATCCTAATTATTCTCTTATTCAGGTAGCATGCTGGCTGCTAGATCCTGATTCTAAGGAGCCAACTCTTCACAGCATAGTTACTAGTTTTCTTCCTTGTGAGCTTCCGCTCCTAGAAGAGATGGAGACTGGCCAGGGAATTCAAAGCCTGGGACTGAATGTCAGCATGGAACATTCTGGGCGATATAGAGCATCAGTAGAGTCCATTCTCATCTTCAACTCTATGAATCAACTCAACGCTTTGTTGCAGAAGGAAAAGCTTCAAGGTAAAAACAAAACTCTTGGCGTTTTCATGTGACAGTTGGGAATGCATGTATTTAACCACTCTTGTTCAAAAATTGGGAAATGACACATTTTTTGCAGATCCTAACCTTTGGATCATCTAGTTCAGGAATCAATCAACATTTTCTGTAAAAGGCCACATAGTAAACATGCTTGACTTTGTGGGCCAGGTGGAGTCTGTCACCAATACCCAGCTTTACCATGGTAGCAGGAGAGCCGCCATGGACAAAATCAAAGTGAACGCATATGGCTGTTTTCCAGTAACACTTTAGTAATATAAACATGCACCTGGCCCTATTTGGCCATGGTTTTCTTATTCTTGGTCCTATTATATTGAAGAGAAAAAAATGATATTTTATTCAGTTGTTACTAACTTTATATTTGAGTGTTATCAAATGATTTTTATTCATACTTAGAAGATAATCTTTCATGGATTTAAAAAAGGTGAACTCTTTTCAGAACTATTAACAGCTTTTTTTTTTAACAAAGGCTACTCATGTGATTCACTTGTTAGCCTAGATTGACTGCATTGACTCCAGAGAGCATAACAGATGCCCCGGCAGAGATGGTAAAGCAGGACAAAGTTGACTTCCTCGTGAGGAGTTTGCACCAAGAATTTATTGACTGATCTCAGGAAACTAGAAACGGCAGACAGATAGGTTCACACAGGATAGGCTTTGGATCCAGGTTGTCTCACTTATTAGCTAAGGGACCTCTTGGGCAAATTTCTAAAACAAAGTCTGGTTCTCACAATGCTGTTCTAAGAATTAGATGAGACAATGCAAATAGTGCAGTGTTTGGCACTGGGTAGGTTTCTATTACTATGTTAGTTGACTATTATTACTGTTTTTACTACTGTCACATCTGCAGTGTTGGTGGTAGTGTTCACCCCAGCATCACTGGGGCAGAATGTAGAATGACAAAGGCAAAGACTAGACTGAATTGTATGTTCATTTAGGGTTTCTTGCTTGTAATACTAATTAGCTGCCCATGTACGGGCACTGTTTTATTTCTGACTCAGCTTCTCTAAGCCAATCTAGACGGGCTGATGAGTGGGAGTGTGTGGCACACATGCCACAGGCCTGCTTCTACATCTGTGGACACTGATGCTGGGTGTACTGGCTGTCTTCTGTGTCTGTCTATTCTGCCCTTAGGCCAGATGTCCTGGATTGTCTGTACTTCCCAGATACTGGCTTTGGATGATGCTGATATGAATTGGTCTGTAACTTTTTATAGACATTGTACCCATTATCAGAACTATAAGCTTTTACTTTAAGAAATTATTGTTTGGTACTTAACGATAATTTCTCACCTATGAAAAGAAAGAATGGGGGCCAGTGTTGTGGCCTAGCAGGTAAGTTGTTTCTACTCTTTGTGTAAATAGTTCTCATTTGTAGCTGTGTTTTATTCTTTTTGAAGAATCCAGCTCTTCAATTCTTGGGGATATAAATCTGTTGGTTATTTCTTCTGAATTCCATTCATACTTCTTTGTTATCTTGTATTTTTCACACTTTTTGAGTTTATACAGATTTAATCAGGGGAACCCAAAATGCTAACTTGGGGGGAAGCTGCTTTCTCGAATCTGCCTCTACTGCTGAGCATGCTGCGCCACATCTAGGGTCTGTGTTAGCCTTTCCTGAGAGTTTTGTTTTGTTCCTGAGAAGTCCTTTGCCCTTTAAGGATATATATCCATCCCTCAGCCTTTCTGTTACTGAATCCGTCTCCAAAACAACCTTGTTCCTTTGTACTGCCTATGGATCCTGGCTGTTACCCTTATGTTGCGCTGCTTTGATTATTTCCATTCTGTCTTTATTGCTCTGAATCTATATCACAGAAATTCTGCTGTGGCTTGAGGCTCCTAAAGCCAGTCTGTGGCTGCCCAGTGTCTGTTCTTGGCTATTAGAGGCTGGTAGCTCTCATTTGTTTGCTTTTGGTGGTGGTTATGGGTGTCCCTGGGGATCTCTTCTGCTAATTAAAACTAGCAATGTTTCAAAGAAAGTGTGGAGCTGGCTGGAGTGGGCTGAGGTTCCCTGGAGTCCTTGTAACTCACAGTATGGAAACTGAAACCTTTAATATGGATTTTTTTTTTGTTAACTAAGTAGGATTTCATTTCCTATAGTGTTTTCTATAGATGCTTACTTTTCAGTATGTGAACAAATATTATGTAAAATAAAGGGCATTATGGTTAAATAATTTTGGGATTTTCAGCAAAACTAAAATAAAATAGTAGTCTGTGCATCAGGCCTTTTCAGAGCCTTTGATATATTAGCAATTGTTATGAATATCCAAGAACTCCCAACAGGCAATGCTTCTCAACTCCACCCTTTTAGGTAGAGCTTCAGTGGGGCTAATATTCCAGGGGACACACTAGGGAAACTGACTTAGAATGACTGTTCTATTGAGTAATGTCAGCAGATTGAAAAACACTGATTCTTTAATGGGTCATAGAAAACTTCTGTTTTAGGATTTTTTTTTAAGAGTTATTTGTTTATTTGAAAGAGTTACAGAGAGAGAGAGAGACAAAGGGAGACCTTCCATCAGCTGGTTCACTCCCCGGGTGATTGCAACAGACAGTGCTGGGCCAGAAGCTTCTTTCTGGTCTTCTATGTGGATGGGCGGGGCCCAAGCACTTGGGCCATGCTCTGTTGCCTTTTCCAGGCCATAAGCAAGGAGCTGAATTGGAAGTGGAACAGTCAGAACACAAACTGGTACACACACAGGATGCAGGTGTCACAGGCAACGGCTTTTCCTGCTGTGCAACAGTGCTGGCCCCAACTATATTTAGTTCTGTGTACAAGCATGCATATTATGGAACCTGGAACATTGGAAGTAATTTTGAGAAATTAACACTATGTGGTTAACTCAGCAGATAAAGCTAGCTACCTTGCTCCTCCTAAGAGTAGAAGCAGAAACATTATCTTGGGACAAATGTAGTGTCTTATAATCCAGACTGTTCACAAGATTGCCAGGTCTTCTACTTCCTGTGTGGACAAGGATAGTAGTCTAGTGTTTAAATGGCCTGTATTCTTTCCCCTTTTCATTGTTGGTTTGAGATACTGCTCAAAGGACTGGATCCTAAAGGAGAGTTTGGGAAGCACTTCTAGATTTTCCTGAACAGATTCTATGTCATTTAGGTAATGCTGCTGTTTTATTCACTCAGTTGTTGAATTGATATTTTAGTTTTCTTTTTTTCCTTTCAGATATTTTCCATAAAGTAGAAATGCCCTCTCAGTACTGCCTGGCTTTGCTAGAACTAAATGGGATCGGCTTCAGTACTGCAGAAAGTGAAAGTCAAAAACACATAATGCAAGCCAAGCTGGATGCAATCGAGACTCAGGCCTATCAACTAGCCGGCCACAGCTTTTCCTTCACCAGTTCAGATGACATTGCTGAGGTTGTATCTGGGGAATAGGGAAGTGATGTATGCGTGTGGTTCTTAAATATGCCTACTTAAACACCAAAGATAGTAAAATAAAACAGTCAGCAGGAATGCTTTAGGAATGGAATCTTCTAACATCTCACTTATAAGTTGTAATCCTGTGGTGGACTGTAGAGATTGTTTTCTCAAGTAACTTTGAAAACTTTTATGGATGGCAGTTCTTATTATCATGACTGAAGAAGCATTAATGTCTTGCAGGTTTTATTTTTGGAATTGAAATTGCCACCAAATGGAGAGATGAAAAGCCAAGGCTGCAAGAAAACTTTGGGTTCTACCAGGAGAGGGAATGACAAAGGATGCAAACTAAAGCTGGGAAGACGGCTCAGCACTAGTAAGGTGCTTTTGGGGGCAGTCATAACAGAATCTGAACTACATTTAGCATTTCAGTATGTTGAAAGAATTTGTTCAAATCAGGATCCAACATAGCCCACTGTTTGAATTTATCTAGCTACAAGCAAATTGGTTTGTCATTTGGTAGCCTACAAAATCTGTGGTGACATTCCTGCATGGAAGATCTAGGTTAGCACTTCTGTCCTTCCTATCATTAAAGCAGTATGAAGGCTTGTACATGCAGACCTCAGATACTCAGTTATTGCCATCTGCTACTCTTGGACTTTGAGCATAGTGTAATTTGTATAGTTATATGAATATGGAGAAGGGTATGGGAGAATTAAAAAGAGAAAAAAAAGATCCTTGACAAAACAAATAAAATCTTTTTAAAAATTGTTTTTAAATTTCGTAGGGCAAAATTGTTAGTTTTCTCTGAATTTAAGAATCTTACCTTCATAGGAATGGGCATTTAGTCAAGCAGTTAGGATTCCTGTATTTCATATCAGAGTGAGTGGATTCAGTTCCTGCTTCTAGCTTCCTGTTAATATAGATCCTGGGATGCAGGAATGTTGGCTCAAGTGATGGGGTTCCTGCCACCCATGTGGGAGACCTGAATAGTGTTCCTGGCTCCTGACTTCTGCCTGGCCTAGCCCTAGCTATTTGTGTGCACTGAGGACAATGAACCAGTGGATGGGAGTTGTCTCTCTATATCTCAGTTTCTCTCTCTCTAATCTAATCTAATTTCAACATAAATTAGCAGGGCTTGCCTTGTGGCGTAGCATGTTAACCTGCCATCTGCACTGCCGGCATCCCATGTGGGTGCCAGTTTGTATTTCAATTGCTCCACTTCCAATTTAGCTCCCTGCGGCCCAGCTCCAACCATTGAGGCCATTTTGGCGTGAACTAGTGAATCGAAGATCTAAGTCAAATAAAAAAAAAATTCTAATCATCATCCTTGGGAACTATATGCATTAGTGGGAGAGAAGAGAGAAAATTATTTAATTTTACATTTTAACCAAAGTCTCCATGGAAAATCAAGTATAGAAAATACAGTTCCTGCGGCTGTGGGGAGCTGTCCAAGTTGCTGTTCTATAGGATTTTGACACTTGTTCCATTAACCATGACTTGCCTGCCCTTGGAAAGTTTCCACAGCCTCATGCTGTAGCATAACTTTTTATTTAATCTCATTGGCCATTTTACAGTTAATTTATTTTTATTTATTTGAAAGGCAGAGTGATAGAAAGAGAGGAGGGAACCGACCATCTGCAGGTTCATTCCTCAGGTACCTATAATAGCTGGTGCAAGTGTAGAGTGAAATCAGGAGCTAGGAACTCCACCCACATTTCTCATGGGAGTGGAGGGATCTCATCCTCTGCTGATCTCCCAGGGTGGGCATTAGCAGAAAGGTCGATCAGCAACAGAATTGGGACTTGACCCCTTGCACTCTGATATGGGATGCTGGTGTCCTAAGCTGTGGCTTATCCACTGTGCCACAATGCCTGCTCCCTCATTGAACCTTTATCTCACAAGTTTCTATTCTTAGTGGCTCATTGATCTGCAGTATGGAGAAATTAAGTTTTTTTTTTTTTTTTAAGATTTATTTATTTACTTGAAAGAGTTACACAGAGAGAAAAGCAGAGGCAGAGAGAGAGAGAGAGAGAGAGAGAGAGAGAGAGAGAGGTTTTCCCTCCGCTGGTTCACTTCCCAGTTGGCTGCAATGGCTGGAGCTGTGCCGATCCAAAGCCAGGAGCCAGGAGCTTCTTCCAGGTCTCCCACGCGGGTGCAGGGGCCAAGGACTTGGGCCATCTTCTACTGTTTTCCCAGGCCATAGCAGAGAGCTGGATGGGAAGTGGGGCAGCCAGGACTTGAACCAGTACCCATATGGAATGCCAGCACTGCAGGTGGTGGCTTTTCCTGCTATGTCACTGTGCTGGCCCAGAAATTCAGTTTTAAAAAGAAATGTCTTCTGATTTCCTTGATACAGAAATGATACATGTAAATATTAGGACAAGAGGGAAACGACTGGGGTTTTCCAGTCATGTGAGTAATGGATTGGGACAGTGCATAAAGAATATAGATGTTATATATTCTTTGTGGGGTATAGGGAAGCAATTACTTGGCTAACCTGGTATTTCATTGATTTATTTAAAAGTAACTCTAAACTGATAATATTCAACATTACTGTGTTTGTAGTTATCACAGTTTATCATTAGGATGATTTCTTAAAATACCCAAATGATTATTTTGTGTTATAGAAATAAGGGTTATGAAATTTAGGATCTATTGTTTACCTCAATGATGTTATAGTTTGCAATGGAATTTGGATAAGAATCCAATTTATTATCTTTCTTTGGCAGGATGTTTTAAATAAGTTAAAGGCATTGCATCCTTTACCAGGCTTGATATTAGAATGGAGAAGAATCACTAATGCTATTACCAAAGTGGTCTTTCCCCTGCAACGAGAAAAGCGCCTGAATCCTTTTCTTGGAATGGAAAGAATCTATCCTGTTTCACAGTCACATACTGCTACAGGTGATGAGAGATTGTACTGTGGATGATATGTACTTTTGAAAGAAAAACAGTTTCATCTATGATATTTGCTTGTGATGGTCAGGGAATTCCAGTGATGACTATAGGGTTCAATGGAATTCAACACCATTCCTAAAACACAGAACAGTCAAAGCATTGATAGAGATTACCTAGATTCACAAATGAGGTTTAGTAGATATGTTCCTGCCTTTAAGTACTTGTACAGAGAAACTGGCTTGTCTGAGACAGTGCTTTGAATGGAGGTAGACATAGGAGTTGCATATTTATTTGGGTCAGTGATCTTACCCAATTTCAGCCCTGCCTCTCTGCTGAGCCTCTTAATTCTTTCCAAGTTGCCTCTGACTAGGCCTCGGGGACATCTATATAATAAGTGCATGTCTTACTTTGCTGTAGCAGAAAAGAAACTACAGAGTTCTTTGGGTGTCTGTGGTCCTCTTGGGATAGGTACAAGTGTAGTCTGGTAAAGAAAAAAGTACAGCGCAAAATATTTGCCACATGTGAGGGATGAAAGAGCAGCTTGAAATCATTCATAAGGGAGGCAGCTTAGATTGTTGCTGCAGAATGTAAGCTCTGGAACCAGAATGGAGGTTTGAATCCTGGAGCTGTGAACTTTTAGATGAAGTTCTTAACCTCTCAGTGCTTGATTTGTGGTCCTGCGTTTCTGGATCATTCTGACCTCACAGAGTCATTCTGAGAGTTAATTATGTTAATGCACAATTATGTTAATGCGTATGCATGTTGGGAATGGTGCATGGCTCCTAGAACATGCGCAGTGCCTGTTGTTGCTGCTGGGAAGGTGCAGGCACCAGGAAGAGCTGCTTTGCTCTCTGCTCACCTAGTCTTTGTCCTAAATAATTTTCCTACTTCCCTATTGAGGTAACCTTTTGTTCCTTCTTGGTCATCTCTACATTCGACTTAAAAATGTTTTATTTATTTGAAAGCGTTCCAGAGAGAGAGAAAGAGGAATCTTTCTTCCATTGGCTCACTCCCCAGATGCCACAACAGCCAGGATTGGGCCAGGCCAGAGCCAGGAGCCTGGAACTCCATTGATTCTTTCATGTGTTGGAGGAGCCCAAATACTGGGGCCATCTTCCATTGCTTTCCCAGATCCGTTAGCAAGGAGCTGGACTAGAAGTGGAGCGTCTAGGACTCAAGTTAGTTCTTTAATGGGATATCGGTGGCTCAACCTGCTGTACCCCAATGCTAGCCCCTTTAATTTTTTTTCCCAAAGGAACCTTATTAGGTAAGGAATACAAACTTCATTCATTTCATAAAAAGCCAGGCTTAGAAAACCAACCATTAATTCAAGGAACTAGAAAGTTAAACTTTTGAGTTGATTAGTCCCAGATGATCAATATGACCATTTTTTTTGTTAGTAATAAATAGCATTGTATCAAAGTAAATCAATTCCATTTTCTTAAATCTCTTTTTTTCCCTCAGAAACTTTTTATTTAAGGAATACAAGCTCCATGCTTTTCATAAATACAACTTTAAGTATATAGTGATTCTTCCCCCCATACCTGCCCTCCCACCAACTCTCCTACCCCTCATCCTCCGCCCTCTCTTATTCTCATTCCCATTCTCCACTAAGATCCATTTTCGATTAACTTTATACACAGAAAACCAACTCTATACTAAGTAAAGAGGGCAACAATTTGCATGGAAAAAAAAACCAAACAAAAAAGCAAAAAAACCCTTGTTCCTCAACAGTTGAGACAAGGGCTGTTCAAAGCCTTTGCATCTTGAAGTTAATTTCACTTTTTTTTTGAAACATAATTAACTTTTTTAAAAAAATATTTATTTTATTTCTTTGAAAGAGTTACAGAGAGAGGTAGAGACAGAGAGAGAGAGGTGTTCCATGTGCCCAAAATGGCACCCGCCCTCTCTCAGCTAGTTACAGGGCCCCGGTGCCAGGTGTTCGGGGAGAGACAAACGTGTGCCCTTTTTTTCCCTTCTAGGCTCCTACATACACTGTCCTCCACAGGGCTCCAAGCCAGACTCGTGCTAGGCTCTTCCCACAGCTTTATCACCAGTGGCTTGGACTCCTATGGTCTGGTCTCACCTCACTCCAGAGCTGATTCTGAGGCTCTCAGCTGCTAGGTTCCTGAGTTGTACCTGTCTCTACCCTCCACCTAGGTCCACAGTGTCTCTCTAATTTGTGTGGGATTTTCTGTGCCATTTTTTCTAAATTTTCCCTGAGATTGTGCTCCCTCCACTTTTTAAAAATTACCTTTCCTTAGACTAGAGCAGTTAGCACCTTCCCTATTCCAACATCTTGAAAAACCCCAGCCCCTAAATTTCACTTTGAAACAGCTGCTATTGCTTTATAGTTCTGTAAAATAAAATCCTAAACATTAAAAAAAAAATTTCATTTTCAAAGGTGTTACAAATTTATTTGTGCTAGTAAAGTAGAAAGTTAATTCCATTTCATTGATTTTAGAAACATTTTAAAATTTTATATTATTTTAACAGTGTTTTAGAAATGCAGAGTTAACCATAGCATACCTGAGCCATCACATGGTTAGAAATAGCTTACAATAAGTTGTATTCATGGTTTATAGTTTTTCCTTATCTTTTTTGTCTGTTAGTCTTATGTCATTATTTCAACTAATTGGCCAGGGCTGAGTATATTAAATATATTCTAGCAAAGAATGCAGTGTGTTGAAATGGAAAGAGCCTTAGATACCATCCATTGCTGTGTGTTAGCATTAGAACATTGAGCAGGTCACTTAACAGCAATGACATTAAAAGGTACTAATGGAACAATTATTTTGTACTAAAGACTAAATAACAAGCATGTAATATTGGGTTTATTTAGAAAAAACAGTATCCAAAACTTTAGAATGTCTGATTTATCAGAAGAAGATGAAATTATATATGGTAGCTAGTAGAGAGCTTGTTAGAAGGAAAAGTCATAAAACAGAGGACTTTAGTGTTGCTCTAGATGTGTTGTACAAACAGCAGTTTGAAAATTAATTAACCAAACTTTTGAACATTTATTTATTTGAAAATCAGAGGTTAAAACAGAGAGCAATGGCCGGCGCCGCCATAGTTCAATAGGCTAATCCTCCGCCTAGTGGCGCCGGCACTCCGGGTTCTAGTCCCGGTCGGGCGCCGGATTCTTTCCCGGTTGCTCCTCTTCCAGGCCAGCTCTCTGCTATGGCCAGGGAGTGCAGTGGAGGATGGCCCAGGTGCTTGGGCCCTGCACCCGCATGGGAGACCAGGAGAAGCACCTGGCTCCTGGCTTCAGATCGGCGTAGTTCTGGCTGTAGTAGCCATTTAGGGGGTGAACCAACGGCAAAGGAAGACCTTTCTCTCTGCCTCTCTCTCACTGTCCACTCTGCCTGACCAAAAAACAAACAAACAAACAAACAAAAAAACACAGAGTTAGGGAGGGGAGAGAGAGAGAGAGAGAGAGAAAGAGGGAGCGAGGGAGGGAGAGAGAGAAGAGTGATACCCAAACTCTTTTGGAAAGCACTTATATGTTTTAGAAAAATTCAACCAATGGGGAAATAAAATATAAAATATTTTGGGGAAGCAAAGGCTTTATAAGCATTTTTACTAAATAACTGTTTTCTATCAAGCACTAACTACCTAATTCTAGTCTCTGATCATATGAGTACTTTTGTTAATTCTCTTGATGAACATTCGTGTTGATAAAGCATACTGGCCAGGTGATGTCTGAAAATGATGCACTGGTGGTCACCATTGCTAACTTCTGCTCCTTCTCCTCCCCTAGTTAACTCCCTAATCTCAGGTGCTCCTCTGCCCCTGGACAGTCTCTGTCTTGTGCATTTTTGGCTTTCACAGCTTCAACTGGCATTTTTCCTAAAATCCATTAGCTTAATCTTTATATGTTAACATGTAACATGTTACATCTTACAAAACTGATATCTTGTACTCATTTTAGTGTAATAGTAGTTCAGTTTATCAAATTACTTTTTTTTCTTTTTAAAGATTTATTTATTTATTTGAAAAGCAGAGTTACAGATAGGCAGAGAGAGAGAGAGAGGTCTTCCATCTACTGGTTCACTCCCCAGATGGCTGCAACAGCCAGAGCTGCACCGATCCGAAGCCAGGAGCCAGGAGCTTCTTCTGGGTCTCCCACACGGGTTCAGGAGCATCTTTTACTGCTATCCCAGGCCATAGCAGAGAGCTGGATTGGAAGAAGAGCAGCCGAGGACTTGAACCGGCACCGACATGGGATGCCTGCATTGCAGATGGTGGCTTTACCCACTCTGCCACAGCACCGGCCCTCAAATTACTTCTTAAAATAGGATTGTTTTCTAGACAGCTGGGTTAATGGAAAATATACTGTAATATCTGATTCATTCATTTTGGAGTGATCTTGTTCTTATTTATCATTATTGGATTCATGAACATGATAAATATATCATGTAACCATAAATTTACTTTAACATTGATAGACCATGTATTTTAACGATAATTCAGAAATGCAGGTATGATCAAAATGTAAATTTTTTTCTAATTTTACATCTTTATTCTGTTTCATTTTAGGACGGATAACATTTATAGAACCAAATATTCAGAATGTCCCAAGAGATTTTGAGATCAAAATGCCAACACTAGTAGGGGAAAGCCCTCCTCCTCTCGTCCAAGGCAAAGGCCTACTTCCCAAGAGCAGGTAGACTCTGTTTCTTTGTATCTACTCTAATACACTGTTGTGAGTATGAAAAGCTCACAGGTAGCCTGTTAAACAAAACAGTGGTATTAGTTCGATTTTGTTTCAGACATGCCCATTGTGTTTTAGATACCTGTTTCACATCCTGAGTATGTGTTTAAAGAAGCTAGTTGATGGTGAAAGGCTTAAAGCATGGACCACTAAGTAAGTCATTTAGTACCACAGCAGGTGCTTAATGAAGGCTGTGGAAAATGGAGTTTAAGAAATATGTTTATTTTGTTGTAATTTTTTTTTTAATTTTTAAAAAAGTTTTATTTATTTGAAAGGCAGAATTACAGAGAGAGTCAGTCTTCTATCCACCGGTTCACTCCCCAGATGGCTGCAACGGCCGGAGTTGAGCAGATCTGGAGCCAAGAACTTCTTCTGTGTCTCCCATGCAGGTGCAGGGGCCCAAGGACTTGGGCCATCTTCTACTGCTTTCCCAGGCCATAGCAGGGAGACACAGATCAGAAATAGAGCAGCCGGGATACAAACTGGCACCCATTTGGGATGCCAGCACTGTGGGCAGCAGCTTTACCCGCTATGCCACAGGGCTGCTGCAGTGTCAAAACTTTGATGCATAATATTTTCATAAAATATCTCTTTTCCTTGAATGTTTTTGAAGAACTCTTATATGCTGTTTTTTTTTCTTTAATTTTTTAAAATTTATTTGACAGGCAGAGTTACAGAGAGAGGTAGAGACAGAGAGAGAGGTCTCCCATCCACTGGTTCACTCCTCAGATGGCCGCTACAGCCAGAGCTGCGACGATCTGGAGCCAGGAGCTTCTTCCGGGTCTCCTACACGGGTACAGGCGCCCAAGGACCCAGGCCATCTTCCACTGCTATCCCAGGCCATTGCAGAGAGCTTGATTGGAAGAGGAGCAGCCAGGACTAGAACCAGCGCCCATATGGGATGCTGGCACTTTAGGCCAGGGCGTTAACCTGCTGAGCCACAGCACTGGCCCCTTTTATGCTGTTTTAAGTCTAATACTAAAGCTAAGAATTTAGTAATGTTAGTATTCCCCCCCCCCATCTCCAGCACACCCTCTCATATATACAAGAAGAAAAAGCATAGATAATTTATATTTTATATAATTTATATATTTGGTCACAGAGATTTACTGAGTTGAACTAAACAACAATGAATTATCTCAAAATAAATTTTTGGGAAAAGCTTTTCTAGAAATGCCTCAACGTTGAATTGAATGTTTGCTAAAAAAGGTTGGTTTTCTTCGTTGAGCTTTAAGATGGGTTTCCGATAAGAACATTTTTCTTAGGTGGAAATGCTGACTTTACTGAAAATCAGACCTCTTGTGTACTTGCGATTGCTACACGTGGGGCTGACGATACTCTCTACACCACAGAGGACCAGATGAGAAGGATTGTACCCTGAACCCTAAGCCCTGGGCACAGAAGGAAGAGCGAGCCTCAGACAGAGGAATACCGTTTTCAGTGAGCATGCGGCATGCTTTTGTGCCTTTCCCAGGTAAGGTGGACAATGGTTCCTGAGCTTCTCGTTGTTGTGGGAATGTTTTGCAGAACGCTGATAAAGTCTGAATCATGCCTGCATTGGTCCCTCCATCTTTCAGCTCTGTGGTGGACCTGTGCTTTCCTTTAGTTTGGCCAGGTTTCTGGTAGTCTGCATTGTCTTCATCATCTGCTCTCTGTGAAATTTCCATGGTGTATCATGTGGCAGCAGTCAGCTGAATCTTAAGAGAGGATCTGAAAAAGTTCAGAAGGGCAGCCTGTAGGGTAATTCTTTTTTTTTTTTTTTTTTTTTTTTAAACAGGCAGAGTGGACAGTGAGAGAGAGAGAGACAGAAAGAAAGGTCTTCCTTTGCTGTTGGTTCACCCTCCAATGGCCGCCGCGGCTGGCGCGCTGCGGCCGGCGCACCACGCTGATCCTAAGGCAGGAGCCAGGTGCTTCTCCTGGTCTCCCATGCGGGTGCAGAGCTCAAGCACTTGGACCATCCTCCACTGCACTCCCTGGCCACAGCAGAGAGCTGGCCTGGAAGAGGGGCAACCGGGACAGAATCCGGCGCCCCGACCGGGACTAGAACCCGGTGTGCCGTCGCCGCTAGGTGGAGGATTAGCCTAGTGAGCCGCGGCGCCGGCCCAGGGTAATTCTTAACACACCAGTGAAGATGCCTTTCTTCCATTCTCTGCCAACTGGCAAACCCAAGGTAGTGTAATGAGCCATAAAAATCTATCTACATTCTGTCAGAAACTTATTCTTCAAAGATTAATGCAAGTCAACGATAACATAACCTTCTTGGCAATTTTCAGTTTTGTATTTTAAACATCTGTTGTCCAAGTGAGCCTTGACAAGGTCTATATGTTAAATGGTAATTTTGTACTGGAAGTTATGCAATCCAGGGCATCTTCTTTTATGTACAAGGAAAGAATTTAAAAGCGGTATTGTTCAATAGGAACATAATGAAAAGTTAAACTTTAAAAGTGGAAAAAGAACATAGTAGTGTGAAGTCCATTTAAGATTTAAAATTTTCTAAGTAGCCACAGTATTAATGCTTTTCCCAGTTTTAATATTTGAAAGAGCTCATGAGATCCCACAGAACATGTAAAACTTGTGTTTGAAAACAAAGGCTCTTGTACACACACACACACACACTCACACACACTCTTACACACACAAGAATATAGGCAAACATTTTGAGTCCAAGGCACATTCCATGCACAAACTCCTCAGAAGTCTGTGTAAACCACACTGTATCTCTGATTTGGAGAGGAGTCTAGGCTCAAGAAAACCTCGAAGAAGACGTTCCCAGTGGGAGGCTTAATATTCTATGCCACAGTGTTGGCCCCCATCTCATTCATTCATTCATTCATTCTCTCTCTCTTTTTCTCTCTCTCAAGATTATTTATTTAATAATCAGAGTTACATAGAGAGAGGGAGGGAGAGACAGAGAGAGAGAGAGACCTTCCATCTGCTGGCTCGCTCCTCAGATGAGATGGCTTCAATAGGCCAGTTCTGGGCCAGGCTGAAGCCGGGAGCCTTATATGGACTTTTTGACTCTCTGGCTATAAAATCAAGCCAGGTTGACTTAATTGGTTAGTCTCATTGGAAACCATCAGTAAAGAAACTAAACCCAGAGTTGGCTTGTGGAATGCCAGATCTTATCGTTAACTCCATTGCTTTAATTTTGGCCAAGAGCTAAAATAAAAAAAGCATTCAAGTGATCCTAGAGATAGATAAAGGTTTCCTAATATATTATACTTGTCAATGAGCTCTATCTTCCCAAGACATTAAATTGGGAGGGGGTTGAAATTATTTAAATTTTTAAAAAATTTATTTAATATTGAAAGGCAGAGCAATAAAGGAAGGAAGGAGATGGGGACAGACAGACAGACAGACAGACACACACACACACACACACACACACAAGGAGGGCTTCCATTCACTGATTCATTCCTCAAATGGCTGCAAGAGCCAGGTATGAGCCAGGCCAAAGCCAGGAGCCAGGAACTCCATCTGAGTCTCCCACATGAGTGACAGGGGCCCAAGTGCTTGGACCATTTTATGCTGCTTTCCATTAGCAGAGAACTGGTTCAGAAGTGGAACAGCCGGGACTCTAGCTGGTGCTCTGGAATGGAATGGCTGTATCAGTAGTGGCTTAAACTAACACTGTGCTACAACACTGGCTCCTATTTTAAAAAATTTAACCTAGTATGTTCAAAATATCATCACTTTACCATGAAATCAGTGTAACAATTATGAATAGACATTTTACTTTTTAAGTTTCCAATCTTATAAATCTAGTGTCTTTTATAGTTATCTCAGTTTCAGGCACTAAAGATTCATTGAAAGTACTTGGTCTGTATTTGAATTTGATAAAATTTATAGTCAAAAATATATTCACTTGCCTAAGTTTTTCTTTTTTTTAGATTTATTTTTATTTATTTGAAAGAGTTACAGAGAGAGGTGGAGACAGAGAGAGAGGTCTTCCATCCGCTGGTTCACTCCCCAGATGGCCACAATGGCCAGAGCTGCGCTGATCTGAAGTCAGGAACCAGGAGCTTCTTCCGGGTCTCCCATGTGGGTGCCGGGGCCCAAGATCTTGGGTCATCTTCCACTGCTTTCTCAGGCCATTGCAGAGAGCTGGATCAGAAGTGGAATAGCTGGGACACGGACTTGTGCCCATAAGGGATGCTGGCATTGCAGTTGGCAGCTTAACGCATTACTCCACAATGCCAGCCCCTCGTCCTACTTTTAATTTTTCAATTTGGCTTTTGTTTTTTTCATATATACCTAACCTACTTATTTCAAATCCATAGGTAAATTATCTTAATCTTCTCAATAATTCTTCCTCACCTGTTGACCACTTGATTTTCTTCACTGAACATCTTTGTTGTCATCAACTCAAAGCACACATTTCTGTCCAGCACACTCTCAATGTGCACTTATTGGATGCTAGTTTTTCCATTAATTAATTCATACCTTCAGCAGCCATTTGTTCAGGGCATAATTTGTACTTTGCAAGGCTTTCTATAGAACAGAAAGGAAACTTTAGTTTTCTGTGGACTACCTTTTGATTGAGGCATGAGAGAATTATTTTAGGTTGTGTGCGGATGCTATTGGGACACTGAAGAAGCACACAGAGAGTAGAGGCAGACGTCAGGGGCAGCTTTAACACATTATGAGTACTACATGTACTTGAAATAAAAAATCGAAAATAAAAATGACCTAAGGTATAGAACTGAATTGCAGCGTGTTAAGAGCTAGTTTTTAAATCATGAGCATATAGTCTCCAAGTTCTAGATTAGAACAGAACTTGGATAGCATTGCATGGAACTTTGTATTAGCATTTCTAATGCCATTTCTCCTTCAGGTGGATTAATATTGGCTGCTGATTACTCTCAGCTGGAGTTGAGGATCTTGGCCCATTTATCACAAGATCGTCGTCTCATTCAAGTATTAAACACTGGGGAGGATGTTTTCAGGAGCATTGCAGCAGAATGGAGGATGATGGAGCCTGAATCTGTTGGAGATGATCTGCGGCAACAGGCAAAGCAGGTGATCTTAGGGAACATGCTTATTGTGTATGATTCAAAAAATTAGAAGTCTCAATTATTTGCAGTTCGAACAGTTTCTCTGTCTTTGAGTC
Organism: Oryctolagus cuniculus; assembly: GCF_051225735.1. NCBI lineage: Eukaryota > Metazoa > Chordata > Mammalia > Lagomorpha > Leporidae > Oryctolagus > Oryctolagus cuniculus. The sequence goes on along the minus strand of NC_142870.1, from coordinate 77,668,800 downwards.
ATTCATTCATATGAGCTTATCATATTCATTGAGTTCTTTTTTCCCAATTTAATATTTTTTGAGATAACATTTTTAAAAAGTATTTATTTATTTGAAAATCAGAGTTAGAGAGAGGAGGGAGGAGACACACAGAGAGAGATCTCTTCTATCTGCTGGTTCAGTCCCCAGATGGCCACAGTGAGCTGCTGGGATTCTAACCTGCTGAACTCACTGTACTGCGATAGTGCCCTTGAGATAAATGTGTGCCTGGTAAATGTTGCATAAATGAATACATTTTAAAAATGGACTGTTATCATCAAAGGCTTAATGCTCCACTACATAAAGAGTCCAACAAATAAAAAATCAAGCTCTTCTTAGAAGCAGGGGAAAGTATCAACTATACAGAGGTCTGAGGCCATTACTGTCAGCAAAGCCATGTGTATTTAAAACTGTAATATGGCTTCTCACAGCACCTGATACTCAGTAGATGCTTACTTAAAAGTGGTAGTGGTGGTGGTGATTAAGTGTGTGTGTGTGTATATGTATACGCACAAACCTATTTCTAACATCTCTTTCTCAGCTGTAAGCGTCCTCTGATAGTTCTGTGTTTTCATGTGTATATTTCCCCACAACATCAAGCCTAGATGCACTGGATAGAAGGTGCCCCATAAATGTTTGTTAAAAAAGTAAACACTGCAGAGCTGTGAAGCATCTCTAGTAACCGACAGCTTTGGTCAACTCACCCACCTGGGACTCTGCATGCTGCCCTTGGACCTTTGAAGTGGTCACTGTTACTTGCTACTGCTTGGTGGCTCTTAGGCACAGAGAGAGTCAGAGGGCTCATTCACCCATTTTGTGGCCTGAATTAATGTTAATCCTTCCTTACCCCACACCTGCTGGGAAGGCTGATGCCCTTTTCCAGAGAACAAGAGTATGGTTGAGGTAGAGGCACAGTGCTCAGCTCTGAGACCCTGCTTTGTCACTTTGCATTCACACTTCTGCTGTCTGTTTACATGCCTCACCCCCTTCTCTCCCAGCCCTCGCTACCCCAGGGTTCTGCATTTGGCAAGAATCAAACCCTATGTAAAATAGGTGATATTCTCAAATATTTCATCCTGATATCAACACTTGAGAGGGGTATTATTATTAGAATCACATTTTATAGGGGAGGAGCCTGAGCTGTAGTAATCTGCTTGAGGTCATCTAGCAGAATGAGATAGGATAAATCCCGAATGCCAGAACTCAGGCATTCTGCTTCTTCCCCTACTCATTTATCCACCTGTGATAGCTGCCTCTGTTTAGTGGGTTCTTACCTGATTTAATACTGTTCCGACTACACCAAGTTTGACCTACGTCACCATGCACTGACATTGAGTCTGCATCTTTCTGAGATCTCAGCATGTAGTGATTTATGAAAAAAAAAACAAAACAAAACACTAGGAAATCCAAGAAGATAAGAAAGTATAAGAAAAAAGAATATAAAAAAGATACCCCCCCCCCCCCCCCAATGCATTAAGAGGGAGGGACCCTCTACTTACCTTACTTGGAATTCTTTTTTTTTTTATTTTTTAATTAATTAATTTATTTTTATTTAGTACATATAAATTTCCAAAGTACAGTTCATGGATTACAATGGCTTTCCCCCCCATAACTTCCCTCCCACTCGCACCCCTCCCATCTCCTGCTCCCATTCAATTCACATCAAGATTCATTTTCAATTATCTTTATATACAGAAGATCGATTTAGTATATATTAAGTAAAGATTTCATCAGTTTGCACCCACACAGAAACACAAAGTGTAAAATACTGTTTCAGTACTAGTTATAGAATTACTTCACATTGGACAACACATTAAGGACAGAGATCCCACTTGAGGAGTAAGTACACAGTGACTCCTGTTGTTGACTTAACAATTTGACACTCTTATTTATGGCGTCAGTAATCTCCCTAGGCTCTAGTCATGAGTTGCCAAGACTATGGAAGCCTTTTGAGTTCGTCGACTTCGATCTTATTCTGACAGGGTCATAGTGAAAGTGGAAGTTCTCTCCTCCCTTCAGAGAAAGGTACCTCCTTCTCTGATGGCCCCGTTCTTTCCACTGGGATCTCACTCACAGAGATCTTTCATTTAGGTCTTCTCCTTTTTTTTTTTTTTTTTTCCCCAGAGTGTCTGGGTTTCCATGCCTAAAATACTCTCACGGGCTCTTCAGCCAGATCTGACTGCCTTAAGGGCTGATTCTGAGGCCAGAGTGCTGTTTAGGACATCTGACATTCTATGAGTCTGCTGTGTATCCCGCTTCCCATGATGGATTGTTCTCTCCCTTTTTGATTCTATCAGTTACTATTAGCAGACACTCTTACTTGGAATTGTAATGCGCATTTTATGTAAGTTCTCTTTTTAGATTTTATTTAACATTTATATAGAACCTTATGTCAGGCAATTTCCTAAACAATTATAGATAATAATTACTGATAAGAATTTTTTTTAAAGATTTATTTATTTGAAAAGCAGAGTTACAGAGAGGCCGAGGCAGAAAGAGAATGGTCTTTATTTTGCTGGTTTACTCTCCAGATGGTCACAATGACCAGAGCTGTGCTGCTCTGAAGCCAAGAGCCAGGAGCTTCTTCTGGGTCTCCCACACAGGTGCAGGGGGCCAAGGACTTGGGCCATCTTCTGCTTTCCTAGCCCTTAAAAGAGAGCTGGATTGGAAGTAGAGCAGCTGGGACTTGAACTGGTGCCTACATGGGATGCTAGCCCTGCAGGCGACAGCTTTACCTGCTATGCCACAGTGCTGGCCCCAAGAATTTTTTTTTTTATATTTATTTATTTAAAAGGTAGAGTTACAGACAGAGGGATAGACAGAGGGAGGTCTTCCATCTGCTAGTTCGCTCTGTAAATGGTAGCAATAGCTGGAGCTGGGCCCATCCAGAGCCAGGGGCCAGGAGCTTCTTCTGAGTTTCCCATTTGGGTACAGGGGCCCAAGGACTTGGACCATCCTCCACTGTTTTCCCAGGCTATAGCAGAGAGCTGGATTGGAAGAGGAATAGCTGGGATGTGAACTAGTGCCCATATGGGATGCGGTAGTGCAGGCACTGCAGGCGAGGCTTAGCCCACCCACCACAGTCCTGATAATAATATTTTAGTGTAACAATTCATGTCCTTGATTTGTGGATGAAGAAATTGTGATTCAAAGAGGTTAGGTGACTTATACACTGTCCATCTTGTGCATGGTGGCACTAAGAATTGAACCCAAGCAATACTTAGTAAACAAGAGTTTCTTTCTTTTAAATGATTTTTTTTTTTTATTTGAAAGAGTGACAGAGAAAGGTAGAGACAGAGAGAGAGATATTCCATCCACTGGTTCATTCCCCAAAAGGCCACAGCAGCTAGGGCTGGGCCAGGCTAAAGCCAGAAGCCAGGCGCTTCATCCAATACTCCCACATAGGTGCAAGGGGCCCAAGCACTTGGGCTGTCTTCTGCTGCTTTCCCAGGCAGGTTAATAGGGAGCTGGATTGGAAGTGGAGCAGCTGGGATGCGAACCAGTGCCCATATGAGATGCTAGGTTTGCAGCCAGGGCCTTTACCTGCTACACCACAGCACCAGCTCAGATGGCTACTTTTTAATGTCTGCCTATAAGTGACAATAATGTGGTATTTGTCTCTCTGTGTCTGATCTATATTTAACATAATGCTCTCTAGTTCTAGCCATATTGCTCCAAATGACAGGATTTTATTATTTTTTGGGGGGAGGGAATAACACTGCATTTTATATTTATACCACATTTTCTTTATTCATTCATTAGTAGTGGATACCTAGGTTGATTCTGTATCTTGACTTTTGTGAATAGTGCTACATGTGAAAACATGTGAGTGCAGATGACTCTTCAACAGCTTCATTTCATTTCCCTTGGATGTATGAGTATATCTGGTGTAGGATTGCTGGACTGTATGGTAGTTTTACTTCTAGTTTTTTTTTTTTTTCTGTTTTTTTTTTTTAATAAAATTTATTTATTTTCTTTTGAAAGGCAGAGTTGGAGGGAGAGAGAGAGAGAGAACATCTTCTTCCCGCTGGCTCACTCCCAGATAGCCATCTTTGGCTGCTTTTCCAGGCTGTTAGCAGGGAACTGGATCAGAAATGGAGCAGCCAGGATTCAAACTGGAGCCCATAAGGGACACCGGTGTTGCATGCAGTGGCATTACCTGCTATGCCACAACACTGGCCCCTACGTCTAGTTTTTTTTTTTTTTTTTTTTTTTTTTGACAGGCAGAGTGGACAGTGAGAGAGAGAGACAGAGAGAGAAAGGTCTTCCTTTGCCGTTGGATCACCCTCCAATGGCCGCTGCTGCAGCCGGCGCACCGCGCTGATCCGATGGCAGGAGCCAGGATCCAGGTGCTTTTCCTGGTCTCCCATGGGGTGCAGGGCCCAAGCACCTGGGCCATCCTCCACTGCACTCCCTGGCCATAGCAGAGAGCTGGCCTGGAAGAGGGGCAACCGGGACAGAATCCGGTGCCCCAACCGGGACTAGAACCCGGTGTGCCGGCGCCGCAAGGTGGAGGATTAGCCTATTGAGCCACGGCGCCGGCTCCTACGTCTAGTTTTTTGAGGAACTTCCATACTGTTTTCCATAATGGCTGTATTACTTTACATTGTCAAAATCTTTCTTTTTGAATCACTAGAATTATTTTCATAGACTACACATATACATTCATTTTCTTTTTTTTTTCTTCAAGATTTATTTATTTACTTGAAAGTTACAGAGAGAGAGAAGGAGAGGCATATATATAGAGAGAGGTCTTCCATCCACTGGTTCACTCCCCAGTTGGCTGCAACGGCTGGAGCTGTACCGATCTGAAGCCAGGAGCTTCCTCTGGGTCTTCCCATGTGGGTGCAGGGGCCCAAGAATTTAGGCCATCTTCCACTGCTTTTCCAGGCCATAGCAGAGAGCTAGATCAGAAGTGGAGTAGCAGGGACTTGAACTGACGCCCATGTGGGATGCTGGCACTGCAGGTGGCGGCTTTACCTGCTACGCCACAGCACTGGCCCCCATACATTCGTTTTCATTCACATTTTCTTTGTCCCTCTTTCTCTCTCCATTTAGTACTGCTAAAAGGTAGAAAACGTGTTAGGTGGATATCACCTTCTGTAAATCTACGAAAAAGTTCTAATCATTTTTTTGAATCACTGTGAAATAAAAGTTTATTAAAATTCTGATTCTAATTAACTGTCTTCATATTTGTGTTTCGTGTTATGGCCTTTAATGTATGTACTGGACGTGATGACTACCTTTCAGATTTGCTATGGAATCATTTATGGAATGGGAGCTAAATCTTTAGGAGAGCAGATGGGCATTAAAGAAAACGATGCTGCTTGCTATATTGACTCCTTCAAATCCAGATACACAGGTAAAGAAGCCTTGAGTGCTGATTCTCTTGTAGACACAACTCTTTTCAAGCCATCTTAAACCATTGTGTATCAATTTTAAAAAGTCTGTTAAGGAATTTTCAGTTAAAATCTCACCTATTTGGAAGTTTTCACCAAGCATTTTGAAGGACAAGTAACATTAACTATGATTATTTACTAAGATATGCTTTTATCATAAAGTAGGGATAGAGATGGAACAGCAAAAATATGGTTGATGTATATGCTACCGGCTCACTGTGGCTGTCCTGTAAAATCTGGGGTAGCTTTAGGTTGAAACAGGAACCATTGACTTGGCAATTCTGAAAAACAACTGCTGTTCTACATCAGCTTGATATCACTGTTTATTTCTTCTTTTGGCAGTTTATTGAGGTATAGTCACACACAGTAAAATCTCCGCTTTTCAACTGTATAGTTCTGTGAATTCTGACAAACATATGTGGTCTAAACTGTACACAGAAACCACCACTCTGTCACCTGGAAGTGCTTTCATGTCCTTTTGTGCTCAACCCTGTCCTTTACCCAAACTGATGCTCAAGGAACCAATGCTACAGTACAGGAAGAAAAAAGTATGTTACAGATTTGAAGGAAAAAGGAAAAAAAGTTCTTACTTAGATGTGACATGATCTTCATAGAATCTTGTACATGGATTCTACAAAACCAGCTATTGGGACTAATAACTGAATTTAGCAAGGTCCCACCTTATGAGTCAATCTGTCAAAACCAGTTTTATTTCTATATTTGAGCAACAGACATTTTAGTGAATGAATTCTGTCTCACTCACATACACACATAGACACACAAGTATACTTCAGCAAGTTCATAGAAAAGTAGAGTTAAATGATAAGTTTATTTTGGTGCAAAAAAATTTGCAGTGTTTACTACTTAGGATGAGCAGAACAGTCAGAAAGCAGAGATCATGTGTATGACTGAAGATCCACCAACACGGTCTCCATGACCTGATTGTGTGGTAAAGAGTATACACAGGAATTAGCAGTGACAAGATTAGTCCATGTGGAGCCAAGGATTCCTAAGATAAAACGAACCTAGAAGGCAAAAAGGATGAATGCCGGCATGGGGGATATGCATGGGTGTGAATACTACACTGTACATGAGAGTGGGTCATATGTGTGTCTAGTGAAGTAGTTCTTGTAACTCATGCATTAATTTTAGTATGGACTTTGGATTGTTAGTTAGATGGCAACAAGGAGGGGACTGCGATGTTTTGAGCCTCAAAATGATAAAAGCAAAGACTAGAAGGGAAATCTGTGAAAAGTAGTGTGTAGTAGTCTTAAAGATCCTGACTCCTGTGCTTCTGATCTGGCTTCCTGCTAACGCATCTGGGGAGGCCATGGAAAATCTCCCAAGTATCTGGGGCCCTGCCGCCTACATGGGAGACCTGGATGGAGTTCTTGGTTCTCGTCTTCAGTCTGGCCCAGATCTGGCTATTGCGGCCATTTGGGGAGTGAATAGTGGACAGATTCTCCCTCCCTCTATCTTTCTCCCCCTCCCTCCCCCTCTCCCTCTTCCCTTCTCTTTCTGCCAGTCTGCCTTTGAAATAGAGATACATGTTTAAAAAAGCAAGTGTAAAACCACCTAGATACCTGCTCTATTTTGGAACTTGGTTGCATATTTTGTTTTTGTTGATTAAAAAACAAAGATGGGGTTAGATTTTTTTGTTGTCATTTTTAAAGTCCCCTTTGTTTCTAACTTTCTGAGTCTATAAATAGTAAATGAAAGTTCGTATGCATTATTTTGATATGCTATTAGTGTTAAAAATTATGATGGTCTCTCTGTCTTTCCCTCTCTTCTGTAAGTAGCTCTTCAAGTTAAGTAATTAATTACAAAACAACAAAAAAGGGGCCAGTGCTGTGGTGTAGTAGGTTAAGCCTCTGCCTGTGGTGCCGACATCCCATTTGGGTGCCAGTTCAAAATGCCATCTGCTCCACTTCCAATCCAGCTCTCTGTTAATGGCCTGGGAAAGTAGTGGAAAATGGCCCAAGTACTTGGGCCCCTGCACCCACATAGGAGACCTGGAAGAAGCTCCTGGCTCCTGCCGTTGGATCAGCCCAGTTCTAGCCATTGCGGCCATTTGGGAGTGAACCAGCAGATGGAAGATCTCTACCTCTCTGTCTCTCCCTCTGTTTGTAATTCTGCCTCTCACATAAATAAATAAATCTTTAAATAAGTATGATGGCATTTGGTATATTTCACTATATTGAAACCAGCAAGTGAAAGGAAGGATGGACTTTGGTTTTAATTAAATATTTCTGTGTTTTCTTTTTAGGGATTAATCATTTCATGAAGGAGACAGTGAAGAATTGTAGAAGAGATGGGTTTGTTCAGACCATTTTGGGAAGACGCAGATATTTGCCAGGAATCAAAGACAATAATCCTTATCATAAAGCTCATGTATGTTGAATTTCCTGGATTTTTAACTTGCCAGCTCAATGATACGTACTTTTCAGCAAAGGCTAAACACTAATATTCCTTTCAGGAATACTAGCACGTTAATAGGGTCCGTATCTGCAAGGCCAACCAGTGGTTCCATTAAGCAAGTGACAGTACGTGCTGAGATTGCAGACTTGAGGGGACTGGGGTACCTGAAGCCGACTAGCTTTGGTAATAGTTACAAATAGACCGAATTCTCATATTTGCTAGTAGTTATTTGTTTCAGATGTCATTTGCTAATTTGTCAGCTCATGCCCACAATGCTGGTGTTTCTCAGAGACTAGCCAGTCATTGAAGTGTGATTTTACTCTTTTTCTTTTTTTTTTATTTCCTCTCATTTCTTTATTTTTTTAAAAGATTTATTTATTTTGAAAGGCAGAATTACAGAGAGGCAGAGGCAGAGAGAGGTCTTCTATCAACTGGTTCACTCCCCAGATGGCCGCAAAGACTGGAGCTGTGCTGATCCGAATCCAGGAGCCTCCTCCGGGTCTCCATGTGGGTGTAGGAACCCGAGGACTTGGGCCATTTTCCACTGCCTTCTCAGACCACAGCAGAGAGCTGAGTCGGAAGTGGAGTAGCCGGGACTCAAACCGGTGCCCATGTGGGATGCTGGTACTGCAGGCGGTGGCTTAACTTCCTATGCCAACAGCACTGGCCCCTCATTTCTTTATTTTAAATGTGCTGTTTCATCAGAGGTTATCTGGATACCTAAAATATTTTAAAAGACTACTTTCAATAACATTTTAAAGATATATTGATGATATTTGCCCAGACTAGGATTAAAAAAATTTTTTTTGTATCTGAGTATCTAAGCTTCTATTATAATCCAGTTCTTCCTAAATTAACTTGTGTTTTGCCCATCTCAGCCCATTATATGTACTGAAGATACCCAGCTGCCTAACTGCCTACACTTCTCTCTGGAGCTCAGACCTCCAGGGGTTGGTGTTGGGGCACAGCTGGTTAAGCTGCCACTAGGCACCGGTATCCTATGTCAGTGCTAATTTGAGACCCAGCTACTATGCTTCTGATCCAGGTTCCTGCTAATGTGCCTGGGAAGGCAGTGGTAGATGATGCCATTTATCGGGTCCCTGCCACTTATATGGGAGGCCCAGATGGAGTTCTGGGCTCCTGGCTTCTGTGTGATGCAGTCCTGGCTGTTGCCAGCATTTGGGGAATGAACCAGTTTGAAGCTATTGTGGATCTTGCTGATTTTAACATTCTTGTCCAAACTTCATGGTGCAGTTTGGTGGTTGCAGTGCAAAAGCAGTCACAAAAAATACTTGAACAAGCAGGTGTGGTTGTGTATCAACAAAACTTCATCTCCAGAAATGGGAGGTAGGCCAGCCTGTAGTTTACTGACTCATGGTGTACTACAGCCAGCTCCTCTCTTTGTGCTCTACATTTTTTCTCAACACAGTATTTTTCTTTCTGCCTGATTTCAATCAGATTATTGTTTTGTGCCTTAAGAGTGTCTGTTCTTGTAATTGATGTGCTCTTGGGTAGGGCTGTGTTTAATTGATCCTATTAGGATTTAATCTGTGGCTTGATAGTTTCTGTTGATTTTTAGAAAATTGTTGGGCTTTGCTTCTTTATTGCTTTATCATATTCCTTCCTTTTTTCTAGAACTTGTTATAAATTTTATTATTTTAAAGATTTATTTATTTGAAATATGGAGTTACAGAGAGAGGTAGAGGCAGAGGCAGAGAGAGAGAGAGAGAGGTCTTCCATCTGTTGGTTCACTCCTCAGATGGCTACAATGGCTGGAGCTGAGCCGATCTGAAACCAGTAGCCAGGGGCTTCTTCCAGGTCAACCACGTGGGTGCAAGGGCCCAAGCACTTGGACCATTTTCTACTGCTTTCCCGGGCCATAGCAGAGAGCTGGATCAGAAGTGGAGATCTGGGATTCAAAGCAGCGCCCATATAGGATGCTAGCACTTTACACCACAGTGCTGGCCCCACTTTCTAAATTTTAAACCTATATTTTAGTCCCCCATGTTTCTTAATATCTATATTTTCCATGTTTATATTTCACCATGTTTTACTCTGAATTTCTTTTTAATGTATTTTTCCAATTTATTGATTTGCCCTTCAGTGTGCTGTATAATCCACCTGTTGTGATTTTAAATTTATTTTTCATTGTAAAGTTTCCATTTTGTTTTTATTTTATGGCATTTGCTATACTGTTGAAATATTCAACTTTGTCTTTTTTGTGTCCTTGAATATATGCCTATCTTATGGGATAATTAACTTGGTGATAGTCCATAGTCTGATAGTTCTCTTACTTCTGTCCTATAGTTTGTTCTGCTTTTTGTTTTTCATCATTTTCTTTCTTTTTAATTTTTTTTCAAATTTGAAAGGGAGAGAGAGATCTTCTATGTACTGACTCACTCTTCACATGTCTACAACAGCTGGCACTGGACTAGGCTGAGGCCAGGAGCCTGAAACTCCACCTGAGTATCCCAGATTGGTAGCATGAACCCAAGTACTTGAGCCTTTACCTGCTTCCTTCTTGTGTGTGCATTAGCAGGAAACTGGATTGGAAGCAGAGCCAAGATTCGAACCATGGGACTCTGATATGGGGTGCAGGCTTCTGAAGCAGCACCTTAACTACTGCACAAATGCCTGCCCTTTTTTGTAGTATTCTATAGAAGCAGTTACATTGTCTTAGCTCCTTGCTGTCTGGGTTTTTTGGGTGGTGTCAAAATTGTGTATCAGAATCATGGAAGTATTTGAGGCCTGGGCTATGATGTTACTTTTATTGAGAGAGGGTTCATCTTTGCTTCCTATAGGAGGGTAGAATCAACAGGATTACTTTGATCCTACTTTAGTGATAGAGATAATTAGAAGCAAGGCTGTCAGGGCCAAATGATTTCTAGCTGATCTTGTCCTTAGGGTGTTGACTTTGGATTGTAGCTGGGTGATTGACCAAGCCCCCTTCTACTTATTGAGCCCCGAACCCTTACATTTGTTCCCCCATCTCCTCATGACCACCAGAAGATCTGCTTTTTTAGCGTCTCAGATGCATCTTCCGGAGTGTGGTATGCCTCCGGGTGGAAGGTGACCTCTGATGCCTTGGGTTCCTTTCTCTCCTCCATCTCTAGTTTCTGAAATTCTTCACTTTGTTTTTAGCCATCTGATTCCTTCAGAGAGGCATTTCTTGTTTACCTTCCCTGGTTCAGATAATATAAGTGGCAGGGCTGGGTCTAGTGGCCTAATTGTTACTGGAAACTTAAATTCTCACTCATATATTATAGTTGCCTCCAGATTGTGGCTTAGCGCTATATCATCTTCATTCTGGAATTCAGAAAGAAGGAACAGACCTCATCTGGGTCCCATTTTTTTTGGGGTAGTGCTGGATAGTTCTTAGAACTTCTTAGATACACTATGTGGTGGTTTTTCATTTCATTGATCAAAACAAGTCAAGGCCATTCTGTTATGGGCAGCAACACTTCAAGTCTTATGGCAGTGAGTGGGGGCCCTGAATTATCACAGAGATAGGCAGCGTAATAGTCACAGTAATACTGTCTATGACATGGAGGTACACAGTTTCCAGGTGGAGTCAGTGTAACTCTGACATTGTCACTCTTTACACAGTGACAACTGAGTGAGGTTACAGTGGATTCATCAGCATTTGACAAAAATGACAGATACTTTAAATACCTGTTAGATAGACTTGTTTTTAATCTACCAGAAATTGAGTGTAGCCCAGGTGACAGGTGCTGGCAGGCACCTCTCAGGTTATATTGACCCCCTCCCTTGAGCAGTTTCTGAGTCATTTTAGGCCATCAGGAATGGTGTTCAGGGAGAGGTTACACCTGGCTATTAATCCACCCCTCCTTCCCCACTGCCCCGGGATGGTTGTGTTCAGTGGCCATGGTTGCCTGCCAAGAAGCTCCTGGCAGCAGTGGTTTGGGCAGTTCTTACTACCCAGGATCTGCAGGTTCTCTAGCAGCTGTTGATTAACCTCAGTAGTCCATGAAAACCTCTGATTCCTACCAGTGGGCTCCACAAACACTGGGGCTGAACTTTACACTTGGGACCAAGAGGCCATTGGAATGGGGCGTGCACTGAGGACATTCCAACCCGCATCACGAAGAGTCATCTACTTACATCCTGGCATTAGGAGCATTTGGAGGAATAGATTCTTTCTATTGATGTTTAGACCAGTTAACTCACTGATCATAGATGTTTATAAAATAAAATAATTTGAGCTACTAAATGCAATGCTGTTTTGGGGTTCCTGAGTATTGAAGATTTCTGAACTGAAGCAATCTGACCACGTATCTAGTCTTGGGTTGTTATTGTTGTTATTCTTAGGATGCAGTCTAATAGTTGATGTCCTGGGCCATATCTCAGTCCAGGTTTCCATTTTAGTTGCAAATGTGAGCATTGCTCTAGGGACGTGATCTGTGGATACTAAGGGCAAGTATGAAACCATGCTGGCATATCTAACAGAGCACCTGTTGTTTTCATAGGCTGAGCGTCAGGCTATCAACACAACAGTCCAAGGATCAGCAGCTGATATAGTGAAAATAGCCACAGTTAACATTCAGAAGCAATTAGAGACCTTCCACTCAACCTTCAAATCCCACGGTCACCGTGAGGGTGTGCTCCAAAGTGACAAAACAGGTTTGTTCATCAGTGAGGCCATATTTAGATAATTATATCAAAATAGAAAAGGGGGGGAAGTATTTTATATTTTGTTTGTTAAGACTTCTCAAGTGTTTGGTGTCATGATGTATTTATACACTTAGAAATTGTTAAGGATCCCAAAGACCTTTTGCTTAGGTGTGTTGTATCTATCGTGTTAGAAATTAAGACAAAGAATTTTAACAGAAGTTACTTTTATGAAAATAATCATAGTTATTCAGAGCAAAAGAGAATTTTATTAGGTGGTTTTATTTTACATTTCTGCAAATCTCTTTAATGTCTGACTTAAGACAAGATAGCTGCATTCTCTTATCTGCTTCTTCGTTCATCCTGTAACAATGTCACAAGTCCAGTAACCTCTGGAAAACCCTTTGTATAATAGGGTAATATGTGTCCCATTTACTGGGAGACTGATGGGTTTTCAATGACATGGAACTCTGAGGTCTAAAACCAGGATGGTTGGTTACCTTGCTGGTAACCTCTGAGAGAATGAGATTAAAAAAGGTGAGTAACCCCATGGTGCTGTCATGAAAGTAATGCTGACACTGCCGGCTCAGGGACGCTCTGTGCTTCCTAGACCACACGTGGAGACATCTTGATTTCCATTTTTGACCTTTAGTATATTCTCTGAAGTCTAGGAATAAATTTGGAATTCATCTACTCATCATGTATGTTACTTTATGATGTTGCCATCTTGTTCTTGTTTCATGTTTTCCATGTTTCATGTATAGTACATACATATAACTTTCCCTTTTCTCTTTTGCCATGTACCTATACCTCTCTCTGCTTTAAATATCACTTCAGTGCCCCTGAGGTTGTCAAATCATGACTGCAGCCATGTTTTAGTTTTGCTTGGAAAGAAGTTAGAGGACTTGGGGCATAGGGTGGAAGGATAAGCTACTCGAGATGGAATAGGAAGTATAGAGAGAGCTGTAGGTGAAGTTTTCTATTTCCAGAAGATTCAGATGGAGGTACTTCAGAAAGCTCTTGGAAATACAGAATTAAAAGCATGCCTACTTTGCTGCAGTTTTTGAAATCCATGTAGTTTTTTTCTTCATAATATGCATTTTCCATGATCTTTTTGAAGATCCCTCATATATAGAGGATAATAGTTACATCAGATGTTAATTTACATGCAAAGATACTAAAGTATATTTGTTCCTTAAATGAGAATTGTCTTCAACCCCAAACAGAATATCTGAGGTTGCTTATTCAGCATTTTGTGGGAGGGAATGTGTATGTATAGACATTTGTATTTGTAGAGAGAAGATGTACACACTTGGGAAACAACCCTGTGCTGTGTGCTCAGAGGATTTAGAAGTAAAAGTTGTGTTTAGGTTTAAAGTCAACTAAAGAAAGGTAGGGAAGATATGACACCTGGCTAAAGTATTTATGTAACTCTTTATAGCAGGTGTCAAGTGTCAAAATGAGGATACAGGCAATACCAACACTAGGAGTGAGTGGAAGAAAATGTGGATATGCCATTCACGATGACTTTGTGGAGTCATGCTGGGTTAAAGGTAGCAGTGTGTCAGTGGGATTGAAGGGAGGTCACGGGAACAGGAAGAGTACCCGGGGCACAAGAGGATCGAGGTGTTCTGGGTCAGAAATCAGGTCAGGGAAATCGAGGACAAAAGAGTGGCAGTCAGAAAGGAGCTAAGCCGGAGCATGCAGTCAGCGCTGGGGGCTTAGTGGGGTACATCGTGTTTTAGCCAAGTGGATGCACACAGCCTTTGGAGCCCTATAATGTCAAGCATTTCACACACTCTCTGAAGCCCACATTTGGGCCCTAGGTTTAGAATGATGTGTCTTGAGTGTATAGTACAATTGGTAAGTACCAGTTCTACCACAATGATGGTGCTTGTCATAAAAAAGGTACCACAGAGTGTTCCCCTTTATACAACACTGCCTAACAATACTGGTTCATTTTCCTAGAGCAGGAATCAGGCCCCACACCTCATTACTCACATGGTGGAAGGGGGATACAAGGAGAGAAAAGGTTGGTTGGTTATAAGAACAGAGCTCTTCACACCCCTAACTTCTTGTCAGATTCCTTTCTGGAGGAAGTTGATGGGGATTTGAGTTTATGTGATATGTAGGCTAGAGAGCAGCCAATAGGTATTTATTTTCCTGATAGTTCTAAATCATATGTTTTAATTTCTTAATTAAAATTTCCAAGAACTTCTTAGAATCTCTGAAAACACCTGTCCTCTAGCACGGCGATGTGCTCATCAGCTTTGTCACGTTTTCCCGGGGTAGGGTTGTTTCCCAAGAGAAGACTGCCTGGGGTGTTCTGCCCGGTCAGAGGCGGCTTCTTCATCCTCCAGCTCCACGATGAACTCTTGTACGAAGTGGCGGAAGAAGATGTCGTTCAGGTATTTTTGTAGCACTGTGTCCATTCCATAAGTCAGGCCAGCAGCTTTTTGTCCTATACGTGAGGTTTAGCCCCAGACTAGCTGTATAAATGTCAAGTTCATACAGGGAAAGACCACGCTAAGAGTGCTGTTTCATACTCATTAAAGAAATTCCTGATGCAAGGATGTTTTTGGGAGAAACTAGAGATAATAATTTGGGGTCTTGCTCTGAGGGTTTCTGAGCTGTGAGCATCCCCACTAAAGGTGTCAGAAGCAGGGAGAGCAGTTGGAGATTCCTGGCTGTGTTCTGATTTGGTGTTTTCAGCGTGACTGGAGGAAGAGGCCCAGTCTGGCTTATCACCTTCTTAGTGGGTGGGTTGGGAAACAGTCTTTGACTGGGTAGAGAATTTGTTAACCTCATTTATTTATATTTTCCTTTTGTATAGGTAGCTCAGATTGTCAAAAATGAAATGGAAAATGCCATAAAACTTTCTGTGAAACTAAAAGTGAAAGTGAAAATAGGTGCCAGCTGGGGAGAGCTCAAGGACTTTGATGTCTAATCATGCACTTCCTGCAGTCCTCTTCGGCATCACACACTGCAGAGTCACCTGGAAAGAATGGACATTACTTTTCCACCTGTTTCATGAAAAAATTCTCAGATCTGGATGCACTTAGGATATTAATTTTATAGTAAGTGTTTCCAAATGTATAAAGAGGTCTAATACTTGTAGTGCCAAAAATCTTTTTGGGAGAGGAGGAGAAATACCAAGTTTAATGATTATATTCTTAAAGAAATCTGTGACTTTAGCATTTTGTAATTTATTGTGGCTTTAAACAGCTTCAGAATGTATGCTTGAAACCATGCACGTAGCACTTTGCATCCTTGTCTCGCTGGACTGAGCATGAGGAAAACTGCTCTCCAGGCAGTGCCAGCCCTGTCCTGTGGTTAGGCACTCATGGTGCAGGCTCCAATGGGAGCCACAGGCAGACAAAGATTTGTTTCACTTATACTATGGGGTTAGGCCTTATGCATTTTTTCCCCCACCAATGTCAGTTTAATTCTACTGAAATAGTATTTTAAAATAGCATTGGTTAATAAATGATGAATTCTGTAAAGTGGTAAGACTTAGCATGGATGGAACTTAGGAATGAATTTTCATAAAATGTTTCTTATTCCTTTTCTCTTGCCAGTTTATAGAATAAATGTATTTGAAATATCCAGGTATTATACCTTTCCAAGAAATAATCTTGTTCTTTAAAAAGTGAAAAGAAATACCCCTTCACACCTTGTTCTGTGTTTGTGACTTGGTGAGAATACCCAGGCTGAAAAGAGTATACTTTATCATCCCAAGCAGAGGTACAGAAATGACCATTTTGTGGTTCAAATAAAATGTATTTATGAGAAACTTTTTATCAGTAGTTACGTGTTTTTAAATTATATTTAGTCTGACAGTATCAGAAACCCATATTCTGTATTTACAAATTCCATAGCTTATTCATCAATGTCAGAGCATATAGAACTGTTTATTCTTTACTTTCCCCTGGAAACCTTTTATTTAAGGTATACAAACTTCATAATTACATTTTTAGGAACATGGTGATTCTTCCCTCTGTACCCACCCTCTCACCCTTCTTCCTCCTCCTTCCCCTATTTCCATTCTTATTTTTTATTAAAATCTATTTTCAGTTAACTTTATACACAGAAGATTAATTCTATACTAAATAGAGAATTCAACAAGTAATATGAAGAAAAACACTGTTTCTCAACAGTTTTTTGATTTCTCATTTGATTTCTTCTATAACTCACTTTTCACTCTTCAAGATTCTTGAGTTGTTGATTTCCAGCTTTATTCTATTGTGGTCCAAGAAGATGCATGGTATGATTTTATTTTTAATTTGCTGAGACTTGCTTTATGGCCTAGCATGTGGTCATTCTTAGAGAAAGTTCCATGCACTCATGAGAAGAATGTGTAATCTGCACTGAAGGATGAAAAGTTCTGTAGATATCCATTAGGTCCATTTGGTCTATAATGTCGTTAACTCTGTTTTCTTGGTGATTTCTGTCTGGTTGTTTTGTCCATTGCTGAAAGTAAGGCATTAAAGTCCCCCATTACTATTGTATGGGAGTCTATGTCTCCCTTTAGATCAATTAACATTTCTTTTAGAAGGCAGGTGCCCTGTAATTAGGTGCATATACATTTATTATAGTCACATCCTCATGTTGAATTGATTTCTCAATTATTGCATAGTGCCCTTCTTTGTCTCTTAACAGTTTTTGTGTAAAAGTCTATTTTGTCTTCTATTAGGTTGGCTAAACCAGCTCTTTTTTGGTTTCTGTTAGTATGGAATATCTTTTTCCATCCTTTCACTTTTAGTCTGCATGTATCTTTGTTGGTGAGATGTGCTTCTTGTAGGCAGCAAATAGATGGGTTTTGTTTTTTAATTCATCCAGCCAGTCTGTATCTTTTAGCTGTAGAGTTGAGGCCATTTACATTCAAGGTGACTATTGATAAGTAATGATTTGGCCCTGCTATTTTTATAAATATTCCTATTGTTTACTTTGGATTGCCTCTGTATTTACCTTCTTTGATAGTGATGTCATGCTTCTGTGTGTAGCACATCCTTAAGCATCTTTTATAAGCCTGGACAAGTGACAAAGTCTTTCAGTTTCTGTTTGTTATGGAAGGTCTTTATTTCAACTTCATTCATCAATGAGAGCTTTGCAGGGTACAGTGTTCTGGGTTGACAGTTCTTTTCTCTTAAGACTTGGACTATATCTTGCCATTCTCTCCTGGCCTATAGTATTTGACGCAAAGTCAGCTGTGAGTGTAACTGGAGATCCTCTGATATTTATCTGGTGTTTCTCATGCACATTTTAGGATCTTTTCTGGTCATGTCTTTTAGGAGTTTTTTGTGCTTCCAGTACTTGATTTCCCTTTTTTTTCCTCCAAATTATGAAAGTTTTCTGTAATTACTTTACTAAAAAGGCCTTTTAAGCTATTCTGCTTCCATGATTTAAGGAACTCCTAAGACCTGTATGGTAAGGCGTTTGATAGTATCCCATAAATCTCCAAAAATGTTTTTAAGTTTTTTGGTTTTTTTTTTTGTCTTACTGTAATAATTCCAAAAATTTGTGTTCTAGTTCAGATATTCTTTCTTCTGCCTTGCCACGTCTGCTGTTAAGGCTTTCTACTGCATTTTTTATTTTTCATGGGAAAAATGTTCATTCATATCATGTATGGACTTCATTAATTCATGGATTTGCTTCTGATTACTTCTGATTATCCTGCAATCAGTTCTGGCATTTCTTCAATCTCTTCATCTTCTAGTATTGAGGTGTTGTGTTCCTTTGGCAGGTGTTACGTTGCTTTCCTTATTATTTTTTGAATTGCTGTGTTTGTTTTAGGCATTTGTGGAGATACATTTTGAGATCTTTTTTCCCCCTGTGATGTCTTTTTTCTTTGGACTATGCCTCTGTGGCTTAGTGGAGTGCCTGCTCTCTGTGAATACCCAGATGTGTGTGCTGGGTGTGGCCAAGGAGTTCTGTTCAGTGCTCCAGGGTAAGCAAAGTATCTAAGAGGACACCCAAGTTGGGCGTGCTAAATCTTGCTCTTTTTTTTAAATTAGAGGGGAAGTTTGATTAGCTTTGCTGGAGTAGTCTCACGCTTACCTCCTCTCTTCCATGGAGACCAATGCCTGTTCGCTAGCTCCAGTGGGTATAATATTCATTCACACTCTTACAAGAACCACACAAAGAATCCATTCAGTCCTTGGTGTGAGCACGGGTCTTGCAGCAATGACCCTTACCAGGGAATCAGGGAGCCCCGAGCCTGTGGATCCACTTACATTGACTGCCCAAAGTCCCAGCCACACCCTATGCTCTCCT
Organism: Oryctolagus cuniculus; assembly: GCF_051225735.1. Classification (NCBI taxonomy): domain Eukaryota; kingdom Metazoa; phylum Chordata; class Mammalia; order Lagomorpha; family Leporidae; genus Oryctolagus; species Oryctolagus cuniculus. The sequence continues at coordinate 77,650,063 of NC_142870.1, read as the reverse complement.
ATGCAGCCATAGCGTTTTACTATCCCAGTATACAAGGCTCCCACAGTTAGGAGCACTCGGCCTCATGTCAATTCTCTCAGCCAGACTCAGGTGTCTCCTCTTGGCTGGTTGATGGGCACATGGCATGAGCTGGTACAGTTGTTGTGTATGTCCAAAACAGCCCCTTCCCCTCTTGGCTAGTTACAGGACACCAGTGTTGGTGACTGGGGAGAGAGAGAGAAATGTGCCCCTCTTTTTTCCCCTCTAGGTTGGCAGGTATAATGTGCCCCACAGGGCTCCATGTTGGACTCACACCTGACTCTTCCCACAGCTTTATCAACAGTGGCCTGGGCTCCTGCATTCTGGTCTTACTTCACTCTCCAAAGCTGGTGCTGCTGCACTGGGTTGCTGGGGTCCTGAGTTGTGTACCTCCACACCCTCCATGCAGATCCACAGTGTTCCTCTGATTTGCATGGAGTTTACTCTGCTGTTTTCTCCCTAACTCTGAGATTGCACTCTCTACATACATTTTTTTTTTTTTTTAACAACCTTCCCCTAGATTAGAGCAGTAAGCTTCTTCCCTATTCTGCTATCTTGGTTTCCTAGAATATGTGTTTCTGACTGCTATTATATTCTTAATCAGTTATCAGAAGAGCTCTTTTATGTTTATCAGACAGCATAGAGAAAAACAGTTGTTTTCAAAGATAATGCATTATCAGTGATTGGGTATTGGTACACTAGACATAGTTTTGGGGGTCAAGGGAATGAGCAGAACATGGTAGAGATGCATCATTATTTGAGTTTTTCCTATATTCACTTTTACCATGTTCTTCAAAAAACACAGCTGTAGTGCTGTCCATTTTCTGGTAGGCTTGAGATCTGGCACAAGGGAAAGCTCAATTTATGTACCTACCTGTATGTGTTCCTTAAATATGAGGGCAAATGTTGATTACTTCATTTTCTGCAGCCCTTGCCTGCACATGTAGTCACATGCATTTTCTCATCCTTTGTGACCTATCACTTGGACTTAAAGCAGGCAGTCTTTCCTGACTTTGCATGATTCAGTTATGCATAAATTCTAGTTACTATGATTTACTTAAATGACATGAGTTCCCCCACAATACAATTCAAATTTCAGTTATTCCAGAGTATTACTATGTGTCATTATCTAACATTGAAACATGACTGATACCTCTTCAGTCTGCAAACCTCTGTGCAAATTTTAGATTGGCATTGTATTAGGCAGAATAACCACACTCACCTCCCCACTCCCCCGCCAATCCCCAAACCTAAGAGGTCTACATCCTGATCCCTGAAACTGTGAACTGCAGTTATATTACATGGAAAAAGGACCTATGCCAATGTGATGTGTCAGTGTGAAATGGGGAGATTATCCTGCATTGTGTGGCTGATTCCAGTGTAACTGCAAGGGTCTTTATAACAGAAGAGCAGATAGAGATAACCGAGTCCGAGATTTGGAGATGGCACACTGCTGGCTATGAAGGTGCAAGAATGGGTCTTAAGCTAAGGAACACAGGAGGCCTCTAGAAAAGGCAAAGAACTGGATTCTCCCCTGGAGACTCCGGAAAGGTTGTAATCCTACCAACACCTGAATTTTAACCTTGCTAAGACCGTTTTGAACTTTGGAACTTCAGAACTGTAAGACAAGAATTTGTTTTGTTTGGAGGTAGTAAGTTTATGGCAATTTCTAATGTCATTAACAGAAAACATGCATACATCATGATAACTGATCAATTACATCACTTCTTTCAGAGTCTGTCTATGGTTGCCCACTGCATGTCCATTACCTTACAGACAGCAAAGCAAGTAATTATCTTGACTCTTGGTCTCCCATGTGAGACAGTTTACAAAAATGGATAATCAGAAGTGGAGATTACCTAATAAAGATGAAAAGTACACTAGAAAAATGAAAAATGACAACACTGGGAGTGAAATTCAAATTGAGCATAAGTGGGATTATGAAAGAACAGGAAGCTGTGGGAATGCTGACATTTCCATTGTTTAAGAGAATCCAGATTGCAACCTGAAAAACTTAGTGAAGGCAAAATTATCAACCTACACGAGCAAAATGGTTGTGACCAATGGGTAAAGTTATCCCAGAGGAAGTGAAACCAGCAAAACCAAGAATTAATTAATCTGTAGCTTACTGTAATTTTAGTCAAAATCTCACCAGGGATTTTTTTAAGATAATGTACTCAAACTTCTGAAGAAAAAAATGTCAATGCCTATCACAGTTGAAAAAAACAAAGATCTGTCAGACACTAGCACACATTGTAAAGAGAATCATTTAAAAATTGGATGAGGACATAGAAATCAATTACTAGAATAAAGAATTCAAAAAACAGACATCTATGGGAAATGATTAAAATATCATGACAAATTAGCAATCAAGATTAGTTGTTAAAAAATAGGGATGAAGGGATAAGTAAACCCATTTGTTAAAATACCACATTAGAGAGGAGGTTCCAAGATGGTGGAGTAGTGAGGGAGCTTACTGCTTTAGTCTAGGAGATGATAGCTTAAAAAAAGTGGAAAGAGTGCAGTCCCAGGGAAAAGTTAGGGAGAAAATGGCAGATAGAACTCTATGCAAATTAGAGGGACACAGTGGACCTACATGGAGGGCATGGATGCTCACAGCTCAGGACTCTAGCAGCCAACAGCTTCTGCACCAGCATAGGAGACTGAGGTGAGACCAGACTGCAGCAGCCCAAGCCACTGTCACTTTCCTCTAGGAAGAGCCTAGAGGGAACCAACTTGGAGCCCTGTGGGAAATAGTGTAACTAGGCCGGCACCGTGGCTCACTAGGCTAATCCTCCACCTGCGGCACCGGCACACTGGGTTCTAGTCCCGTCGGGGTGCTGGATTCTGTCTCGGTTGCTCCTCTTCCAGTCTAGCTCTCTGCTGTGGCCTGGGAGTGCAGTGGAGGATGGCCCAAGACCAGGAGAAGCACCTGGCTCCTGGCTTTGGATCAGCACAGTGTGCCGCAGCTGTGCACCAGCCGTGGCGGCCATTGGAAGGTGAACCAATGGCAAAAGGAAGACCTCTCTCCTCTCTCTCTCTCTCTCTCCACTCTGCCTGTCCGAAAAAAAAAAAAAAAAAAGCGGGGGGGGGGGGAATAGTGTAACTATCACACTAGAGGAAAAATAAAAAGAAGAGAGACTTTTCTCTCTCCCTAATGGTGTCCTGTAACAAACTGATAGACTGGGCGTCATTTTGGGCATATATAACAGCTGCACCAGCTTGTGTCCATGCCCAGCAATCAGCTGAGTGGAAACTCAGGACTCTGGTGGGGAAAACCAACAGGGGGCTGAGTGCTTGTGAATGTGGGAGGGTTCTGTGCCAGGCTGTAAAAAACAAACAAAAACCAAAAAAGACCCTGAGGTTGTGTGGGAGGACTCACAGAGTGGCTGGGACTTTGGGCAGTCACTGTGGGAGATTCCACATACTTAGGGCTTCCTGGTTACCTGGTAAGGGACAGTGCTGCAGAATTTGAGCTTACACTGAAGACTGCACAGATCCTTTGGTCCTTGGGATAGAGCGGACAAATATTACACCAACTAGGGCAGGTACTCAGGCACTGGTCTATTTGAGGAGAGGAGCTCAGCCGACCAGAATAAATTTTGCTTCTGATAAAAAAAAGATTTACCATGCCAAACCTGGGTGTGTCATCTTAGGCACACCCTTCATCCTAGGAACTGAACAGCGATCCCTGGCCACACCCACTGCACACCTCTAGATATTCACTGAAAGCAAACATTCCACATATCTACAGAGGCATAGTACAAAGATAAAAGCCACCATAGAGAAAAAAAACGAAGAAGAAACCAATGAATATCTCCACAAATGCCGAATTAAAAAAACACAACAATTCAAGAAACAAGATTAAGGAAGACAACATGACACCCACAAAAGAACACAACTCTTCAGTACTAGATTGTGAAGATGATAAGACTGAAGAAATGCCAGAAATGGAATTAAAAACACCGATCATAAGATTACACAGAAGTAATCACAAGCAAATGTATGAATTACTGAATTCTGCACATGGCATGAAAGAAAATTTCTCCCACGAAATTGAGATCTTAAAGAGAAATCAAAATGAAATGAATTCAATAGCACAAATAAAAAATGCTGAAGAAAGAATATCTGACCTATCCAATAAAACACAGGAAACTATACAGTCAAATGAAGAAGAAGAAATTAGAAAACTAAAAAACATTATTGGGAATCTACAGGATACCATCAAATGACCAACATACAGGTTCTAGAAGTTTCTGATGGTGTGGAAAGAGAGAAAGGATTAGAAGGCCTTTTTAGTGAAATAACAAAACTTTCCTAATTTGGAGAAAGAAAGGGGCATCCAAGTACAGTAAGCACATAGAACTCCTAATAGACACGACTAGAAAAGATCTTCACCACGACACACTGTAATCAAACTCACCACAGTAAAACATAAAGAAAAGATTCTAAAATATGCATGAGAGGAATGCCAGATTACTTTCAGAGGATCTCCAAGTAGACTCACAGTGGACTTCTCATCAGAAACCTTACAAGCTAGGAGAGAATGGCAAGATATATTCAAAGTCTTAAGAGAAAAGAACTGTGAATCCAGAATACTGAGTCCTGCAAAGCTCTCATTTATGAATGAAGGTGAAATAAAGACCTTGCATGACAGACAGAGATTGAATGTCACCACCCATCTAGCCCTACAAAAGAAGCTTAAGGATGTGCAACACACAGAAACATGGTCATCACTATGAAAGAAGGCAAAGGAAGGAAATCTCCCAGTAAAAGTTCAAAGGAAATTCAAAGTAAAAAATAGAAATATATTTGGAAAAATGGCACGGCAAAATTGTTACTCATGAATAGTCACCTTGATTGTAAATGGCCTCAACTCTCCAGTTAAAAGACACAGACTAGCTGAATGGATTAAAAAACAAAACCCATCTATTTGTTGCCTACAAAAAAAACACATCTCACCAACAAAGATACATGCAGACTTAAAGTAAAAAGATGGAAAAAGATATTCCATGCCAACAGAAACCAAAAAAGATCTAGTATAGCCATCCTAATATCAGATAAAATAGACTTTAACAGAGAAACTGTTAAAAGAAGGACACTATGTAATGATTAAGGGATCAATCCACAGGAAGATGTAACTATTCTAAATGTACATGCACCTAATTACAGGGTACCTGGCTATTTGAAAGAAATGTTAAGGGATCTAAATGGAGACTTAGACTCCAATACATTAGTAATGGGGGACTTCAATACCCCGCAATGGACAGATCAACCAGACAAAAAATCAGCAAGGAAACAGCAGAGTTAACACTATAAACCAAATGGACCTCACAGATATCTATAGAACTTTTCATCCTATACTTGCAGAATACACATTCTTCTCAGCAATGCATGGAACTTTCTCTAGGACTGACCACATGCTAGGCCATAAAGCAAGTCTCAAAAAAAAAAAAAATTGAAATCATACCATGCATCTTCTTGAACCACAATGGAATGAAGCTGGAAATCAACAACTCAAGAATCCCTAGAACATATGCAAATACATGGAGACTGAACAACATGCTCCTGAATGAACAGTGGGTGATAGAAGAAATCATAAGAGAAACCAAAAAATTTCTGGAATAAATAAAGATGACAATACAACATATCAAAACCTATGCGATACAGTAAAAGTAGTGTTAAGAGGAAAGTTTATAGCAATTGATGCTGAAGGCCATATGGAAACACAGGAGACCTCGGATAGCTAAAGCAATCTTATACAACAAAAAGCTGGGGGCATCACAATACCAGATTTTAAGACATACTACATGGCAATTGTAATCAAAACAGCTAGATACTGGTACAAAAACAGATGGATAGACTAATGAAATAGAATAGAATCAACAGAAATCCGTCCAAGCATCTACAACCAACTTATATTTGACCAAGGAGCTAAAACCAATTTCTGGAGCAAGGACAGGCATTCAACAAATGGTGCTAGGAAAACTGGATTTCCACATGCAGAAGTATGAAGCAAGAGTCCCACCTTAACCTTACACAAAAATCCACTCAATATGGATTAAAGATCTCAAAACATGACACCATCAAATTATTAGAGAACACTGGGGAAACCTTGCAAGACATTGGCATAGGCAAAGAGTTCTTAGAAAAGACCCCAGAGGTACAGGCAGTCAAAGCCAAAATTAAATGGGATTACATCGAATTGAGAAGTTTCTGCATTGCAAAAGAAACACTCAGGAAAGTGAAGTGGCAACCAACACAATGGGAGAAATTATTTGTAAACAATACAACTGATGAAAGATTAATAACCAGAATATAAAAAGAAAGCAAGAAACTCCACAACAAAAAACCAAATAACTCCGTTAACAGATGGGCAAAGGACTTAAACAGACATTTCTGAAAAGAGAAAATCCAAATTGCCAACACACACATGAAAAAATGTGCAGGATCACTAGCTATCAGGGAAATGTAAATCTTTAAGCACTATGAGGTTTCACCTCACCCGTTAGAATGGCTTTCATACAGAAATCAACAAAAACCAAATTCTGGTGAGGATGTGGGGAAAAAGGTACCCTAGTCCACTGTTGTTGGGGTTGTAGACTGGTTAATGTCACTGTGGAGGACAGTATGGAGATACCTCAGAAATCTGAATATAGACCTACCATATGACCTAGCCATCTCAGTCCTGGGAATTTACCCAAGGGAAATGAAATCAGTAAATAGAAGAATTATCTGCACTCTCATGTTTATTGCAGCTCAATTCACAATAGCTAAGACATGGAACCAATCTAAATGCCTGTATATTGAAGACTGGATAAATTATGGGATATGTACACTATGGAATAATTCACAGCAGTAAAAGATAAAATGAAATACGGTCATTTGCTACAAAATGGATGAATTTTGAAAATATCATACTTAGTGAAATAAGCCAATCCAAAAAGGACAAATACTGTATTTTCTCCCTGATCTGTGAGAATGGATAGAGCACCTAAAGGAAATCTATAGAAGTGAAATTGACACTTTGAGAAAGGATGACTTGAGCGGCCCTTGTCTCTCTTTTGAGGAAGTTTTTTTTTTCTTTTTTTTTCTCTTAAAACTATTTGTTGAATTCTTCAAGCATAGAAAGACAAGACACTGTGGCAAAAAATGTTCTATATGAAGAATCTTTATGAGTGAGATCCCAATGGAAAGAAATGGCCATCAAAGAAGGATATACTTTCCTCTAAAGGGAGGAAAGAATTTCCACTTCGCTAATGGCCTTGTCTAAATACTGACAGTTTGTGGACTCAAAAGGCATCCATAGCCTAGTCAGCTCATGTCAAAAGCCTTAAGTGGTCACTGACATCATACATAAGAGTGTTAATTGTTAAATTAAAAACAGGAGTCACTGTGCACTAACTCTCCATGTAGGTCTCTGTCCTCAATTAGTTGTATTATGAGAGTTAACCGTGATACTGTTTGTGTGTGTGTGCACGCACGCACGCGTGCAAACTGATGAAATCTTTACTTAATATATACTAAATCAATCCTCTGTATATAAAGATAATTGAAAATGAATCTTGATGTGAATGGAATGGGAGAGGGAGAGGGAGATGGGAGGGGTGCGAGTGGGAGGGAAATTATAGGGGTGGGGAGCCATTGTAATCCATAAACTGTACTTTGGAAATTTATATTTACTAAATTAAAAAAAAATAAAATATAAATTAAAAAATTTAAAAAGATATCACATTAGAGCCCCATCTCAAACACTGACAAACATCTCCACATGGATTATAGCTTTGCTTATGACTACAGAAGTTAAAAGTGATCTTTACAGCAAAGTTTAAAAATCATAAAACATAAATTTGCCCACAGTAAAAAGAAAAATCCTTAGTATGAGAAAATAAAATTATTATTATTATTATTTTTTACAGGCAGAGTGGACAGTGAGAGAGAGAGAAAGAGAGAAAGGTCTTCCTTTGCCGTTGGTTCACCCTCCAATGGCCGCCGCGGCCGGCGCGCTGCGGCTGGCGCACCGCGCTGATCCGATGGCAGGAGCCAGGAGCCAGGTGCTTTTCCTGGTCTCCCATGGGGTGCAGGGCCCAAGCACCTGAGCCATCCTCCACTGCACTCCCTGGTCACAGCAGAGGGCTGGCCTGGAAGAGGGGCAACCGGGACAGAATCCGGCGCCCCGACTGGGACTAGAACCCGGTGTGCCGGCGCCGCTAGGCGGAGGATTAGCCTAGTGAGTCGCGGCGCCGGCTGAGAAAATAAAATTATTAATAAAGTTGAATCATCAAAGACACTCAACAGTCTGAGGGGCCCAGGCATGATAGAAAATTCAGAAGGGACCCATGGTATGGCAAGACCTAATTAAGCAAGCAAGGGCATGGGGCCATGCTGCAAACAAGAAAGCTGACCACAGACTCACCACTGTACCTTCAGTCTTTGTCAGCAAGAGGGGCTCATGGGCAGAACAGAGCCCTGGGGGACCCACCAGGAAGATGAAGAGCAGCACTCTGTCCTGGCCATGAGGTCTGCTATTCCTTTACACCCAGAAGCCAGGAGTCTTGCCAGGAGGAAGAGGGAGATGTGCACAACTGTGAAGACTCAAAAGCAAGGAAAAATTAGTTATGGAAAATAAGTGACATTAATTCCTAGAGTTATGATAATACATTATGTTGGTAAAGAGTTTACTCCATCTTCTGATAGCAGAGAAGTGTTCAGTCTCACACTTGCAATTCCTATTACGCCCACACCAGGGTAAGCTGAGAAGAAACCCAGGATTGTCCCTTTTTTGGTGCCAGCAGGAGATTCAAACTACACAAGCCTCTTCCTGCAAACCCTGGTACACTCCCCTAGTCACAATAAAACCCCCAAGTCAGTCTCTTCCTTGTTCTCTCAAGCTGCCCTGCTCTCTGCAAAAAGGCTTGTGTGAGTAATAAACCTGCTCAGGTCCTCTTATGGTGTGTATGGTGTCATCGTTGCAACATCTGAAACCAAATCTTGGATTTCAGGGCCCAGCCTGCTTCTGTAGTTTGGTGGCAACGTGATGATTCAGAAAAAAATGGTCAAGAAATATGAGCAGACAAGTCACAAAGGAAGAAATAGTGTCTGATAAAAAGTAAAAGTGTTTAATTTCACTATTAGAAAAATTCCAACTAAATAAGATGTCATTTTCACTTTTCATATGGTAGAAAAATTATGGTAGACAAAATATTAATATTTGAGGATAAGCATAGGTAAGGAAATAGTAATCCTTACATACTGGTGAAGAATAGTTCAACTGGTAATATCTATTTAAAAGGCTTAAATGAGCATGCCCTTTGACTCAGCAATCCCACTTAACAGTGCCCTAGAGATGAATTTGTGCATATGTAAAATGCCTATGCAGTCCTCTACAATATGAAGAAATTGGAAAATAGCTACATGCTTTTGTAGAGGAATGGTAACAAATTACTTTTTATTGGCACCTTGGGGTAATTCAAGTGTGTTGAAAAGAATGAATTACAAGTACTGACACTGATAGATATCTAAGACAGTAGGTACATGAATGAGCAAGTTTCAACATAGAGAAATGGAAACGCATTAAGTAATAATCAGTTAATTTAGATAAGGGTAGGAGTTGACCAAGGAAAACATTCACTTTATCTTGTCCAAGTTTATTATATGGCTATTACAAACACATTATTCATGTATTATTTGTGTAATTAAAACACAACTTTAAAAGAAAATGTTTAATGATTGTCAAAGATAGAAAACAACGACATTGAAGTGCAACTAATTCACCAAAATTGAGAAAATTATTTGATTTTTGAAATGACTTCAAACCTAAGTAAAAGTTAAAAATTGGAACAAAGAATCCCAGTCAAATGGAAAATTAGTCATGTTTTGTTCCTTGCTCCAACTATTGCAAAAGTGTCCAATCCAAGATCACACTGTGGCTGTGCCTCTAGTCTTCCCTAAAAATGGAGCATCCATTTTTCCCTTAGCTTTCATGACACTGAACATTTTGAACAGAAGGCAGCCATTTTGTCAGATGTCCCTCAATTTCATCTCATCCATGATTTCCTCATGATTCGACCCCGATGGTGCCTGTTGCAGTGGTGGTGCTCCTGATGTGGGTTTGTGCCATTTCTGGAGGTGGTAACTTTGATCACTGAAATAAGATGGTGTCTGAGTTTCTCTACATGACATATATATGACATTTGTTTATGATTGACAACTGTATTTAGTGAGAATACTTCGAGATTATGTAAATGCCATTTTTCCATCGCACTTTACCCTACTAGTTTTAGGATCCATTGGTATTTATTGCTCAGATTATTACTGTAATGGTTGCCAAATGGTAACTGAAAAATTTCATCAGCATTTGTTATTTGGTGCTCTGTAGGGAAGAGCTTTCTTTTTTCCTTGTATCAGTGTGGACTTGGTGGTACCTATTTTATTCCATTACTGTCATTATTTTTGATGTGGAAATTATACCTGATTTAGTCTGTGCAGGCCCTTCTGTGTCTTTTGACAAATCGGAGTCATTGCTTGAATATTTTCTCTGGGACAAAAATATATTCAGTGTTGAAATCAGCTATTTCTTCCAGGAGCTGTAGTTCCTTTCAGCAGAAAACAGTATTTAGAAATCAGAATCCAAGCACTAGCTGTGCCAATTGCTCCTGGAGGGTTGCTCCTGGTCCACTCTGTTCTATAAACATAGACACACACACGAGGATACTTCAAAAAGTTCATAGGAAGTAAAATTGATGTATTTTCCACGAACTTTTTGAGACAGCCCCTGCTCCGTGTGTGTGTATGTGTGTGTGTGTGTGTGTGTGTGAATCCTCGAAAAGTTCATGGAAGGTGGGAGTTAGGATAAGTATATTTTGGTGCAAGAATTTTTGAAATTCATGCATGATCATGATACATGTTTTTAAAAATTATCTGTTAATTCCATTTTCCCATAAACATTGAGAGGCAGAGAGAGCACAGAGAAACCTCCCATCCACTGATTCAGTCCCCAAATATCCCCAGTTACCAGGGCTGGGCTGGAGCTGAAGCCAGAAACTGGGAACGAATCCAAGTCACCCATGTAGGTGACAGAGACACAAATACTTGAGCCATGACTTGCTGCCATCTAGGGTGTGACTCAGCAAGGAGCTACAATTGGGAGTTGCAGCCAGGACTTGAGCCCAGGTATTCTGATATGGAGCAGGTGCCTCCTAACAGCAAAACCAAAAGCCTGCCTCAGTTTTTTCATAACACGTATTCCCATGAACTTTTTGAAACTTGTGTGTGTGTGTGCACGTTGCCTGTGTGTGTGCATGAATTTCAAAGATTTTGGTACCACAATAAAAATTCCATTCCATGAACTTTTTGAAGTACTCTGGTGAATGTGTGTGAGTGGGTGTGTGTGTACAGCACACATTGATAGTTCTAATTCTAATCTAACACTTCAGGGTTTATTTTAACCTTTCCTTTTTAATAATGTTTTATTTTTAATTGTCAATAATTGTAAGTTCTTATGGGGTACCATGGAATTTTTTGATACATGAATACATTGTAGAGTGATCAAATCAGGGTAATCAGCATATATATCACTGCAAACATTTCTCTCTGTTTTGTGGTGAGAACACTGAACATCCTCCTTTAGCCTTAGTCACCCTGCTGTGCAACAGCACAACCAGAACTGCCTTCTCCATTCTGCACTGGGAAATCTGACTCCCACATCCACAGATTTGCTCCTGATCCCACTGGTCTGCTTGCTGTCCTTGTCCAGCACTGACTCACAGCCCCCCATTACTGACCACTGAAAGGCCGATCCTGCCACTTCCAACTGCAGCCTCCTCTGGGCTGTCCACCTAACACAAAGAGTGGTGCTGTGGGGCTGCCTGGTTGACTTTTGGACTGAGTGGAAGGGAATGAGGGGAGGACAGAAGGCGGAAGACAGTGAGGAGGTCAAGTCAGTACTTTAAATGTTGAACGCAGGTGTGTGGGAAGCCTGAGTACTAAAAGATGAGGAGGTTAAATGGATCCTTTTGAGACAATTCTAAAAAGAAGACTGGCATCTTATGGGATCTGTCTTTACATTTGAACTTTAAACCGAAAACCATTATTTTAGCGTAGGGTTGGTTAGTGGAATTTTTTTCAATTTTTATATGAAACAAAAACTAGGACAAATGTTCTGAGAAATCGAGATTTGAAAGTATAATGGAAGTGAGTTAAGGTCTCTGAAGAGCATTTAGCTATGCTGAGGCAACCTAGAGGAGCTTAGAAGCACACACTGTAGGCCCTGGGGTAACGAATGCTCCCTATGACCGCTAGGTGGTAGGCTGAAGCCATAATAACAATCGTTTTGCTTGGCTGATGGTTAAAGCGTGAACAGAAAAGATTTTAGTGAGGAAACAAGGTTTCTGTGTTGAGTGTGTAGGCTCATCTTATTCTACCTTAGTTTGTTATGCTGAACTGCTACCAAATTTATTTTTACTGTACTTCACCAAGGGTATAATTCATCCTCAAAAGTTGTCTTTAAAGCCTTCCAATAGGGGTGGGTGTTTAGCCTAGTGGCTAAGACGCCTGTGGCCCCCATCAGAGAACTGGGTTTGTTTACCTGGCCCTGGCTCCCAAGTCCAGGCAGACCCAGGAAGCAGAGGTGATGGCTGAAGTAATAGTGTTCCTGCCCCCCACACGGGAGACCTGAGTTCTGGGCCCTAGCCATTGTGGGCATTTAGGGAGTGCATTAGTAGATAGAAGCTCTGTCTTTCTCTTTTCCCTTCACATTAACAAAAATTAGCCTTCCAGTAAAAAGTTCCATATCTACCTAACTGCTGGAAATATGAATGGCTACTATCACCCTTTGGACTAATAAACTTTAGTAAAACCTGCATTTTAGGAATTTGCGTCTAGTTATTCCTTTCTCTTAATTTTAAGTAAATATGCTGTACAATGAATGTTCTCCCACCCCTTCCCTGCTTTTTTTTAAAAACAATACTAAGCAAAATTATAGTTCAGAGTGAACTATGAGAGAAAGTCTCACTTCTGTCCATATTTAATGTTGGAAAAAATTACTATCAGAGCATGATATTATGACATAAGAGAGCATCTATTTACAAACATATACAATTTTATTGGTATCTCTACATACTACAAGAACTTTGTTAAGTATAGTCACAATTGCTGAGTGCAACAGAAAAATAGTAATTTGTCATTTTCTGAAAAGATGCAAAAATTCTGAAGATGAAAGAAAGATACATCAATGATGTTATCTGTTTCTTATTTCCTAGAATAAAACATCACATAATTAAGTACTAAAAATTATAGGTTATTAGATATTTTGATTCTGTGTACAATTTCCAAAACCACCTCCTACTTTATTTTCTGGCTTTGAAGTTGAAAAGAGTGGGCCAATACCAGAAGGGAAGCAGTATGAGAGGGGATAACTGGAGTCTTCTCATTGGTAACACTGCCTTTGATAGGCTGGGCTCTCCCTCTTAGAAGGAATAAAAGACTCTTTCAAGGCATTGGGGGTGACATAGTAAGTTATAGGCATTCCTTCCCCTTTAAACATGTGCAACAAATAAGAAAGTAAATCCAATGGCCCTGGGAACTTTTAAGATAATATCATATAAAAAAAGAAGAGTTGTTCTCCCTCTTTGCTAATATCAAGTCAAATAAAATATACCTGTAGCAGAACACCTGGTATCCATGTGCCTTCCATAAGAAATTTGTACCCGATATAGTAAATGACTGTTTTGAGAATTCCCACTGTCCAAATATTGACAATTAGTTTTCTAGTTAGCTTTATTATGCTGTTGCATTTACTATGATCCAGTGCATCAGATGTGTAAGACAATCAAAAACCTAGAAGTCTGAATTAGAATAATTAATGGGAAAGTCACACAGGAAAATATCACAAAGTGTTAAGTGTTAATTAGGCCCTGCCTGGGCAGAAATATTTTGTTCTGTGAAAGACACAAAATAAATACGAACCCAGTCACCACTGTATCTCTTACCCCTTGCCTCCCTGGACTACTCAGAAGCCGGCTGAGACACCAGCCAAGGTGGACAAACATACTGTCCTTAGTTGGCCATAAAGCAGTTGTCAACTTTGGCTGGACATCAGGGCCACCTTTGGGACTTTCGAAAGTACTTACATCTGGTTCATCACTGGGAGGAATTTTGTTATAATTGGGAATTTTGAAATTTCCTCAGGTGATTCTTATGTATAGACAAGATTGAGAATCATATATCGAAAGGCATCTACCCATGCTTCTGAATCCTCATCAAAGCCTCTTCCACTTTGCTCGCTCCCATGTCCCTCCTCATCCCAATTTCCTTGCACCAAATTGGTTCTTCTTCCTCCTTCCCCAAGTCTGATCTTAACCTATTTTGCATTTCTTCCACTCAGGGATGTTATCTGCTAACACTAAATTTGTTATGCTGACAACTATGCTTCTTTGAGTGGTGCATATTAGAGATAATGTGTCAAGTACATGACAAGTGTTTCTGGCCCTTAGGGCTGTGTGCATGTGAAATAAAACCCAGTCAAAAATAGAACTGGGCAACAGAAGGCAGAGAAAAAGAAGCTGTGAAGGCTACCACATTCTCTTATGCAAAGAGCAAGACCTGAAATTAATGTCCTGACTCCTACAAGCGTTGCCTTCTCTAAACCAATATGGTAGTTTAACATGCTTTTTTTCCCATAGGGCTGGCTGAAATCACAGATACCTTCCAGGGTTGTTCCAATGAACCTAAGCAAAAGAGAGGATTTCTTATTTACTTTTCTAGATTAAAGTTTTTCAAATAACCTGTCTTCATCTTCAACTAATCTTAGGCCAGATCTTATTCCTTATTCTCTCATAGCCTTGGTGATCCTGTAATGTAGATAACAGACAAATAGTACCTTTAATACTGGTTACAAGGGTTACATAAAAAGGGATTCCGACACTAATTCTTTTTCTTTAGTTTCTTTTAAAAACTTGGAGGAATATAGACATGGATTTTAATTTATTAACTTGAGAATCACTTCCCAAAGGCTTGAATAAATTTTTCTTTATGACTGAAGTATTGGAAAATGCCTAATGCAGGTCTGTCACTGTCATTCCAAAGTTAAGACAACGACCCTGATGGTGACTGGGGCACTAAGTGTGGGGCTTGGCAAGGTATAGAAAGCAAAGCCAATAGTACTCCTTTGTAGGGGATTAAAATAAATGTAACCCATTCATGCCTCCTTCAAAACCCCGAGGTTAGTAAGGATTATTGCTCTAGTTATTACTAGAACCAGGGAAACAAATACTTCTATTTCTCATTGATGAAAAGAAAGAAATGCCTATTTCTTTTGAACATTAAAAAGGACTTATCTCTTGAGGGAGTTTTAGGGAGATAATGTTTGCTTGTTGAGACTGAAGTCTGACTTAGCTTCTGCTGCCACCTTAGAGAATGTAACGTGATTTTAATGGTAATAGACGCTCCCAGTCATCTCTTTTGTCACTGTCCAAGTTACTAGGGAATATATTTCTTACATTCCAAGGTGGAGGAAAGATAGTAAAGATGAGTAGATGTAAAAGATCACATGGATCAACTATATTCATTTCTAAGGTGATGATGATGATAAGATGGTGGTGGTGGTGGTTGTGTGCCTGTGTGTGTGCCTATATGCCCGCCAAGGTCAGTGCAACAGAACAGAAATGTCAGAAGAGGAAAATCACATCCACATCAGATTCTTGTTATTGCTATCTCTTTGAATTATAAAAATTTTGATACAGTAAAACCTCATTAATTTGGATTCTACTAATCAGGAGTTTGTGGGATGAACTTACCCTTACATTAAGAGCTTATAAAAAACAATTTTGAAATAATTTAAACTACTTAAAATAATTTTATTCTTTTCAAGCACTTCATAAGCACCTGTTTACTTCCAAATGATGTGTCAATTATAAACTTTTGATCTAGTCATTTTGAATCTGGAGTTTTATGCACTATAATGCTATAATGTCCTTTTGATATTTTCTGCGTGCATTAAAATATTCCATAATTGTTCACTGATTTATACAGGCTTTCCCTAAAAACTGCATTTTATTGCATATGAACCACAGATATAATTTTGGGTATAGTAACTTATCTTGGTAAGACACTATACAATTATGCAGTTTTATAACAAGATATATGTTACATAGTCACACTAATCTCTGTCTTTAAATGATATACAGTAGTGGCTCTCAATTAGAAGTAATTTTGGCAATGGTTAGAGACATTTTTGATTGTTACTGTTAGGGGGTTCCTACTGGCATCTAGTAGACAAAGGCCAGGGATGTCACTAACATCCTATGGTACATAGGACAGTGCTCCACCATAAAGACTTTTATGCTAATGTGACATTGTTGAGAAACCTTTCTGTAGAACAAGTTAAATCAAATAGTATCATGAGTTTCAGAGATTCATTAAGTTTAATACTACTTGGAGTGAATTTAATTATTCCTAGAAAAAACTTGTATTTCACTCTTTCAGGTTTAAAATGCAGAAATGATAAAGTATTTGTTCAAAAAAATCAGAAAACTGGGTCATTGAAACTGATGGTACAATAGTACATTGCAAATTTAATTGTCAGTGTTTTCCAGATCCTGTCCTCCAGCTTCTTTACTATTTTCACTATACAGTTTTATGTGTTATATCTACATTTCCAAGTCAGATTATGTTACCCTCAGGCTGTTTACAGGACTCTGGGAGATTCATAAAGAGGCCTTTTTAAGAAATCAGGAAAATTCAAGGACTCTGAAAAATACTATTCTAGTGTACATTTTCTGTCAATCATCTTTGCTCTTCTCAAAATTCCTGAGAACATTGCAAGGGAAGTGTTATCTCAAACAAGAAATTTAAAAAACAAACAGAAATACTGTTTTTGGTTATTAAAGTAACCTGGACTCCAGAAACACAGTGAACTCTTAAGAATTTACACAAATATAAACCTAGTAAGATCTGATCAGTCAGGAAGAAAAAGTCCAAATCCATAATTTTAAAAAAGATTATTTTTGGAGAAACAACTTATTACAGGATGGGTCCAGGAAAATGCTTACATACATTCCTATGACTCCAACTTTCCAGAATCATGTTAGATAATGAGAGTAGGAGTCCTTGTTTCACTTTGCCTCTAGTACCTTTCTGTGGAGCTATGATAGACACCTCTTAGCATGTTAAGGATATTCTTTATTCCACTTTTTAGAGTTTTAAATGTGGAATAAATGTTTGACATCTATTAACACAATCCTTTAACTTATATTAGTTGACCAAATTAGTGTCAAAAGTATTGATTTTATATCACTAAACTATGTATTTCTGTCATCTATAATGATGACTGAGGCCAAGACGGCAAAAACACCAGTATATTTTATAAAGATTTCCAATAATAGTATTGAACAAAAAAGTGTTTCCTAATGAAAGCCCTTTTTAATCAGAAATTTAATAAATCAGAATTTCATTGCCCAGAACACTAGCTGAGGTTTCACTGCATCACACTCAAGATAATGACCATTTTGGTCTGTGAATGTCAGGCTGCAAGAGCACCTGTGGATTGCAGACCCACCCGGTTTAAGCAGTAATATACTGTGTAACTGGCAGATGAAGATACAAATGGAGCTTTAAAATATATCACTTTAGAAACTGAAAGTTGGGATGTGTGAAATTTCACTTTTTATGAATTCAGTCCTCAAAGCTAACTGCATGGTTTCTATAGTCTAGTTTCCCCAAACCTATTGTCAGCTTCCCTGCATGGAATACAAGTCAGGATGGAAAAATGCTTTGAAGTGACCCAACCCTATACAGTTTGTGCTAAAAACAGCAATCTGCTCTGAAGGTGATAGGACTGGAAATAACTTTGTTGGGATCATTTACTCTGTTGGCAATGCTTGGTTATGACCGAGAACTGTGAAAGATGTACAATACTATGGAGAGAGAATATTAATTATACTCTTGCCATAAAGACTCAATGGAAATTACAGATGAGAAGCAAACTCTGGGGTTTTGTTTTGTTTTGCTTTCCTTGGAGTTGGGTATGGCAAATATTCTTGAAATGTACTGATTGACATCTTCTAATGTAGATTTTTTTAAAATTGTTGGATGTGGCCCAATTTACAAAAATAGTTTACCATAAATCTTTTTTTCTTCTGTCACAACATGCTTATTTTTCTTTTCCTTTAAAGATGTTAATTTATCATGCAAAGATTTTTTTTTCATTAAGTGCATTAATGCTTTTGTTTGTACAGGAATTTCCAAATCAATAGGACTCCCCATAGTTTCTAAGTGTAAATCCTTAGCCAATGACATGCCAATATGATGGCTCCATTTCACATGGGAAAAGGCAAATTCCATCTATCTTGGGATTTTACCAGGGTTCCAGCCTTTGGGTTGTACATCGTCTCTGATAAGTCGCCTTTGTGATAACTTCAGATGAATGGCAATGGAACATTTTGTAGAAGAAACTGGCTTCTAGCAGTTGAATAGTGATGCTGGGAATAAATTTGGTTTCCCTGAATAATGGTTTCTCAAAGCAGTCACAGCTTCTTTAGCAGTTAGAATTGATACCATTTCTTATCTTTGTATTTCAGCATTAACTGCAAAGAAAAAAACCCAGCATTAGATGCTAAAAAAAATCCTTTAAAAGCCCTATTCAAATCAAGCCTAGATAATCATGCATATATAATTAAATCTCAAAACTTACAATGAAACTATGACTTCTTTTATAGTATAAAGTACATATAAGAATGATTTAAAAACAAACCAATCAAACTCTAAAGACTCAGCTGACAGGAAATTATTTTTAATGATGAGACAAAATGGAGCAGGTGGTTCCCAGCCTCTGCTGTCCTTCCTGCCTTCCTGCTCACATCATCCCTCCACACAACTTTCTAGCAACTAGTGTACAATACAGATCTATGTATCAGAACCAATGGACAATTTTTAAATTATCCCATAAAGTAAGGAAGTATCAATGTTCTATAGTACTTAATTTAACAAAAAAAACCCTTTAATCACTCAAAAAATTGGGGGAATTATAATACTTGTAAGAGATCCAGGTTACCCTGGTTCTCATATCCACTCATGTCGCATGACTTCTTTATGCTTTCCTGTGCAGGACCTAAACATTTAAAGTTACTACTGTGGAGATGCCTGCATTACTCTGGCCGTTTACCTCATGTGCATGTTTGGAAAATGCTTCTGCACTGGTCATCATGCCTGCAGTTTTCTCTTCCAGCTCTCCTAGCCTTTGTCCTCTCTCATCCAGTGCAATCCGAGCACGGGTCAGCTCCCCCATCACTCCTCCAGCAGCGCCTTTCACCCCTTCTATTCCACCTGGTCCAGGAATGTGCTGGGCAAGGCTGCGGGATGCTCTTCCTGCTGAAGCTTCCCCAACTAGGAATTGAAGCCATAACAGCTTAAAACATTTCATCAGTAAATTAAGTACTCAAGTTTATCACCAAGACAAAGTACTTACATTCAACTCTACTGTCATAATTCTCATTGAAATAGAGCTATTCAGTACTGATATAAACATGTATTTGAAAATATTAGTACTTAGCCAAGAAAAATGCCTAGGAAATAAATTTGATATATATTGTTATTATGTGCCTTTTTTTGTGTGTGTGAGTGGGTTTCACACAAAGTGGCATAACTGCATTTCTTGACATGGCTCAAAATGTATGTGACCTCACTTTTAATTCAAATTAGTGTCTGTTCCACACTCAGCCCTGACCATTTCCTTAGGTTTCTGTCCAGGTCTTTATTCTAACCTTTTCTGTTTATCTTGATATATCAGCCATGCGGGCCTCAGGCTGTCTCTTTCTTCCTCTGTAAATACTAGAGAATGTGGGTATATAAATATGTAAATGATGGACATTAATATATATGCTGAAATTTTGTGACTTTATGAAGGTTAAAATTTTCCCAATCATTTAAAAAGCTCAGTTTCATTCAATTTAAATGAAGTAAAAGATTTTTTTTTAATTGAAAAGCAGTGTTTTGGGACAGACACCAATATAGTAGAATAGGGAGGGAGTGTATTGCTCTAGTCTAAAGGAAGATAGTTAGAAAACATGTGGAGCAAGTGCAATCTCAGGGAGGAGTTTGGGAGAAAAAGGCAGAGGAAACTCTATGCAAATTAGAGGCATACTATGGATCTATGTGGAGGGTGTGGACAACTCAGGAACCCAGCATTTGAAAGCCTCAGCACTAGCTTTGGCGAGTGAGGTGAGACCAGACTGCAGCAGCCCAGGCCACTGTTGATAAAGCTGTGGGAAGACCTTGGGTGAGTTTGGCTTAGAGTCCTGTGGGGACAGTATGCTTGCCATCCTAGAGGAAAGAAAAAGGGGGACATGTTTTTCTTTCCTTAACCACCCAGCATGGGCATCCTGTAACTAGTCATGAAGGGGTGGGCACCATTTTGGACATATGTAACAGCTGTGCTAGCTCATGTCTGCACATCCAGCAACCAGCCAAGAGGAGACACCTGAGTCTGGCTGGGAGAACCAACAGGAGGCTGAGTGCTTCTGATTGTGGGAGCCCTGTTTTTTTTTTGGGATTGTGAAACACTGTGGCTGCATGTGAGGGCACATGGTGTGGCTGGGACTTTGGGCAGTCATTGTGGGTGGCTCCACAGCTCGGTGCTCTATGATTTCCTGGTGAGGGTCAATGCTCTGGGACCCCTGTTCACACCAAGGACTGAATGGATCCTTTGTGCGGTTCTTGGTACAGTGTGAATGAATCTTATACCCACTGGGGCTAGTGACCAGGCACCAGTCCCCTTGGAAGAGAGGAGGTGAGCGTGAGACTACTCCAACAAAGTAGGCAACTTCCCCTCTGAATAAAGGAGAGAGAGAAAGAGAGAGAGAGAGAGAGAGAGAGAGAGATAAAGAGAGAGAAGGGGCGGAGCCAAGATGGTGGAATAGTGAGGGTGCGCACCGATAGTCTGGGAAAAGATAGTTTAATAAAAGTGGAGTTACTGTAGTTTCAGAAAAAGGCTCAGGAAAAAATTGCAGAGGAAAGTCTTCTGGATCTAGTGGATGTGACATGGAGGACCTATGGGGAGAGCAAGGTAGCCCACTGCGTGGAAGCCCAGCTGCAAAGTCTGCGCGCCAGCGCTGGAAGGGGAGGTGAGACAAAAACCTCAGTAACCCGAGACATTGGCAGGGAAAGGCAGAAGGAACCTAGAGGGAACGAGGCCTGAAGCCCGACCGGGGAAAGTTCACCAGGCTGACTGGAGGAGAGAAAAAAACGAATAAATAAAGGGAACCAGCACGGACACTAGCCTCTCTCTCCATTCACCTTACAAAGATGAGGAAGACAAAGAGCAGGTGCCATTTTGGACATACGTAAAGCGGCGCCTGCCATCAGCCAAGCAGAAAAACCTGACTCTAGTGGGGAGAAATGACAGGAGGTTAGGACCTAGTGAAAGTGTGGAGCTAACGAACTAAGACTGTGAAAATCTGAGAGGGGGGGCAGAGAACTCAAGGAGTACACAAACTCGGTAACCTTGGCAACCCAGTGAGACTGCGGAGAAACTTGAGGCCACAATGAGGGCTGCATAAACTCTTTGTGTGGTCCCAGGGGTAGAGCAGATGAATACCCACAGGGGCCAGATTTCATACATCAACTAACCTCAATTCCACTCAGCTGTGCGGAATTACTTCCCAACTGAGTAAAAAAAAAAAAATAAAAGAGAGAGAGCGAGCGAGCAAGAGAACAATCTGGGTGAGTAACCTTTGGCAAACCTTTAACCCTGAAGAACCAAACAGAGCTCTCTGGCCACACCCATCACAGCTTCTAAGGATCCATCAAAAGCAGACAGTCCACTTAATCTAGAGTCATAGTATAACGAGAAAAAGCACCACAGCAAAGAAACCAAAGACTATCTCCACAATGCCAAACAAATGCAGAAACCAAGGTAACAAGAACAAGGAAGACACTATGATGCCCCCAAATGAAAAAGACACCCCAATTCAAGATAATGAAGATGATGAGATAGAAGAAATGCAAGAAGCAGATCTCAAAAAACTGATAAGAACATTAAGAAGTTCTCAAAAACAAATTCTTGAACTACAAAAATCCTTAATGGACAGGATAGAAAATCTCTCTTGTGAAAATGAAATCTTAAGGAGGAATCAAAATGAAATGAAACAACTAGTAGAACATGAAACTGTGATAGTGACCAGAAATCATAATGAAATGAAGAATTCAACAGATCAAATGACAAACACATTAGAGAGCCTTAAAAACAGAATGGGTGAAGCAGAAGAGAGAATATCGGACTTAGAAGACAGAGAACAGGAAAGTATACAGTAAAACCAAACAAAAGAAGAGGAAATCAGAAATCCAAAAAATATTGTCGGGAATCTACAGGATACTATTATAAAACCCCACATTCGGGTTCTAGGAGTTCCTGAAGGCATGGAGAGAGAGAAAGGATTAGAAGGCCTTTTTAGTGAGATACTTGCAGAAAATTTCCCAGGTTTGGAGAAGGACAGAGACATCCTAGTACAGGAAGCTCATAGAACCTCTAATAAACTTGACCAAAAGAGATCCTCACCACGACACGTTGTAATTAAACTCACCACAGTGAAACAGAAAGAAAAGATCCTAAAATGTACAAGAGAGAAACGTCAGATTACTCTCAGATTATCTCCAATCAGACTCACAGATGACTTCTCATCAGAAACCCTACAAGCTAGAAGGGAATGGCGAGATATAGCCCAGGTACTAAGAGAGAAAAACTGCCAGCCCAGAATATTATATCCTACAAAGCTCTCATTTGTGAATGAAGGTGAAATAAAGACTTTTCATAGCAAACAGAAATTGAAAGAATTTGTCGCCACTCGTCCAGCCCTGCAAAAGATGCTTAAAGATGTGTTACACACAGAAACACAGTGATCAATATGAAAGAAGGTAAAGGAAGAAAACCTCCCAGTAAAAGATCATAGGAAGCTCAAAGCATATACTAGAAAATATCTTTGGGAAGATGGCAGGGCAAAGTCACTACTTATCAATAGTCCCATTGAACGTTAATGGCCTGAACTGTCCAGTTAAAAGACACAGACTGGCTGAATGGATTAAGGAAAAAACCCATCTATTTGCTGCTTACAAGAAACACATCTTTCCAACAAAGATGCATGCAGACTGAAAGTGAAAGGTTGGAAAAAGATATTCCATGCCAATAGAAATGAAAAAAAAGCTGGTTTAGCCATGTTAATATCAGACAAAATAAACTTTAAGACAAAAACTGTTAGGAGAGACAAAGAGGGACACTATATAATGGTTAAGGGATCAATTCAACAGGAAGATGTAACTATTATAAATGTATATGCACCTAATTACAAGGCAGCGGTTTATTTAAAAGGTATGTTAAGGAACTTAAAGGGAGACTTAGATTCCAATACAATAATACTGGGGACTTCAATACTCCACTCTCAGAAATAGATAGATCAACCGGACAGAAGATCAACAAGGAAACAGCAGATTTAATCGACATTATTGCCCAAATGGATCTAACAGGTATCTACAGAACTTTCAATCCTACATTTAAAGATTTTACATTCTTCTCAGCAGTGCATGGAACTGTCTCTAGGATTCATCACATATTAGGCCATAAAGCAAGTCTCAGTAAATTTAAAAGAATTAGAATCATACCATGCAGCTTCTCAGACTACAGTGGAATGAAGGTGGAAATTAGCAACTCAGAAAACCCTAGAGAGTATGCAAACACATGGAGATTGAACAACATGCTCCTGAATGAACACTGGGTGATAGAAGAAATCAAAAGAGAAATCAAAAACTTTCTGGAAGTAAATGAGGATAACAGCACAACATATCAAAACTTATGGGATATGGCAAAAGCAGTGTTGAGAGGAAAGTTTATAGCAATAGTTGCCTACATCAAGAAATTGGAAAGACACCAAATAGATGAGCTTTCAAAGCATCTCAAGGATCTAGAAAAACTGCAGCACACCAGAACCAAATCTAGTAGGAGAAGAGAAATAATTAAAATCAGAGAAGAAATCAACAGGATTGAATCCAAAAAAAATTACAAAAAATCACCCAAGCGAAGAGCTGATTTTTTGAAAAAATAAACAAAATTGACACCCCACTGGCCCAACTAACTAAAAAAAGAAGAGGAAAGACCCAAATCAATAAAATCAGAGAAGAAAAAGGAAATGTAACAACAGACACCACAGAAATAAAAAGAATCATCAGAAATTACTACAAGGACTTGTATGCCAGCAAACAGGGAAATCTATCAGAAATGGATAGATACCTGGACACATGCAACCTACCTAAATTGAACCAGGAAGACATAGAAAACCTAAACAGACCCATAACTGAGACAGAAATAGAAACAGTAATAAAGGCCCTACCAACAAAGAAAAGCCCAGGACCAGATGGATACACTGCTGAATTGCACCGGACATTTAAAGAAGAACTAACTCCAATTCTTCTCAAACTATTCAGAACAATTGAAAAAGAGGGAATCCTCCCAAATTCTTTCTATGAAGCCAGCATCACCTTAATCCCTAAGCCAGAGAAAGATGCAGCATTGAACGAGAATTACAGACCAATATCCCTGATGAACATAGATGCAAAAATCCTCAATAAAATTCTCGCCAATAGAATGCAACAACACATCAGAAAGATCATCCACCCAGACCAAGTGGGATTTATCTCTGGAATGCAGGGATGGTTCAATGTTAGCAAATCAATCCACGTGATACACCACATTAACAGACTGCAAAAGAAAAACCATATGATTATCTCAATAGATGCAGAGAAAGCATTCGATAAAATTCAACACCCTTTCATGATGAAAACTCTAAGCAAATTGGGTACAGAAGGAACATTCCTCAATATAATCAAAGCAATGTATGAAAATCCCACGCCCAGCATCCTATTGAATGGGGAAAAGTTGGGAGCATTTCCACTGAGATCTGGTACTAGACAGGGATGTCCACTCTCACCACTGCTATTCAACATAGTTCTGGAAGTGTTAGCCAGAGCCATAAGACAAGAAAAAGAAATTAAAGTGATACAAATTGGGAAGGAAGAAGTCAAACTATCCCTCTTTGCAGGCGATATTGTTCTTTATTTAGGGGATCCAAAGAACTCTACTAAGAGACTATTGGAACTCATAGAAGAGTTTGCCAAAGTAGCAGGATATAAAATCAATGCACAAAAATCAACAGCCTTTGTATACACAGGCAATGCCTCGGCTGAGGAAGAACTGCTAAGATCAATCCCATTCACAATAGCTACAAAAACAATCAAATACCTTGGAATAAACTTAACCAAGGATGTTAAAGATCTCTACGATGAGAATTACAGAATCTTAAAGAAAGAAATAGAAGAGGATACCAAAAAATGGAGAAATCTTCCATGCTCATGGATTGGAAGAATCAACATCATCAAAATGTCCATTCTCCCACAAGCAATTTACAGATTCAATGCAATACCATTCAAGATACCAAAGACCGGCCGGTGCTGCGGCTCAATAGGCTAATCCTGCACCTAGAGGCGCCGGCACACCGGGTTCTAGTCCCGGTCGGGGCGCTGGGTCCTCTCCCAATTGCTCCTCTTCTAAGCCAACTCTCTGCTGTGGCCTGGGAGTGCAGTGGAGAATGGCCCAAGTGCTTGGGCCCTGCACCCCATGGGAGACCAGGGGAAGCACCTGGCTCCTGCCTTTGGATCAGTGAGGTGCGCAGGCTGTAGCACGCTGGCTGTGGCGGCCATTGGAACATGAACTAACGGCAAAAGGAAGACCTTTCTCTCTCTCTCTCTCACTGTCCACTCTGTCTGTAAAAAGAAAAAAAAAGAAAAAAAAAGATATCAAAGACCTTCTTCTCAAATCTAGAAAAAATGATGCTGAAATTCATATGGAGATACAGGAGACCTCGAATAGCTAAAGCAATTTTGTAAAACAAAAACAAAGCCAGAGGCATCACAATACCAGATTTCAGGACATACTACAGGGTAGTTGTAATCAAAACAGCATGGTACTGGTACAGGAACAGATGGATTGACCAATGGAGCAGAATAGAAACACCAGAAATCAATCCAAACATCTACAGCCAACTTATATTTGATCAAGAATCTAAAACCAATTCCTGGAGCAAGGACAGTCTATTCAATAAATGGTGCTGAGAAAACTGGATTTCCACATGAAGCAGCGTGAAGCAAGACCCCTACCTTACACCTTACACAAAAATCCACTCAACGTGGATTAAAGACCTAAATCTACGACCCGACACCATCAAATTATTAGAGAACATTGGAGAAACCCTGCAAGATATTGGCCCCGGCAAAGACTTCCTAGAAAAGACCCTGGAGGTGCAGGTAGTCAAAGCGAACATTAACTATTGGGATTGAATCAAATTGAGAAGTTTCTGTACTGCAAAATAAATAGGAGAGTGAAGAGGCAACCGACAGAATGAGAAAAAATATTCACAAACTATGCTCCAGATAAAGCATTAATAACCAGAATCTACAAAGAAATCAAGAAACTCCACAACAAAACAAACAACCAACTAAAGAGATGGGCCAAGGACCTCAATAGACATTTTTCAAAAGAGGAAATCTAAATGGCCAACAGACACATGAAAAAATGTTCAAGATCACTAGCAATCAGGGAAATGCAAATCAAAACCACAATGAGGTTCTACCTCACCCCGGTTAGAATGGCTTACATTCAGAAATCTACCAACAACAGATGCTGGCGATGATGTAGAGTAAAAGGGACACTAACCCACTGTTGGAAGGAATGCAAACTGGTAAAGCCACTATGGAAGTCAGTGTGGAGATTCCTCAGAAACCTGAATATAACCCTACCATACAACCCAGCCATCCCACTCCTTGGAATTTACCCAAAGGAAATTAAATTGGCAAAAAAAAAGCTGTCTGCACCTTAATGTTTATTGCAGCTCAATTCACAATAGCTAAGACCTGGAATCAACCTAAATGCCGATCAACAGTAGACTGAATAAAGAAATTATGGGACATGTACTCTATAGAATACTATACAGCAGTCAAAAACAATGAAATCCGGTCATTTGCAACAAAATGGAGGAATCTGGAAAACATTATGCTGAGTGAAAAAAGCCAGTCCCAATTTGACAAATATTATATATTCTTCCTGATCGATGACAACTAACTGAGCACCAAAAAGGAAACTTGTTGAAGTGAAATGGACACTATGAGAAACAGTGACTTGATCAGCCCTTGCCCTGACTGTTGATGAACAACTTAATACATTATGCCTCTTAGTATTTTTTTGTTTGTTCTACTTAACACTATTGGTTGAAATCTGTAATTAATACACAGTTATTCTTAAGTGTTGAAACTTAACTGAAAAGTGATCCCTGTTAAATATATGAGTGGGAATAAGAGAGGGAAGAGATGTACAATTTGGGACATGCTCAAGCTGACTTGCCCCAAACGGTAGAGTTAGAAATATACCAGGGGATTCCAATTCAATCCCATGAAGGTGGCATGTACCAATGCCATCTCACTAGTCCCAGTGATCAATTTCTGTTCACAATTGATTATAACGGTAGGACTAAGAGTCAAAGGGATCACACAAACAAGACTAGTGTCTGCAAATACTAACCAATAGAATAAAAAAGGGAGAGAACGATCCAACATGGGAAGCGAGATACACAGCAGACTCATAGAATGGCAGATGTCCTAAACAGCACTCTGGCCTCAGAATCATCCCTTAAGGCATGCGGATCTGGCTGAAAAGCCCATGAGAGTATTTCAGGCATGGAAAGCCAAGACACTCTGTCAAAAAAAATGACCTAAATGAAAGATCTCTGCAAGTGAGATCCCAGTGGAAAGAACAGGTCATCAGAAGAAGGAGGTACCTTTCTCTGAAGGTAGGAGGGAACTTCTACTTTGACTACGACCTTGTCTAAATATGATGAAAGTTAGTGAACTCAAAAGGCTTCCATTGCCTTGGCAACTCATGACAAGAGCCTAGGGTGATTACTGACGACATAAACAAGAGTGTTAAATTGTTAAGTCAAGAGCAGGAGTCACTGTGTACTTACTCCTCATGTAGGATCTCTGTCCTTAATGTGCTGTACATTGTGATTTAATGCTATAACTAGTACTCAAACAGTATTTTTCACTTTGTGTTTCTATGTGTGTGCAAACTGATGAAATCTTTACTTAATATATGCTAAACTGATCTTCTGTATATAAAGAGAATTGAAAATGAATCTTGATGTGAATGGAAGGGGAGGGGGAGTGGTAAAGGGGAGGGTTTCAGGTTGGAGGGAAGTTATGGGGGGGGGAAGCCATTGTAATCCATAAGCTGTACTTTGGAAATTTATATTCATTAAATAAAAGTCAAAAAAAAGTGATAGAGAGATAGAGATTGATTTAACACACCCAACTTGGGTGTCCTCTTGGACACTCCGCTCACCCTAGAATACTGAATAGGACTCCTTGGCCATACCCAGCACATGCCTCTGTGTATTCACTGAAAGAGCTGACCCTTCATTAAGCCACAGAGGCATAGTCAAAGGATAAAAACCATCACAATGCAAAAAAGAAAACCGAACATGTATCTCCACACCTGCCTAAAAATAAACACAGCAATTCAAGAAACAAGAATAAGGAAGAGAACTTGACGCCTCCAAAGGAACACAACAACACTTCAATACTAGAATGTAAAAATGAAGAGTCTGAAGAAATGTCAGAAATAGAACTCAAAAATTGATCACAGCATTACTTAGAAGTAATCAGAAGCAAATCCACAAATTAAAGAAATCCATATATGACATGAGTGATCATTTTTCCCATGAAATTGAAATTTTAAAGAGCAATCAAAATGAAATATTGGAAATAAATAGTTCAATAGATCAAGTAAAAAATGTGGTGGAAAGCCTTAACAACAGACACAGTGAGGCAGAAGAAAGAATACCCTAGTCAGAAGACAAATCTCTGGTAATTTCAGTTAGACCAAAAAAAAAAAAAAAAAAGAGGGAGAAATTAAAGAACTAAAAGACAGTATTGGAGACTTACGGGACAGTATCAAGCGACCCAACATACGGGTCTTAAGAGTTCCTGGAAGCGTGGACAGAGGGAATGGATTAGAAGGTTTTTTTAGTGAAATAATTACAGAAAACTTTCCTAATTTGGAGAAAGAAAGGGACATCCAAGTATAGGGGACACACAGAACTCCTAATAAGACATGAACAGAAAAGATCCTCACCATGACACATTGTAGTCAAACTCTCCACAGTAAAACATAAAGAAAATATTCTAAAATGTTTAGGAGAGAAACACCAGATTACATTCAAGGGATCTCCAATTAGAATCACAGCTGACTTCTCATCAGAAACCCTACAGGCTAGAAGAGAATCATGAGGAATATTCAAGTCATAAGAAAAAAAAACTGTCAACCCAGAATACTGTACCCTGCAAAGCTCTCATTTATGAATGAAGGTGAAATAAGGAACTTCCATGACTAACAGAAATTGAAAGAATTTGTCACCACTTGTCCAGGCTTACAAAAGATGCTTAAGGATGTGTTGCACATAGAAACACAGAAACATGGTCATCACTATGAAAGAAGATGAAGGCAGAAGATCTCACAGTTAAAGTACAAAGGAAATCCAAAGTGAACAATAGTAATATTTATGGAAAAATGGGAGGGCCAAGTTGTAACTAATCAATACTCACCTTGAATATAAATGGTCTCAAGTCTTCAGCTAAAAGATAAGGACTGGCTAAATCGATTAAAAAACAAAACCCTATTTGCTGACTACAAGAAACACATCCTACCAACAAAGATACATGCAGACTGAAAGGGAAAGGATGGAAAAAGATATTCCATGCTAACAGAAATCAAAAGAGTTGGTTTAGCCATCCTAACATCAGACGAAATAACCTTTAACACAAAAACTATTAAAAGAGACAAAAAAGGGCACTATGCAATGATTAAGGGATCAGTTCACCAGGGAGATGTGACTATAATAAATGTAATAAATATAATAAATTATAATAAAATATAATAAATGACCTAATTACAGGTCACCTGGCTATTTAAAAGAAATGTTAATGGATCTAAAGGGAGACAGACTCCCATACAATAGTAACGGGGGACTTCAGTACCACACTTTCAGCAACTGGACAGATCAACCAGACAGAAAATCAGCAAGGAAACAACAGAGTTAATCAACACTATAGATCAAATGAACCTAACAGATATCTAGAGAACTTTCTATCCTACAGCCACAGAATACACATTCTTCTCATCAGTGCTTGGGACTTTCTTTAGGATAGACCACAGGCTAAGCCATAAAGCAAGTATCAGCAAATTCAAAAAAGTCAAAATCATACCATGCATCTTTTTTGACCACAATGGAATAAAGCTGGAAATCAACAACTCAAGAATCTCTAGAAAATATGCAAACATATGGAGACTGAACAACATGTTCCTGAATAAACAGTGGTCATGGAAGAAATCAAAAGAAAAAACACTGTTGAGTAACAGTTTTTTTTTTTCATACTATTTGTTGAACTCTTAGTATAGAGTTAATCTTTTGTGCATAAAGTTAATTGAAAATAGATTTTAATAAAAAATAAGAATGGGAAAAAGAGAGGGAGGAGGGAAAAGGGTGAGAGGGTGGGTATGAAGAAAAGAATCACTATGTTCCTAAAGTTGTATCTATGAATCCATTAAGTTTGTATACCTTAAATAAAAATTTTCTGGGGAAAAAAGAATGGACCAAATAGCAACAAAAAAGAAAAGAAAAAAAAGAAAAGCAAAGCAGTGTCTTTGCACAAATTTAATGAATATATCCAGGATATAATATTAGAATGGAATCTACATTTCTTTAATTAATGAGGCTTATTGAGATATAGTCCACATACCATAAAATTTGTCCTTTTAATTTATATAGCTCATTAATTTTTAATGTATTCACAAAGTTGTGCAGCTGTCACTATCTGATGCTAGAACAAACTCACTACCCCAGCATGAAGCCCTGTATTTGTTAACCATTTCTTCTGAGTTCCTCCTTGCTTCAACCCAGGAACCACTGATCTACTTTCAAATCTCTATGAATTTGCCTATTCTTGACATTTCATATAAATTGAATCATACAAGATATGGCCTTTTTTGGATTAAGCATGATATTTTCAAGCTTTATCCATGTTGTAGTATTGTAAATACTTCATTCTTTTTTTTGATCAAATAATTTTTTAATCAAATCAATATATTTTTGCATAGTTCTGAGTTCAAGAATTTTATCTGCAAGACCAAATGGTGGTGACATATTCTTGAATAATTATGTTGCTATTTATATTTATTTGAGGAAACCTAGAGAGACAGCACTTTCCATCTGTTGGCTCATTCCTCAAAATGCCTACAATGGCTGGGGCTAGGCCATGGCCAAAGTTGGGAGTGGAGGACTCAATCCAAATCTTCCTTGTAGGTGGCAGGAACCTAATTTCTTGGATATTCACTGCTAACTCCCAGGGTCCCCATTAGTAGGAATCTGGAATAGGGAATCAAAGCCACGAATCAAACCCAGGTACTCTGATGGGGGAAACAGATGTCTTAACCGGTAGCTAATATTTCCCATGGAAAATATATTCTTCTCTTTGAAGATACTCTCTAGTATCTTCCTACTGCTTTTTGATCATTGTTCATTAGAGACTCACTGGTAGATTTTTAAAGTAATTTATTCTTTAGCATCTTCAAAACTTGCATTCTGAATAAAGGATCTGTTTCCCAGCAATGTTTAAAGGCAGCCAGATTCAAAAACATTTCTCAAAGACTTCAGGGGCTGGTGCTGTAGCATGGTGAATTAAACCACTGAACTAGTTTGAGTCCTGACTGCTTCATTTTCGATCCAGCTCCCTTCTATTGTACCTGGGGAAGCAGCAAAAAATGACCCAAGTCCTTATCCTCCTACACCCACATAGGAGACCTGGATGAAACTCCTGGCTGAGGCCTGGCTTAGCCCCTGCTGTTGAAGCCATTTGGGGAGTGAACCAGTGGATGGAAGATCTCTTTCTCTCTCTCTCTGTAGCTCTGCCTTTCAAATAAATAAATTAACTAATTAAAAAAGAAACTTTTAATGATTGAATGCTCTCACCTTGTCATGCATGTATATTTACCCACAAATGGGACATTTATTAGTTTGCTCATTATTTGTATGAATTACATGTATCATTTTTGTTAAACTATTTCCTAACATAAAGTGGCTGATTTTATTCATATTTGATAGGCAGAAATACTTTTTATGATACTGAAGCAAGTAAGGGGCTGGCCCTATGGTATAGTGGGTAAAGCCGCTGCCTATGGTGCCAGCTCCCATAGGGGTGTCAGTTCACATCCTGGCTGCTTCACTTCTTATCCAACTTCCTGCAAATGTGCCTGGGAAAGCAGCAAAAGATGGCCCAAGTCCATGGATGCCTTTACCTACGTGGGAGACGTGGAAGAAGCTCCTGGCTCCTGGCTTTGGTTGGGCCAGCCCCAATCATTGTAGCCATTTTTTTGGGAGTGAACCAGTGGGTGGAAGATTTTCTTTCTGTCTCTCTGTTTCTGTCTCTCTGTAACTTCTGTAACTCTGCCTTTCAAATAAATAAATCTTTAAAAAAATAGAAGGAAATAAATATTCATATTTTTACAAAGTCTGGAATTTGAGATTACATATTACAGTAAGACACACACACACAGGTCTTTCATTTTAAGGTACATTTTTATAATTAAGATTTTACTCACAGAGCTCTTCTCTGTCAAATGTTTGTCCACTTCCACCAAACAGTCCCTTGAGAAAGCCTCTGTTTTGAGCTTCTGGTGTCTCTATGGGAGTAAACAAATCTCCTAGCATGTCCTGTGCCAAATTCAAAGACAAAAGCATTAGAATAACTAAAAAGAAATGAATAGATAAAAAGGCACATGGTTGTGGTATGTTAGAGCATATCATGAAAAGACAGTCTGCCTTCCATATAATTCCCTGGTGATGTTTGCTTTGCTTAGAGTTTTTTCTCTGGCCTTTCTTTCTCCATTACCTTTTCCTTCCACTCTGTAGTAACTGATATGCTAAAAATTTCCCTTTCTTATCTTTCTTTTCCCCTCTACAATTACGAAGCATGGGAAGCTAATGTAGTTGTTTAGGATTAATTTCTACCTTTGATCAATGACTGCCAATCTAGCTTTCTCACCCTTTTTCAATTACTACAGTCTTGTTCTTATACTGGTTCTTTTCTCTGAACCAAGCATGGACTTTTCTATGAAATAGGAAGCCCATGGTGGTTAAGTGGAAGAAGTTGGATCTATTTTATATTAAGTACAAAATTACAAAATGGTTCAAAATTATTTAAATGAGTCAAAGTACATAGCTACTGAATGATGAGGTGTAATTGTTCTCAATTTTGGTGAGCCTTAAAATGACTGGGTAAGCATCTTGTTAAAAATGTTAATGTTCAGGTCAGATCCCACACATACTAAATCAGAATCTACATAGATCTGCTGCTATCTGTAATTTCATAAGACCTTGCTCTTTCCATTTTTCTAAAGGAAATTAGAATTTAAGAGATATCAGTTGTCCGGCGCTGTGGCTCACTAGGCTAATTCTCCACCTGTGGCGCCGGCACCCCAGGTTCTAGTCCCGGTTGGGGCGCCGGATTCTGTCCCGGTTGTTCCTCTTCTAGTCCAGCTCTCTGCTGTGGCCCGGGAGTGCAGTGAAGGATGGCCCAGGTCCTTGGACCCTGCACCTGCACGGGAGACCAGGAGACACACCTGGCTTCTGGCTTCGGATCAGCGCAGCATGAAAAAAGGAAGACCTTTCTCTCTCTGCCTCTCTCTCTCACTGCCTAACTTTGCCTGTCCAAAACAAAAAAAAAAAAACAAAAAACAAAAAACAAAAAAAAACAACAAAAAAAAACCCAAAAACCATCAGTATGGAGAAAGGAACTTAGATGAAGTCAGGAAATCTGTGACCTAATATTAGTTTGCTTATGAACTTCTGGTGGGACTTTAACTTCATCTTCCCCTATCACCTCTTCCTCCTTAAAGCCCTTATATTTGGAAACAGCAGCAGTATCTATTTAGTTCCCCAAGTCAAAACCCCAGTAATAATGATCAATTCCTTCCTTTCCCTCACTCTTAATAATCCCCAAATCCAACTGATTACATTTTACAACTATTGAATCTGCTTACTTATCTCCAGCCTCATTGTTGACCTTCTTTATTCATTTCACTGATATTTTCATTGTTAATAATTTTACAAACCCTCCTAATTATTTTCACACCTTCAGTCTTACTTGCTCAAAACAGGTTGCTGTACTACAATCAAAATAGTGTTTTAATTAAAAAAACTGCTTAAACTTTTCAATGATTTCCTACTGTCCTGAAGATAAACAATAGATTCCTTAAGGAGCTTTACAAGTTATTCCAAGATCTATTCTTCACTATCTCTCTACTCTTTTCATTTCCCAGCTCTGTACTTTTCTGAATTCCAAACATTTTGTATGCCACCACTTTTCATCTGGATTAGCTTTAGCATTTTGATGTCTAGGCCTCCATTTCCCTGGGGAAGTTCTGTTTAACCATTAGAAGTCAGAGGTGCCTGCAATCCTTCTCTACCACCTCACTTCTATTCCAACAACCCAGGAGTCTTCTTATTTGTCTCACTAAATTGAGCATTTCCATAGAGCACTGTGGTTGTCTGTTTACTTATCTCTTTCTCCATATTAGCAAGTAGGGTCTTGTATATTATTATATTTTTAGTACTTAGCCAAGTACAAGACATGTAGTAAAAACTCAATAAATATTTGCTGAAAATAAATTATAAAGATAATACTATTATAATTTGTATTAAAGAAGCTTTCTGTGTTTTTTTTTTCTTTTTTGACAGGTAGAGTAGACAGTGAGAGAGAGACAGAGAGAAAGGTCTTCCTTTGCCATTGGTTCACCCTCCAATGGCCGCTGCGGCCGGCGCACTGCGCTGATCTGATGGCAGGAGCTAGGTGCTTCTCCTGGTCTCCCATGGGGTGCAGGGCCCAAGTACTTGGGCCATCCTCCACTGCACTCCCAGGCCACAGCAGAGAGCTGGCCTGGAAGAGGGGCAACCAGGACAGAATCCGGTGCCCCGACCGGGACTAGAACCCAGTGTGCAAGCGCCACAAGGCAGAGGATTAGCCTAGTGAGCCGTGGCGCCGGCGCTTTCTGTGTTTTAGGTGCTGGGTTCAGTGGTTTATATAAATTCTTACTTAATTCTTACTACAGTGTTCCAAGGTAGAGAACATATAGATGGGGATAAGTAAAATGTCCAAAGTCACACAAATGGAGGAGCCAAAATACAAGTCATCTAGGAGGATACTTCACAGATTTCATGGAGGCTTTTTCTTCCAAGATGGCTGACTAGGGTGCAGCCACACTAACTTCAGCTGCTCTGGGATACTAAAAGAACAGAGGAAGAACTATGTTTCCAGAGGTATGACTGATGGAAATTTTTTGGCAAAGAAGTGAAATAACAATGAAGACTCCATGAGACATGAAGAGAGAAAACAGAGACACCACTGCAGCCAGCTGCATGGCACAGCCAGCTGCTGGCTGCAAGCCATCATCTTCCCATGTCAAGGTGGGAAGAAATTGCTTCATGCCCTGCTGCTCAGAGTTTTAGTTGAGAGGGATTTCCACAGTCATCCACAGACTTATATGTCAGCCTGGGGAGGTGATTGGCGTCTCAGCAACCACCCACCACTGAGCAGGGAAGCTATCTTGCTTCCTTCCCCTCCCTGACTCCTGCAGTGAGCCATACTTGGTAGTGAAAAGTTGGGCAGTCAAGAAGAGACACCATCCTCTTAGAAGTGAAAGGAGTCTGTGGCGATCTGTCACTGCTGATATTGCCTCAGGAAGAACCTTGCGGACTACATTGATTTTGAGTCCGGCATGGAGTGTTAGTGGTGGGCAGAGTGCCCACCTAACCCCATGAAGGGAAAGCACGTTGCCTCCTTCCCACCCCTGCAACAAGGAATCCCAGCAACAAGAAGGGAGAAGGTGCCATCTTGGTAAGGCAAGTGAAGGCAGCTGCAGTTGTGCGTGTGCAATTAGGGGATTTTATCTGAGGGATAATCCCTGGTCCTTACTGACTTTGAGTCTGGCCTGGAGGGTTGGCAGGTGGTGAGGTGCCCACTTAAGCCTGTGAGATCTCCCCTCGCCTTATTCTATCATGGATGACTGTACTCAAAGTGCCATGGTGGAACACCATCAGGCAGCATGTTCTGTGGATGCCTTGGTTTTCTCTGTGAACAGAGCAGGCCCATGAGAATAAATGGGTCCCTTACTCTCTGTGACTTTGGGAGGGCTATCCACTATGACCGTGGGAATTCTGTGACTGCACAGTAGGGGATGGGATATAGCTGGGTCTATGGGCAATCACTGTGCCTGGCTTCAGAGGTTTAGAGTTTCTTGAGTGCTTCGGGTGAGTCATTGTAGAGGGTTCTATGCTTACACTGAGGACCTCACAGATTCTTTGTACAGTTCATGAATCTGTGTGGGTGGGGTGTGTAGCCACTGTGGGCCCACCCAAGGGACCTTGGCAGAGAGGAGGTGAGGCAGTGACCACACTAGCCGATGTGATCATACCCTCCACACTGCTGACAATAGAGGAGATCTATCATACACAACTAGGTGTCACCATGTACTCTCTCTCCCTGACCTCACCCAGCACACATCTCTGAATAACCATCAAAGGGGCAGACACTCCACTAAGCCACAGAGGATTATTTCAAAGATAAAACCTATCAGTGGAGAAAACCAACAAGTGGTTCCACATATTCCTAAAAATAAATGTAGAAATATGAGAAACATGAATAAGGAAGACAAAATGACTCCCCAAAAAGAATACAACATTTTTGTATTATAATGTAAAGATGAAGATTGAAGAAATGCTGAAAAGGATTTCAAAAGAATGATCATAAGATCAAAAACAATGAGAATCAAATTTATGAGTTAAAGAAATTCATTCATGATGTGTATGAAATATTTTGCCAAGAGATAAAGGTGCTGAAGAGAAATTCATCTGAAATATTAGAAATTAAGAATATCTCAAATAAAAATATAGTGGAAAGCCTTAACAACAAACTTGCTGAGGCAGAATAAAGAATATCTGAGCTTGGCCGGTGCTGCGGCTTACTAGGCTAATCCTCCGCCTTGCAGTGCCAGCACACCGGGTTCTATTCCTGGTCGGGGCACCGGATTCTGTCCTGGTTGCCCCTCTTCCATGCCAGCTCTCTGCTGTGGCCAGGGAGTGCAGTGGAGAATGGCCAAGTACTTGGGCCCTGCGCCCCATGGGAGACCAGGATAAGTACCTGGCTCCTGTCATCAGATCAGCGCGGTGCGCTGGCCGCAGCGCGCCGGCCGCAGCGCGCCGGCCGCAGTGCGCCGGCCACAGCGGCCATTGGAGGGTGAACCAACGGCAAAAGGAAGACCTTTCTCTCTGTCTCTTTCACTGTCCACTCTGCCTGTCAAAAAATAAATAAATAAAAAAATAAATAAAAAGAATATCTGAGCTAGAAGACACATTTTTAGAAATATCTAAGACCAAAAAAAAAAAAAATTAGAAAAACTGAAAACAGTGTTCAAGATTTATGGGACACTATCAAATGACCTAACATACAGGTCCTAGGGATTCCTGAAGGTATAGAAAGACAGAATGTATTATAAGGGCTATTCAGTGAAAAATAGCAGAAAACATCCCTAATTTGAAGAAAGAAAGGAATATCCAAGTACAGGAAGCACATAGATGTACTACTATTGTTTGGATTTCTGTTGAACTTTTACTAATTTCTGCCTTCGTATTGTTTTATAATGATGACTATCTTTCTCTGTTTTTTTTTTTAAAGATTTAAAATAGATTTGCAAAATTAAAAAAAAAAACATGAAAACTAATCAGAATTAGGTTCCTTCTTCTTTCTTCATGTTCCTTTTGCGTGAGTCCCAGACTCTGCTCTCTCTTTGCCAGCCACAGTTTGTCGCATCAGCCACTCCTTCTCCAGCTGCCTCAGCATGTCTGGAGTGAGGAGCCCTTGCTGCACCAGTCTGGAGGTCAAGGGCACCCCTCCTGTGTCAGGGCTGGGTGGCTCAGCAGCTTTACTCCCCACGGCTTTGGTGCCATGAGTCCTCTGAGCTTGGCCCTTCAAGGTTCCTGACAAGCGTGACAGGCTCCCTGGAGAGCAGCTCTCCAAATTCAACAGCTTTTGTGTCCCAGAAATTTTAATCAGTTTGGTGACGCTGTGTACCCCTTCTTGGATGCCATCTAGTTCTTTCTGGAGGTCACGGACGAGGCTGGCATCTGGTAGCTTAGCCACAGGTAAAGATCCAAGACGTCGTGGACAGCTTCAAGATCCATGAGCTCTTTAATATTCTTAGGCGGAAGTAAAGGCCATTTGATGTATTTGCGTAACCAAGCAAAGGTCAGGGGCTCATTCTTGCTGAACTGCCTGGCAAACTGTAACAGAGACGAGCAGACAAAAGGCTGCTTCTTGTTGATAGGGGCTGTGCAGAACACATATCTCACTCACAGACTTAGTGGAATATGTTGTATCAACTCTGCAGAAAATTTAAAATCATCCATATTGCAGACAAAATACTGCCCATCAACTTGTGAAAAGTCAACAAAAATATCAATGAGGTTGGATGTGTGTGGGGAGCAACTCGCACTAGACTAAGTTACTGGAATTAAGACTTATTCTATGCATCTGCTCTCCCACAATATGGCGCTGGGAGAGGAGTAAACAACTTCTACACAGCTGCCTCCAGTTCGACCAATAACCTGCAGGAGCTGATCCTGCTCCTGATTGGAGGAGAGCAGCGTACTCGGTGTGTGGGTAGCAGAGTTGGGATTGGTGGAAGAGGACTATAAAGGAGGAGAGAGACAACATGCACGAGGAACATCTAAAGGGAACATCCGGATAACATCTGAGCAGCCCCCGAGAGAGCCGGCCGGCGGTGTGCCACTCCCCCGCGGAAGTGGGGAAAGTGGCAGGGGGAGCCGCCCTTCCACGGAGGTGGAAGGATCGGCAGCCAACCCGGGAAGAACCAGCAGCAAACCCGGGAAGGGCCGAGCAGACAAAAGAACAGTGCAGGGTCCTGTGTCGTTCCTCCATGAAGAGGGGGAGTGACAGATGTGTGTTGCACATCTTCAGGTATCACTTGTAAGGCTGGACAAGTGCTGAAAAATTTGATTTCTATTTGTTTAGAAGGTCTTTATTTCATCTTCATTTATAAATGAGAGCTTTGCAGGGTAACAGTATTCTGGATTGACAGTTTTTTTCTTGTAGGACTTGGACTATGTCTCTCCATTCTGTCTTAACCTGTAAGGTTTCTGATGAGAAATGAGCTGTCAAGTCTGTTTGAAGATCCTCTGAAGGTAGTCTGACATTTTTTTCTCATGCACATTTTAGCATCTTTTATGTTTTACTGTTAAAAGTTTGACTATAGTGTGTCTTGGTTCAACAGAAATCCAAACAATAGTAATATGTATGGAAAAATAGGCCCAAGTCATTTCTTAACAATAAGGTTGAATGTAAATGGCCTAAATCGTCCAGTTACAAGTTACAGACTAGCTAAATGTATTAAAAAACAAAACCCATCCATTTGATGCCTGTAAGAAGCACACCCTACCAACAAAAATACACACAGACTGAAAGTGAAAGGATGGAAAAGATATTCCATGGTAATGGAAAGCAAAAATGAGCAGGTGTAGTCATCCTAATATCTGATAAACTAGACTAACACAAAAACTGTTCAAAGAGACAAAGAAGGGCACTATGTAGTGATTAAGAGATAAATCCAACAAGAAAATGTGACTATGGTACATGTATATGCACCCATGTTGGGTACCTGGATATTTAAAACAAATGTTAATCAATATAAAGGGAGACATAGACTCCAATACTATAGTAATGGGGGACTTCAACATCCCACTTTCATTGATGGACAGACCAAACTAGACAAAAAGGCAACAAAGAAACAACAGAGATAATCTGCGCTATAGAACAAATAGACTTAATTTATATTTACAGAACATTTCATCACAAAGTGGAAGAATACATATTATTTTCATCAGTGCATTTAGCTTTCTCTAGGATAGACCATTTGCTAGGCCATAAAGCAAGTATCAAAAAATTCAATAAAACCGAAATCATACCATGTATCTTTTCTGACCACAACGGAATGAAACTGCAAATTAACAACTTAAGAAATTCCAGAAAATATGCAAACACATGGATATTGAACAACATGCTGCAGAACAAATAACAGATCATAGAAGAAATGAAAAATAAAAAAATTCCTGGAAGTGAATGAAGATGACAACACTATATAACAAAACTTACAGATACAGATATAAGAGAGAGGTTCATAGCAATTAATGCCTACATCAAGAAATTGGAAAGGCATCAAATGAATGAGCTACCAATGTATCTGAAGGATCTAGAAAAACAACAACAAACTCCAAATTAGTAGGAGGAAAAAATAATTAGAATTAGAGAATAAACAAAATTGAAACCAAAAAAGATATAAAAGATCAGTGAAATGAAGAGTTAGCTATTTGAAACAAACAAAATTGATACACTATTAGCCCAACTAACCAAAAAAAAAAAAAGAGGGAAAAAGCCCAAATCAATAAAATCAGAGGTGAACATGGAAATGTAACAATAATTACCATGGAAATAAAAAGAATCATCAGTGGCCAGTGCCATGGCTCACTTAGCTAATCCTCCACCTGCGGTGCTGGCACCCTGGGTTCTAGTCCCAGTTGGGGCACCGGATTCTGTCCCGCTTGTTCCTCTTCCAGTCCAGCTCTCTGCTGTGGCCCGGGAAGGCAGTGGAGGATGGCCCAAGTGCTTGGGCTCTGCACCTGCATGGGAGACCAGGGGAAGCACCTGGCTCCTGGCTTCGGATTGGCGCAGCGCACAGGCCATAGCAGCCATTTATGGGGTGAACCAACAGAGGAAAGACCTTTCTCTCTGTCTCTCTCTCTCACACTAACTCTGCCTGTCAAAAAAAAAAAATCATCAGCAACTACTACAAACAGCTATATGCCAACTAATTGGAAAATCTAGAAGAAACAGATAGATTTCTGGACATATACAACCTACAAAAAGTGAGTCATGAATACATAGAAAATAGACCAATAACCAAGATGGAGACTGAATTAGTAATAAAGATCTTCCCAACAAAGAAAAGCCCAGGACCAGATGGCCTCCCTGCTGAATTCTACCAAACTTAAAGGAGAACTGATTCCAATTCTTCTCAAATATTCAAAACAACTGAGAGGGAGGGAATCCTCCCAAACTCCTTCTATGAAGCCAGTATCACCTTAATTTCTAAACCTGAAAATAGTACAACAGAGAAAGACAACTATAGACCAGTATACCTGATTCTCAAGAAAATATTAGCTAATGGAGTACAACACCACAACAGAAAAGTCATTTACCTTGATCAGCTGGGATTTATCCCTGGTATGCAGGGATGGTTCAACAAATGCAAATTAATAAATGTGATGTATTACATTACCAAATTGAAGAATAAAAACCATTTGATTACCTAAGCAGATGCAGAGAAAGAATCTGATAAAATACAACATCCTTTCATGATAAAAACCTTAAGAAAATTGGGTATAGAAAGAACATTCCTAACACAATCAAGGCAATATATAATAAACCCACAGCCAGCATTATATTGAATGGGGAAAAACTGGAAGTATTTCCACTAAGATCCAGAACCAGACAAGGATGCTCACTCTCACCATTGTTATTCAGTATAGTTCTAGAAGCTGTAGCCAGAGCCATTAGGTAAGAAAAAGAAATAAAAAGGATACAAATCAGAAGGGAGAAGTCAAATTATCCCTGTTTGCAGATGACATGATCCAATATATAGTGGAACCAAAAGACTCCACCAAGACACTATATCAGAACTCATAAGAGAGGCTATTGGAACTGATAAGAGGCTATTGGAACTGATAAAGTTGCAGGATATAAAATTTACAAACAAAAATCATTAGTCTTTGTATACATACACAGTGGCATAGCTGAGAAAGAACTTGTAAGATCAGCCCCATTCATATAGCTAAAACAAAATTTAAATACCTTGGAATAAATTTAATAAATATCATGTAATGTATTGGAGTGAAACTGACATTCTGAAATTTGATTGTTTAGAGTCTTTGTCTATACTCTTGAGGAGTAGTGGTTTTTCTACTTACTACTTGCTGACATCTTTATTTGGTGAAGGGTTAAGCTTGTGATTATAAAACAAATTGAAAGTATATCATTGTAAAAATTAAAAACATAAGAAAGGAAGGAGGAGGGAGTATGGAACATCAGCAAGAGGGAGAATAGGGTAGGAAGTATCATGTTCTTAAGCGTGTATATATGAAATTCATGAAATTTTTTCACCTTATATATTTTTTAAGTTCATGGAAAATGGAATTAAAATATAATTTTATTTTTGTGCAATCAGTTTTTAAAAATCTAAACATAGTTTTTCCATAATAGAAATTCTCCTTGAATTTCTTGAAAAATCTTTGTAGTTCAGAGCTTATTTTCTTAACCTCTATATTATAATATGTTGGTTTTAGTTTCCTTATTTGTAAAATGAGAGAGTTGGATTAATTAAATTTATAAGATGTTATTTAAAAATTTTGTGCCATTTCTTACTTACTTGAAGTTAGATAGACTTTTATCCTGTTTGTAGGCTATTCTTACTGACATGATCCATTATGAATGCACAATTCTAACCCACAGGAAATATATTTATTAGTGTGGTCCCTAATTAAAATTAAGATTTCCTCAAAAAAGTCCATGAACTCCTTGTATTGCATACATAATTCCTGTATATACAGATATATTTCTTATTCTGGGGGAGGGTTTGTAATCTTTCAGAACATTCTCCAAGGGCAAAAACAAACAGTAAACCAAACAACAACACTAACTATTAAAATGAATGATTTTTTTTACATTTTCTCCCTCTTTATTTTTTCTGTGCATACCTGGAACCATACTAGAATTCAAAGCATTACAATAAAGAACATACATTCAAAACATGAGCTAGGAAAGGCATATTGTCTGATCTGATATTTTAGCTTTTAGACAACTCTCTCATTCTAACAATCATGTACAATGTGTTATCATAAATATGCTTGACATACCTGTAGATTATCACACATTTCTTGGCTGTAGGTTAACCGCTGAATTTCAGTAGGAGAGACAAGGTATAATGCCTGTCCTTCATTGCTAAAACAAAATGTCCGTGCTATCCGCATGTCTGTCAGTGGTAAATAATTAACATCCAACATTGGTCGAAGACTAGGTAGGCTGAATGGAAAAAAGTAAACTTAAATTTCATATTAAGTTGTAAGACACAGATCTTTACATAAAACAGCAATTACTTTATTATTATTTTATGGTTTTTTTATTAACTTGAAGGGTCAGTGGTAACAAACTGGACTTTCACATAAAATAAAAAAAATTGTGGAAATGGGCACATCGCTTGTATGTTAATCCCCACAGATGCTTAGCAAATGTCCTTAAAGGATTAAATGCAGTAGCCAGCAGTCTCAGGGACACTTTTTACAGCATTTCACAATATGATTATAGCTTCTAGTTATGTCAGAAACACCACAGCTACAAAATGTCTGACTGCACACTTAACTCTCTTTAAGATAAAAAGTTTGAGTTTTGAGGAGGTTACACCATGACAGAAGCATGGAGGGGGGCCAGTTCACTGTGCTTGGAAATGGAGTGGCTTGGGTTCCCTGTTCCTTACACCCTCTATACCTAAGAAATGAAAATTACATATAACTTAGGGCACCTGCACTGAAGGCATGGTTGATAAATAAATACAGCCACAGCCACAGCTGTAAGGGAATGAAAATAAGTTATAAATAATAGATCCAAAGTTGTACATCCAAATGAATACCAGACATCAGAAGTGTCTTATCCCGTAGCCATATACTTATCCTAATGTTATTGGTAGTAATTTTGCTAAAATATTCATCTGAATGCTCTTTTGGGTACCGTCATTAGAGCCAGTTTTACAACCACTGAAGAAAACCAGTGTCATTGCTTTTAAAAATCACACTTCTAATGTCAACGAGGATAAAGGCCCTTGTAATTAAACCTTAAATTTTGAAGCGATTTTACTGATTCTAACTGAGCACAATGATTGTAAATTATTCCAGCTCAAAAACTAGCACCTCAAAGAAAAAGTACTGATTTCTTTTATCAGAGTAGTTTGTGACTATAGCAAGCCCTAGAACTTTAGTATATAAAATGAAGCCTGAAACCTATGATATTTGAACAAGCTTTTCATGAGATTCTAGCACTGTGCTGGCCAACTTGGTAGCCACTAACCATGTCTGGCTATTTAGAGCAACTGCTTTGTGGCTAATCTGAAATGAGATGCATACATTACACACTGGGTTTTAAAGGCTTTTGTATGAAAAAAGAATTATCTATATCTGAAACATGTATTACTAATGATCTGTTAAAATACTTCAGGTAACTAAGATCCTTAACACATGAGTCCAAAACAAATCCAGTTAAACTTCTTTTGGTGAATTTTTCTGATTAGCTACATTTTGTGAAATATAAGAAAAGAAAAGAATGTGTCATCACTGCAGCTGGGAAGAGCAAAAGAGCAAATCAATTCCAAAGTCTAGGAAATGAATGCTTTTAAAATTGAAAAAAAAAAAGATTCTTTTTCTATGTTGGGATACTTTTAAAAGAAATATAGTGA
Source organism: Oryctolagus cuniculus (assembly GCF_051225735.1). NCBI lineage: Eukaryota > Metazoa > Chordata > Mammalia > Lagomorpha > Leporidae > Oryctolagus > Oryctolagus cuniculus. The sequence goes on along the minus strand of NC_142870.1, from coordinate 77,605,275 downwards.
GGTTAACTAATGGTGGTTCTCACTAAAAGTAGCTGGTATATCCCTGTTGGAGAATTTGTACATAGAAAAACCTCTGTTATCCTCTGCTCTCCAACTTGGTTCTGGGTCTGCATACATCAGAGCTTAAGCAATTGTTAGCCACTTGCCATCTATCAGTAAACTAGGTCTTGAGGCGATTGTGCTCCAAACTGTTATATTCTAGAAATATGACAAGTGACTAGAAAATTCACTTACATAATTTCTATAATTGGTATTTGCATTCCCTTTGTATTATAATTACTTGTTTACCACTTTAATCTTAAGGGTTAGGATCATGTTTTACTATTTTTTATATCATTCACAGGTCTTCCCAATGCTTAACTGTCTCACTGATTTTGGAACTATGTGAGATTTTAAGAATAGCAGTGACTTCTACATAATATATGTTTTTAACTGCTTGCTGAATGCATAAAATCATAAGGTAATAATTTTCAAATCTCTCAAGTTTTGTCTCATTGCAGTAATGGTGGAATACAATTTCACAGCTTAAATCTTATTTTCCAAATGTCTTAAGACATTTAGTATACTGTTAGTTGCTGACTTCATTTCTTCCTAAAGTTATAACCTTAGGCAAATTTGTTAATTTTAATTTATTAATGGATTTTAAATGGAGGATGCAAGTAATACTGTATTTTCCTATGTTCTAAAGAAGATGTGGGTCAAATGAAATTCTGTATGTAAAAATCCTTGCATGGACTGTGAAACACAGTAACAGTTAAGTTCTTTTTCTTGTAGTTTACTCTAATTTTATGTGCCTACCATAACACCTGAGAGATTACATCTGCTCAATAAATGTTTGTTGAACAAATATGTGAGTGGCTGGAGAATCATTCTTTCCATATGTTCCTTGGTGTCAACTGAAATACATATTTCATTCACAATGTCAAACATTTTTAGCAAAGACAACACACACACACACAGACACACACACATATCCAAAAAACAAAAAAGTCAAACTCTCATCAAATTCATATCACACCACGTTCACAGATGTAATGAAACAATAATCTTAAGTTTCTTCTTAACCTCGTGTATGTAACACATATACTCTTTAGAATTGCACACCTTGCTGAAATTGCCATGATTACAAAAAATTTATAAAGAAGGCAAGTACCTCATTATCATGATATGCCCATTAGCACAAAAGCATGTCAGGCAAGCACTGTTACACATGACCACCACATTTGCCTGTAGTATAAAAGATGTCTCAGTGATGTTATGAACATAAAGGCAAGTCTGAGAAGGCAGTGAGAAGACTTTGGCTTGTTTTTCCGAGCATATTATTGCATACTGATGATCTCCTATTTCTTGGGATACAGAGGAAGAGTTCATGACCAGTTTCCTTCTCCAAGATTTTTCATTTTCATCTATGTTGTTTGGATCCCTCCAAACTTCATATGGTGGTTGCATTAGTCCGCCAGTTCGGTCCATACAAGAGAATGTTAGCACAGCTCCTTTTAATGAGAGGAATGTACCTATAAGAACAATTTCCATCATTGGCATGTGAAATTCTTTTGAAAACAGCTGCTACTTATCTATGAGCAATAAATGCTATACATTATGATAATTTAAATTTGTAGTCTCATAATATTGTAGTAAAGTATACAAATAAGTATATTTGTGAGTATACTTGTTTCAATAACTTTTAGTATATTAGGCCTTAAAAGAGCCTAATACACTAATTTATTAAATCCCCTCATTAGTGAGTAAACAAGACCTTGAAAGATGATAAGATTTATGTCGTCACTTAGCAAGTTAATGGTTAATTCTGGACTAGAATTCAGATTTCCTGATTACTAACTCAGGTTTCTTTCATGTACTCTATAGTAGCCATTAAAATTGTTTTTTACAAAGCAAATTTAATATAATGTATAACTTTCATTTAATAACAAATTCAGCTGAAAATGATCACATAATCTGATTGTATTTTATTATTTCTTAGGTTTATTTGCTAGAAAAAGTTGTTCTCTAATGAAACTGAACACTTGGAATAAATTTCTTGAAATTTCAATATGTAGAATTTATGCTAGTAATTTTAATTCTACGAAAATGACAAAAACAATACTGTCAGCTCTTGGGCAGGCTTATGCGTCTTTATATAGAAAAGGGGCTTACTCACTTAGATTTTCCAAGATTGACTATTCTGCCAGATCATTACCAATGAAATATTTTTTGCCAGACTTGGAGGACAGTATACTACAAAGCTTAGGAAGTAACTTGGGCTATATTGATCTGTGGATATTTCCAGACTCTGATTTAAGGAGCACCCCAGTAGCCCTCTTTTATTCTTTATCCATTTATATCATGTTGAGAGATCATGAGTATTATCCCAGGCTGATAGGCCTCAATAGATGTGAAAAGTGAAGAATGACAGATAAAAATACATTGCATTTAGAATGTAGTTTACCTATATTTTAAAGTACTTAAAGCTTATCAAATTCAAAATATATATTTGGATGATGTAACATTTAAGTTGTATTTTAAAATCCATTTTAAAAGTAAGAAATCTGTGACTCTCTTACAAGAGTAAATGAAGAGGATACAGGAATAGAAGTCCAAGGGTCAAAATACAAAAACAAAACAAAACCGAAAAAAGTGACCCAACACTGTGTGTAAAAAATAATGCCAAAAGCTATGAAGAATGTTTTAGTTAGAATCTATATGGAATTGATAATGCTGTCTGACTATGTAGTATCTACTTTTTCTCATTAAACTTTGTTTTAATGGGTCTCAAAATTCTGTGACAGATTTTTGTTCAAGTTGTTTCCATTAAAAAGTACTACTTGTTAACAATAATTTTGCAGTTCTATTCACTGTATCTGGAGCATAACAACCTTCCCTTAATTTAGAAATAACTTAAATCTTGAGACATGTTGTGTTGAATGGCATTGAGAGCTCTGTGTGGGTCACTGCTCAAGAAATGGGACCTTTGCACTTTATACAGCTTATCAGTGCTATTGCTGACATCAAGTCATCGGAACAACAATTCTATAGAAAGTCTATTTAGAATTTTTAGTGTGATGTTGAAGTGTGTTGTAATGCTACTTTTAGTTTTTTAATGATCTGAGTTGATATACAGTGAGCTGTATCCACTGAAAATATGCATTTAAAGACTTTTGAAGAGTATACACAGACTCATGAACCTACCACTGATGAGAAAAAATGGAACATTTCCCTGAGACATCAGCTCCTTGCTCCACCCTGACTCAAGGCAAGCACTGATCAGCTTTCTGTTACTAAATTGCATGTTTACAAATGGAACTGCATGGGAGTACTTTAAAAAATTTAAGGAAAAAAGAATGAAAAGTTTAATTTGGTGCAAAAAATAGAAATTCAAGTATAGTGTTTAATAATATACATTGAAAATTTCTTGAATGGCATACTTTTTAAATCACGTTTAGATGTTAAGTTTTGTAATTGCTAATAAAATATGTATTTTTTGGGAAAAAAATGTACTGATTTTAAAAGCTAGTAATTTAAAACTGCCATGCACAAAACACCAAAACATTCTCCTTTCCTTCCGAAGGTTTTACAGTGCACTGTTATCATTAACCAGTCTTTTGCTATTAAAGTTAAATGGCGGCCGGCGCCGCGGCTCACTAGGCTAATCCTCCGCCTTGCGGCGCCAGCACACTGGGTTCTAGTCCCGGTCGGGGCGCCGGATTCTGTCCTGGTTGCCCCTCTTCCAGGCCAGCTCTCTGCTGTGGCCCAGGAGTGCAGTGGAGGATGGCCCAAGTGCTTGGGCCCTGCACCCCATGGGAGACCAGGATAAGTACCTGGCTCCTGCCATCAGATCAGCGCGGTGCGCCGGCCGCAGCGTGCTGGCTGCGGCGGCCATTGGAGGGTGAACCAATGGCAAAGGAAGACCTTTCTCTCTGTCTCTCTCTCTCACTGTCCACTCTGCCTGTCAAAAAAAAAAAAAAAAAAAAAAAAAAAAAAAAGTTAAATGGCCAATTGAGACACTGGAAACATGGTGGGCTCGATGGGCTAAGGTTCTAGTGGGGATTAAGAATTGTTAAAGTTAGTAATTAAAGCCTGAAGGAGTCTCAGCTGAACTATTTACATTCCCTTTCCCTTATATACATTTTTGAAACCTTACTTTTCTCTCAACTTCCATGGGCCTTCTCAATAACTAGAATGTAAGTTCTTTGTATATGGAAACTTAGTATGATTGTATGACTTGTTTATTACTTTTTCTTCAGTGTGTATTAGTATAACTGTTTGGACAGTGTTCCTAATGTTGGCTTTGACAAGAGTTATTAATCTTTACTTGCCTTTTTCCTATCTAACTCATAGTCACTTAAGGTGTACTAGATACTGTTAGAAGCAGAGCTAGATTTGTTAAGAAACCAAGAGAGCTTAAGCTTTATTGCTGGACTGGAAGTGAAACAGCCAGGACATGAACTGGCACCCATATGGGATGCTGGCACTGCAGGTGGTGGCTTTACCTACTATGCCACAGCACCGGCCCCGAATACAACTTCCTACTACATATCATTGAACAGATAAGGAAAAAGCTTCCAAGTATTTACAAACCAGTTCAAGAGTTTAATTCTACACTTATTTTGAATTTTGTTATCATTTATTGTCTGTTTGTTTGCTAGGAATATCAAACAACTTCTCTATGATATTGAAAGATCTATTTTATTAGTTCTGGTGATTATTATTTCTATACCATGACACAGAAAATCACAGTGGTAGAATATTCATTAGCAATTTGCCTTTAAATTATGATTTTAAATTTATGTGCCACAGAAATTGATTTAACCTTTAAACTTATGAGGAATGCCTGGCACATTATCAGGTATCCAGTACATATAATCGGGTACTGATTTAAAGAACAGGTTAAATTAATAATGAAAAAGCCATAACTGGCGCCAGTGCTGTGGCATAGTGGGTGAAGCTACCACTTGTGATGCCAGAATCCCATATGGGTGTTGATTTGAGTCCCAGTTGCTCTGCTTCTGATACAGCTTCCTGCTATTGTGCCCAGGAAAGCAGCGGAAGATGGCCCAAGTGGTTGGGGCTCTGCACTGATGTGGGAGACCTGGAAGTAGCTCCTGGCTCCTGGCTTCATACTGACCCAGCTCTGGCCATTGTAGCCACCTGGGGAGTGAACCAGCTGATGGAAGATCTCTCTCTCTCTCTCTCCTTGTCTCTCCCTCTCTGTAACTCTGCCTTTCACTTAAATAAATAAATCCTTTATTAAAAAATAAAAATATAAAGCCATAATCTCATTCTTTTGGCTCAGTACAAAAGTATTGTGTATATTTCCTTCAAATTAGTTAATAAAGGAATTTTTCTCACTGTGAAATAAATGAGCATGTTTAAAATAAATGATATTAACAGATTAGCTTTTTAAATACATTGCACCTATCTGAATTTGCCAAACTTCTGTCTCTTCCTCCTAAACTCTGTCTATATGAAACTGGCACACTAGTTAACCAGGAAAGCACAACTCTAACCTGCCATACCATGTACATTATTTTAAAATAAAATCCATCATCCTATATATCATTGAATTTTTAACTTAAAAATTTGGAAAATATTTATTGTGAAGACAGTACAGTAAAATTAGTGATAAGAACACATTTCAAAATGGAAGGAAATGGAGATCATTATGCTAAGTTAAATAATTTAGATCAAGAAAGACAAATATCACATTTTCTATTATTTGTGGAAGTTAAAATAAACAGAGTATTAAAAAATTCAAAGAATAACAGGAAGACTCACACTTATCCATTCTCTAAAAGGTGGGACAGGGGGAGATAATTCAAGGAGGAAGAGAACATAACATATGATTTAGAGCAACATCACTTATAACTTAGGTCAAATTCGCTAGGCATCAGAGTAAAAAGAAAAGAATTGTGTGGCATGCCTTTGTAACAAGATGGGAAGATTATAAAATATGTTAGAAATTTACCTTAGGTCAGACAGCTTCTAATTTAAGGATTCTTTCTTCAACAATGACAAAAATATTCTTATGCTCTGATCTGGCATAGAACTTTGGAAAATGTTTCAATTTATTAAAAATAAATTTAATTTTTACATTAAAGTCTCCTTCAGCGCTTTTTGTAAACATATTTCCTAAGGCATTGGTTAGGTTGGCAGTGCCATAGTTTACTATCATAGGAATGGTTGTACTCTTTTACACTGAAGGAAAGGTAGGTTACCATATGGCAAATGTTAGGACAGTGTATGATTAATGAAATTCTGGATAGCTTCTATTATAAAAAATAGTTTTATTCCTTTGTCCCAAATCAATATAAATCATTTTTTACCATACTTTATATATAAAATTGAAAAATTAATGATGAAGGAATAAATGTAAAATATTCTTACCACTTGGTAGTACCATGACCGGCTCTGTAAACCTTTGTTCATCTGCTAATGGTAGATTTAGGGAGATGATTAACACCATTCCCAGACTAGTTCCAACAAACAGACAAGGAGAGATGGTAGAATCATTTTTCCGTGCAAAGGATTCCATGAAATATAGTGCTGTAATGGCTTCTTTAGAATCTTTGTCAATACTGGAGATACTAGAGCTTCTGGAACGATTATAGGAATTCTCACGGGTTTCTATGGAAATTAAAAAAATTAAGGGTTAGTATATTTTTTACAATGAATCAAATCAGACTTGATACATGAAAACCAAAATTATGAGAGGGAAGTAGAATTTTATTCTTTGTTAACTGACCTGGAAGGCAGTTTATCCAGTTCACCAGCGTTTTTGTTTGTTTGTTTGTTTGTTTTTGTTTTTGCTTTCAATATGGAGAGTCTAAAGTCCAGACATATAAATCATAAACTTAGGAAGAGTTAGGATTAAAATTTGAGTTTCCTGCGTTTCAGCTCATTATTTTTTCCCTCTCTACATTACTTCACATGTTCACTGAAATTCTTTAATTTGGAAAAATAATTTAGCCTAAATAGTCAAAATTGTAAGAATTTCTGACACTATTTTAATTGTACTTCCCTCCTATTTCTTAACTGTTGCAAGTATACTTAATGTTTTCTTGGCATTTCCCATTTACCAACAATATTGTAACCACCTACATGAAAGGCATTATCTGGACTGCAATCACTGTGACAAACACATAAATCTCTGGTAACTACATTTATAAAAATTGAAGGTATCAATAGCAAAATGCAAATATTATCTTCCAAATTGCCTACTTTGAATCCAAATCCAATTTTACTTTGCCTATGGCCAAATAGGGAGTTTTGGACTATGCTATCCTGTATGTATAAGTAATCTTTCTGAGAGGCCTTTAGCCCACTTAAAGGAAATTGACTTTTTGTTCTGTTGCTCATCTTGCATGTGTGCACATTCTAACAAACATAAACTCACCCATTTAGTTAAATATTAGTGGGCTGTACTGTTCTTATAATCTCTCCAGAGTATGTTTCTTATATTTTTCTTTTGATTGACATAATTCTCCTTTTCCTCTTGATAGGTACAAATGTGACTCATAATCATTTTCTTGCTATAAGAGACTAAATATATGTTCATAAGACTACTCTTTTTTCAGGAAAAAAATACAGAATTTTTGGCATGGACATCTGGCTTTGCAGTTAAAATGCCAGTTGGGATGCCCACGACTCACACTGAAATATTTGGGTTTGATTTCTTGCTCTGGTTTCCTGATTCCAGCTTCTTGTTGATGCTGACTTTGGGAGGCAGTGGTCATGGTCAAGTAATTGAGTTCTTGCCAATCATTTGGAAGATCGTAGGTACCCAGTTTTGGCCTTCGCTAGGAGCCACTGTAGGCATCTGGGGTATGAATGAATAAATAGAAGCTCTGTCTCTCAAATAAATGAGTCATTTTAAAAATGTAACATTATTAATATCCCCTTTTTACTCATTATCAAACTTATTCATTTATTTACTTTTAAAGGTTTTATTTATTTATGTGAGAGGTAGAGTTATAGACAGAGAGAAAGAGACAGAGAGAAAGGTCTTCCATCCACTGGTTCACTTCCCAAATGGCCTCAACCGCTGGAACTGAGCCTATCTAGAGCCTGGAGCCTGGAGCCTGGAGCCTGGAGCCAGAGCTGCTTCTGGGTCCTCCCACATGAGTGAAGGGCTCAAGCATTTGGGCCATTTCTCACTGCTTTCTCAGGCCATAAGCAGAGAAGTTGATCAAAGAGCAGCCAGGACACAAACCAGTGCTCATGTGGGATGCTGGTGCCACAGGCAGAGATTTAGCCTACTACACTATTATAACATTTATAAAAATAATAATTTGTTATAAAATTTAGATATTACAGGAAGATATGAAATAATATATTTTAGATTTGAAGACAATCTTAAAGTTATTTTCCCAGAATCTAGTACAAATCAAAGGCAGAAATACCTAAAACTCAAAATTTCACACTTTTATTACACTGTTAAACATGTTACCTTTTTTGTAACTAATACACGTTGCTTCTATTATAATAATCCTTGCTACTGCATGTCTCCAAAATATTTCCATTCATGGTTTATCATAATTCAAGGTTCATACTCAGACACATAAGAGAGATAACATCACTATATTTATGTCCATGGACCAGAGTAAGTATAACATAATGTCAAAGAAATAAAAACTGAAAAATAAATTTTATTTGCAATTTTTTTGAAGAAAATATAATTATAAAACATTTTAAGGGACAGTAAATGGGAAAGTATAGTATAAAATTACTAAAGCAAATCTTCCTAAAATTATTTTTTTTCTCTCTCTCCCTAAAGTTCTTTTTTTCTGACGATCTATTTTATTCATCTGAAAAGCAGAATTACAGAGAGAGAGAGACAGAAAGAGATATCAATCTTCCATCCTCTAGTTCACTCCCCAAATGGCCACAATGGCTGGGGGTGGGGTGGGCAAGGTTGAAGCAAGTAGCATGGAACTCCATCCAGATGACCCCTGTGGGTGGCAGGAGACCAAGTACTTGGGCTATCTTCTGCTGCTTTCCCAGGCACATTAGCAGGGAGCTGGATTGGAAGTTGAGCAGCTGGGACTCAAATTGGCACTCATATGGGATGCCTGGGTGGCAGCTTAACCCACTGTACCACAATGCTGCCCCCTCTCTAAAATTCTTTCAACAACACAATATTTTTTCTATGAAACAACTTCTAATTTCTAGTGTTTGGTTTACTTTACTTTTGGTTTACTTTAATCCCTTTCTCCACACTCATTACATATGTAAGCAAATCGTTCTTACTTTTACAAACATACAGAGGCTAAAGATCCAAGATGGCTGAATAGTGAGACAATGTACTGACCACAGCCAAAGAAGGCTATGAGAAAACCAAAGGAAGGTCAACATTTCGAGGGAACTGAGAGAAATTTCCAGCCACAGCACCAGTTGCACCCTCCAAGCGGGACCTGAGGAAGGGCCCACTCACATCACACAGGCCTAGAGCCTTAGTAGTGTGTGCCACAAGCCCCAGTATGGCCCCCTTTGTTTCCCACAGTGCCAAGAAAAAGGCCCTGGCTGTAACAATCCCTAGTGTGACACCAAATTTTTAGGACTGAAGATACACACCCACCCTAGGAAGCCCACATTCACTTCAAAATCATACTCCTAAACCTATGACTAGACCACCATGTGTACTTTTATGACTCTCATTCTATACAGTACTGGAAATTTTAGTAAGAGCAATTGGGGAGAGGAGAGAAATAAAGGGTATAAAATTGGAAAGAAGTTAAATTACTCATGTTTGCAGATGACATGATGTTGTACCTGGAAAAACCTAAATGAACATTCCTCCAAAAAAGCTGTTAAAACTGATAAACCAATTCAGTAAGGTTGTAGATTATAAAATTAATATACAAGACCCAGTATCTTTTTGTATATATGAATGATGAACTTACTGAAAGAGAAATCAAGGAACAAATCTTACTTGTTGTAGCCATAAAAATAAAATATTTAGGAATAAATTTAACCAAAGAAATAAAAGATCTCTATGACGAAAATGATAAAACATTGATGAAAGAAATCACCAATGACCAAAAAATAGAGAGATATTCCTTGCTCATGTATTGGAAGGATATCATTAAAACGTCTTTTCAAACTAAAGCAATCTATAGATTCAATGCATACACTACCACAATACCAATGACATTCTTTACACAATTAGAAAAAAAAATCCTAAAATTCATGTGGCATCACAGAAGACCCATGATAGACAAGGCGATCCTGAGGCAAAAAAAAAAAAAAAAAAAAAATCAAGCTGCATGCATTATAATACCTGATTTCAAATCATACTACAAAGCTATAGTAATTAAAGCTGCATGGACTGGTGTAAAAACTGACACAAAGATCACTGGAATAGAGAATCCAGAAATCAATCCATGTACATATAACCTACTGATTTTTACTAAAGTGTCTAGACTATCCACTAGAGAAAAAATATCTCTTCAATAAGTGGCGCTAGAAAGTCTGGATGGATATATGTAGAAGAAAGAAATTAGATCTCTACCTCTCACAATATACAAAAATCAACTAAAGATGGATCACAGATCTAAATTTAAGACCTGAGATTATGAAATTACTGGAAGAAAAGGTAGGGGAAACACTTCAAGACATTAGTATAGGTAATTATTTCTTGGGCAAGACGCCCAAAGGCACAGGCAACAAAAGCAAAAATACAAATGGGATTATATCAAATTTGGAAGCTTCTGTAAGTAAATGAAACAATCAATAGAGTGAAGAGACACCCAGCAGAATGGATAAAAAAAAAAAAACATTTGCAAGCTACCTATCTGACAAAGAATTAATATTCAGAATATATCACCAACTCAAATATGTCAATAACCAAAGAACAACAAATCCAGTTAAGAAATGGGCAAAGACTCACAATAGACAGTTCTCAAATGAAGAACTACAAATGGCCAACAAATATGTGAAAGAATACTACCCACTGGGTAAAGAAGGCTAGCCATTAGGGGAATCCAAATCAAAACCACAAATAGATATACCTCACCCCTCTCACAATGGCCATTTTCTAAAAGACATATAGTAATAAATACTGGAGAGGATGTTCAGAAGGGGAAATTCTTATACAGTATTGGTGGGAATATAAATTACTGCCATCACTGTGGAAAAAGAGTATGGAGATTTCTTTATTTTCTTTCAGTACCAGTAAGTCTTAATATATTCACTGCATTTTCCCAGGGAAAGGAGAAGGGATAGGAATGTCAGCTTGTGTGTTACAAATATTTCTTTAAAAACTAGAGACAGACATGCCATATGACCCAGCTATCCCACTACTTGGTGTATACCCAAAAGACATGAACACACTGTATCAAAGAGATACCTGCAGCATGTTTATAGCAGCACTGTTAACAACAGCCAAAATATGGAACCAACCAAGGTTTCTATAATCAGATAAATGGTTAAATAAAATGTGCGTGTATACATATATACACACAACGGAATATTATTCAGAAATAAAAAAGAATGACATTCTAGCATTGGCATTAAAATGGATACAAACTGAAGGACATCATGTTGAGTGGAATAAGCAGCATACAGAAATATTAATATTGCCTGTTCTCTCTTATATGTGGGAGCTAAAATTAAAAAATGAAAAAAATAAAAAAAAATAAAAAAGAGAAATGCCTTTGTGTCAGTATTGCTGCAAATATACTTTTGTCAAACTTTGTTTTGTATCTCTGTCAAACCAATGGTTAAGAGTGATATACTCGGGCTGGCGCCGTGGCTCACTTGGCTAATCCTCCGCCTTCGGCGCCGGAATCCCATATGGGCGCCGGGTTCTAGTCCCAGTTGCTTCTCTTCCAGTCTAGCTCTCTGCTGTGGCCTGGGAAGGCAGTGGAGGATGGCCTAAGTGCTTGGGTGCCTGCACCTGCGTAGGAGACCAGGAGGAGGCACCTGGCTCCTGGCTTTGGATCGGCATAGCTATGGCCATAGAGGACATTTGGGGGGGGTGAACCAACGGAAGGAGGACCTTTCTCTCTGTCTCTCCCTCTCACTGTCTGTAACTCTACCTGTCAAATAAATAAATAAATAAATCTTTAAAAAAAAAGAGTGATATACTACTATAGTTTTAATTATCTGTGATTATTTTAAAATTTACTGGATATGAATGAAATGGACATCCTTCAGTTGATTACTATTTGTAGCTCTTGTCTATATTCCTGCTGAACTATGGTCTTTGTACTTTTTACTTGCTGAACTCTTTATTTAGTGTAGTAAGCCTTTATAATAATGTAAATTAAAAATCTGTTATTTCAGGAATTAAAAATGGGAGGAAAGAGGGAAAGAAGGAAGGAAGGAAGGAATAAGGAGGAGGGAGGGAAGTATCATATTCTTAGAACTGTATCTATGAAGTACATGCAGTCTGTTCTCTTTGTATTTATCCTATTAATATGAGAATTTATGAGAATTTTGTTGTAGTAATTATCATGCATTTGTTGTGACCCTCCTTAAGAAAAACTAAAAAAAAAAAAATAAGATACCTAAATGAAGATTAAAAATTTTAGGATTTAGTATCTTTCATTTTTTGGTTATATTCATTTAACAATTGAGGAAATTTAGGTCTTAAGACATTAAGTAATTATATTTAGAGAGCAACACTATCAGGATTACTATTGAGTTTGAGATAAACTCAAATATTACTGGAAGGCAGAGAAAGGATAGGGGCAAAGGTCTCACTTTGCACAGCGGGCAGGAGGAGCCTACCCATAAATAGAGCCTTCTAGTTTTAGAGATGAAGAAGACTGTGTAGATAGGAATGGATTTGTTTCCCAGCTCCCATTATGATGGCAAATCAAATTTTAACTAGACTTATAATACTTAATGTGTTTAACCTACCTTCTGTTGTAACTGGTAAAGAAATCTCCATGCAAGCAGCTGACTGTGCCTTTCGAAATGGTGGTCTTCCAGGACCCCAGCGATTTACTTTAGAAACATCAGCGCTAGAAAGCCGTTTTCCAGAACCGCAGCTCTGAGAAGTTGGACTTGTGCAGTGTCCATTTACATGGTCTATACCAAGGGGAGGAAGGCAGCATAAATATTACAATTAAATCTTATACAGGAATTTAAATGTATTGGTTAACAAATAAAGAGGAACAGGAATTTATTCCCAAACCATATGACTATGAGGAGGTCTTCCAAAAGCACATGGAAAATGTGTATTACAGGGTCCACACTATGGTGTAGCAGGTGAAGCCTCTGCCTGTGAACCTGGCATATGAGCACTGGTTCACGTCCTGGCTGCTTTAGCTCCAATCCAGCTCCCTGATAGTGGCCTGGGAAAGGCAGTGGCGGATGGCTCAAATGCTTAGGCTCCTATTACTCCCCCTGAGAGACCCGGATGAAGTTCCTGACTTTGGCTTGGCTCAGCCCTGACCACTCTGGCCATCTGGGGAGTGAACCAGTGGATGGAAAATGTGTACTATAAAAAACTACGCATGGACTTCAAAAATTTTTGGCATCAAAATAAGCTTACCTTTACATTTCATTTTCCATGAACTTTTTGAAGCACCTTTGTGTTTTCAAATTTAGTCATAATTTTAATAGTTAGCTGATAATTTCAGAAGATATAAAGTCTACAATTAATTGCTGTCATTTGACTAGTTAACATAATTTATAATTTATTCTATACCTCCACTACATATTTATCACTTAATAGCATTATGAAATAGATTATCATATTGGACTTCTTGCTGTATAATTTAAGTACACGCCAGTTTATTTAAGTTTTGGAAGTCCTTTAAGTGCTTTTATTTAAAATGTAGAATGTAAGTATCTTATTGTGCAGTTTGGAGTGGTAGAATAAGAATACTGGTTCTGGAACTAGATTGTCTGCACTCAAATCCCAATTCTGCCACTTACCAATTCTATAAATTACTAAAGTTTTCATGCTTTAGCTTCCTTTATTGTAAATCTGGAGTATTATTACCTATCTCATGGAATTCTTGTGATACATGTATGTGTGTGAGAATACATATCACATGCAAGAGTACATGCTGGCAAAAAGCTGATTCTGAAAAAAATTTATTATTGTCATTTTTTATACCAGATTATAAAACTGTTCATGTCTAAGACAGCAGTACAGTTCATTTAGAGCTTGTGAGTTTTTCTCTGTTTTGATATACCTTAACAAACCTGGCAATGCACTAAAATATGTCTTGTTTTCCTTAATGGTAATAAATTGTATTTGAAACATTATCTTATAGCTCTGCAATATGCAGAATGTTTGTTAAAGCAATTAACACGCATTACAATGTGAGTCTTTGGTCATTCAAAGAATAATCGAGTTAATGGAAAAGAATCATGCTTAATGGCTATGTTGGCAAATGGGAAATGACACTCAAGAGTCACTCCATTATAACCTTTCTGTCTTAAAGTTTGAAAACCTAAAATCACATTTCCTACATCCCCTGCAAACTATTAGAAGGATGAAAATTTGTTTTCACCATTTAAATATGTGCTGAAATGTTCCAATTTTTAAAAAATTAGAATTTAACATTCATCAAATACTAAAACATTCATCAAATGCTGGGAATTTTATACACATTATCTTATTTAATCTTCATAAGAACTATGCAACATTGATGCTTTTATTATTATAGATATTGCAGATGAGGAAACTGAAGCTCAGAAAAAAAGGATTTGGAAAAATTCATCATATCATATAAGTAATAATAATGGAGTCAGGATTCTAATCCAGATTTTCTCACTTTGTAAACACTAGGCTACAGGGTCAGCTAAAAATTTGGAAAGCAGTAGAAATTTTAAAGACATATTTTGTAGAGTTCAGGAGGAACATAAAATTCATACAGATCTAAGTCTTTCAGAACCAGTCATCTCCCATACTGTTGTTTGTCTCAGAAATCCATGCTAGAGACAGAAATATCCCATGAGTTAGCCATGGGGAAGCTGAAATTGAAATCTCCATATCTCTTTCTCTATCAAATCTAGCTTCATAAATAAGAACACTGAAGTCAATATATAGAACTAATGACTTGGAAAATGGCAACACTTTGGGAATACAAATCTGTCCTTTCGGAAACAAACACTTTGTTCTAGGCTTCACCTCTTGTCCAGAGACAGAAAGCAGATTAGTGGTTGCCAAGCACTTGGTGGTGGTAGGAGGATTATCACTTACTAGATTTGGAAGTTGTATTTGAGATGATGAAAAAGTTCTGGAAATGGATACTAGAGATGGTTGTACAATATGGTAAATACACTTAATGTCTCTGGATTGTGTACCTAAAAGGCTTACAAGGATAAATTTGTTATCAATATTTTACTACATTAAAAAAACTCCAAGTTTATACCAGTGTCCTTATTGACTTTTCAGTGGCAAAATTATAAAGATCTAACCTTCCTTCCTCTTTACCCTGATTGAAATTGTGCAATAGACATATATATTAATGATGAGGGGGCAATATGTATAACTGTCCTAGTTAATAAAACTTCACAAGCTTACAGTATATCTGGGTTTTGTTACAGAGAAAAGTTCTCCAGAGTAAGCCATAGATCTCTGGATGTTGTGTTCCGCTTCCAGAAGGTCATGTGCAGCATGGTCCCAGACCCATTTATATACAAGATGCCCACTAGCCTCTGGAATAGCTAAACCAATATAGCATGGTCAGGGCTGGGCCAGACTGAAGTCAGGAGCCAGGAGTTTCATCCCAGTCTCTCATTTAGGGGCAGAGGCCCAATCACTTGGGTCATCTTCTTCTGCTTTCCCAGGTGCATTAGCAGGGAGCAGCGCTGGAAGTGGAGCAAGTGGGACTTGAACCAGTGCTCATATGGGATGCTGGCACTGCAGGCGGTGGCTTTCCTTGCTATGTCACAGAACAAGCCCCAATATATTTTATTTCTAACAAGCTTTATCAATTTTAAGACCTTGCTCTCTGGCCGTGCCAAGGCTTCAGTGGCTATCTGCATGGAATACGCCTGTCCACAACCTGTGGTATTGCAATGGGCAGAAGGATCCCCAAAGTTTGGTGTGGAGCAGCTTTTCCACCACAAATGAGAAACTGCCAAGCACAGAGACCGAGAAATTCCAAATTGTTTCCTGTTTTGATGCCATCAGAATCTTCAAGTACAAGTCTCTGCTAAAGGTGGCACAGACTGCCCTAACGGTGATATTCTTGCCATATTAATTCATGTTAAAATCATAAAATTAAAAATCCTTATTTATTTGAAGATGAGAAATGCTTATATTTTTGTTAACACGAGAAACAAGAATTTTTCAATAAATATAAAAATGTTAGACATACAGCAATTCCCCATGAATTTGGCAATCACCTCCTAAAATACTAACTACTTAAAGATTCTAAATGCTTAAGTATTCAACATATGAGGTTCTCAGTGTTACTACTTTTATTTTACTCTTATTGTTATACCATCATTCCAGGTAAGGATTACTGTAATAAAGAAGTTACATTAATATTCAAAGCTGTCCAACATGTAGTCATTTTTCCTTTGTCTTCTGTGAACAGCTCACATACATAGTTGCTAATATATTTATACAGATGAATCTTACCTATTATTTTGAGTTTGAAATACCCATGTAATCCTGCCTTACAGTTCTAATGGTTCACTGAATGTTTAACATGCTCCTTTAGCAACTAAAACTCATTTTCATTTTCTTTCAGACCAGGTATTCTCCATAAGAGCTAATTTCAACACTCTGTTACGTGTGCTTGACTCCTACTTCTTATGCTTTACCAGCTTTGGCTCCTAACTGTTCCCAACCTCATCAACTATAAATCTTTCATGGTAAATCCTTCCTTTCATTTTCATAGTTATAATAATTTAGGTCCTCATTTGACCTTTGCACAACCCAACTCCCTAAATTTCTTATTCATTCATGAATGAATTATAGATTATTAGAAAAGAATCCTTCTTAAAGCATGTCACAAGCCACCTACAGTTTATACCAACATTTTACAAAAGAAGAGTTTACATATACAGGCATTTATCTTCTTTCAAGAAACCTTCTGATTTTTTTCTGTAAATTTGAGGAAAATGTTTTTAAAAATGAAATTAGGGACTGGTGCTATGCTGTAGAAGTTAAGTCATTGCCTGCAGTGCTGGTTCAAGTCCTGGCTGCTCCACCTCCAATCCAGGTCCCTGCTAATACACTTAGGAACACAGTGGAAGATGGCTCAAGTACTTGGGCCCCTGCCACCCATGTGGGACCTGGAAGAAGCTTTGGGCTCCTGGCTTTGCCTAGTCCAGCCATAGCCATTGAGGCCATTTGGGAAGTGAACCAGCAGATGGAGTATAGATTTCTCTTTCTCTTTTCTTCTCTATGTGTTGCTACCTTTCAAGTAAATTAATAAATCATTCCAAAAAAATGAAATTACATTGACAATGTTATTTTTTAAAAAATATTTTATTTATTTGAGAGGCTGAGTTATAGAGAAGAAGTGGGAGAGACAGAGAGAAAGGTCTTCCATCCACTGGTTCACTCCCCAAATGGCCATAACAGCTGGAGCTGAACTGATCTGAAGCCAGGAGCCAGGAGCTTCTTCTAGATCTCCCTCACAGGTTCTGGGGCATGAGGACTTGGGCCATCTTTTACTGCTTTCCCAGGCCACAGGCAGAGAGCTGGATTGGAAGAGGAACATCCAGGACTCGAATCCATGCCCATATGGAAACTGGCACTGCAGGCAGAGGCTTAACCTACTGTGCCACAGCACCGGCTCTGACAATGTTCTTAAAAATAAAACTTAAGAATAATTAAAAGAGTCATTTTAAGTGCAAAAAGTCTTTACTCAAAGTGATAAGTAGATCATTTTCTTTTGTATTATTTCTTTTTCTTTTGTAAATTTTCATAATCCATCCTAGCTTAAATTATGCATGAAAATAGTGAGTATTAATCAATCAGGAGGAATGGACTTGGAGTTTTGTCATCTATAGATAACAGTGACAATTTTTATAAATAACAACACGACTAAGAGACGAGACTTCCATATACAAATTATAACTACAAGCTATCTTTGCCACTTATAAATTCAAGAGTTGTGTGGCAATGTTCTTTCTTTGAAAAAATTTTCAATGTTTCATGAATAATATGTGAAAATTATGTTAACAAATATCATGAATGTATACTTTTCTAAAAAATGTTTTTAAGTAGTTTTCATTTGGTATTTATTACAGTACATGCTACACAAAATGAAAGGTAGTTATAAGATTACAAACAATGCAATCATATTATGTATCTTTTCTTACCACAATGGGATAAAACTGGAAATTAATAACAAAAGAAACTCTAGAAATTATACAAATAAATGGAGACTGGACAATTTTTCCTAAATAAACAATGGGTCACTGAAGAAACCAACAGGGAAATTAAAAACTTCCTTGAAATTAGTCAAAATGGAAACACAACATATTAAAACTTATGAGTAACTGAAAAATGAGGAAAGTTTATAGCAATAAGTGCCTACATTAAAACAATGGAAAGATAGCACATAAATGACCTACAATTCATCTCATGGTCCTAGAAAAACAAGAAAAAAACAAACCCCAAATTAGTAGAAGGAAAGAAATAAAATAGTTGTAGAAGAAATAAACAGAATAGAAATTAAAAGAATATAAAAGATTAATGAAATGAAGAACTTTTTTCTGGAAAAAGTAAAACACTGATAAACCATTAACCAGACTAAAAAAGACTCAAATCAATAAAATCAGAGATGGAAACTGAGGTTTTACAACATATACCACAGAAATGAAAAGGATCACTAGGTACTATTGTGAGTAACTGTAATGCCAACAAATTGGAAAATCCAGAAGAAATGGATAGATTTTTAAAAACATAATTTAGTGAAGATAAATAAAAAAGAAAACCTAAACAGATCAATAACTAAGGGTTAAGTTGAATCAGTTATAAAGACTTTCCCAATACACAAAGGCCTAGGATCAGATGGCTTCACTGCTGAATTCTACCAAACTCTTTTATTTTTATTTCTTTTTTATTTTAGAGGCAGAGTGACAGAAAGAGTGAGAAAGAGAGAGATCTTCCATATATCATTTCACTTCCCAAATGGCCACAATAGCCAAGGCTGGCTAGGCTAAACCAGAAGCTCAGAACTCCATTCAGGTCTCCCTTGTGCATGACAGGGGTCCAAGTACTTGGGCCACAATCTACTGCTTTCCTAGTTACATTAGCAGGGAGCCACATTGGATGCAGAACAGCTGGGACTTGAACTGGCACTCTGATATGGGATGCTGGTGTCTCATGAAGCAACTTAGCTTGCTGCGTCACACCACCAGCTCCTCTACCAAATGCTTGAAGAAGAAACAACACCGGGGCTGGCACTGTGGCATAGTGGGTAAAGCCGCCAACTGCTGTGCTGGCATCCCAAATGGGCACTGGTTCAAGTCTTGGCTGCTCCACTTCCAAACCAGCTCTCTGCCAAGGCCTGGAAAGCAGCAGAAAATGGCCCAAGTCCTTGAGCCTCTGCACTCATGTAGGAACCCAGAGGAAGCTCCTGGTTTTGGATCGGCCCAGCTCTGTCCATTGTGGCCAATTGGGGTGTGAACCAGAGGATGGAAGACCTCTCTCTCTCTCTCTCTCTCTCTGCCTCTCCTCTCTCTCTGTGTAATTCTGACTTTCAAATAAATAAATCAATCTTGAAAGAAAAAAAAAAAAAACAACACCAACTCTTCACACTATTCCAAACAATTGAAGGGAGGGAACCCCTTCCAAACTTATTTTATGAGGCCACAATTACCTCAATTCCAAATGCAAAAAAGAGAACTAAATCCCAGTATCCCTGATAAACAAAGATGGAAAAATCCTAAATAAATCAAATCCAACAACACATCAAAAAGATCCTCTACCCTGATCAAGTGGATTTATCCCAGGAATGGTTTAACATATGGAAATCAATCAACAAGACACATCACAACAGAAAGAAGGATAAAAATCATGATTATTTAAATAGATACAGAGAAAGCATTTGATAAAATACAACATTCCTTTATGTTAAAAAGCTTCAGAAAATCAGGTTTAGAAGGAATTTACCATGACATAATAAAGGCTATATAAGAGAAGTCCATAGCCAACATCATATTGAATGGGGAAAAATTGGAAGCATTTCCACTATGATCTGGAACCAGAAAAAGATGCCCATGGTCTGTCCTTATTTACTATATTTCTGGAAGCTTGATCCAGAGCCATTAGGCAAAAGAAAGAATTAAAGTTACACAATTTGGAGAGGAGGAAGTCAAATTATCCTTGTTTGCAGATGACATAATTCTATATATAGGGGAACCAAAAGACTCAACCTAGATACTACCAACTATTTAGAGAATTCAGCAAATTTAGAAGATACACAATAATTAACACAAAAAGGTTTTTTCCTACAACTGCCATGCTGAAGAGGAACTTACAAGAACAATTCCATTCAAAATAGCTACAAAAATTTAGATACCTTGAGATAAATTTATCCAAGGATTTGAAAGACCTCTACAATGAAAATTTCAAAACACTAACGAAAGAAATTGAAAAAGATAAACCATCCAAAATAGAAAGACATTTATCTTCATGGATAGGAAGAATTAATATAAAAATCCATATTAGCCAAAGCAATTTCCAGATTCAGTGTAGTCTCTGACATGACATTCTTCACAGAACCAGAAAAATCCTTGTCAATGACATTCTTCACATAAACAGAAAAAACAACCTTAATATTCATATGAAGATACAAAATTTCCTGAATAATCAAAGCCATTTTGAGCAATAAAATTAATGCCAGAAGCAACACAATACTAGATCTGAAGACATACTATAGGGCTATTGTAACTAAAACAGCATGCAGAAAAATGGGACAGAATAAAAACCCTCAAAATAAATTAATGCATCTTCAGCCAACTTATCTTTGACAAATGTGCTGAAAACATCCCTCAGAGAAAGGACAATCTCTTCAATAAATGATGGTGGAAAAATTGGTTTTCCATATGTAAAACAAGACCTCTACCTTATACCCAATACAAACATCAACTGAAAATGGGTCAAGGATCTAAACATAATACCTAAAACTATGAAACTACTATTGGAAAAAATAGGGGAAACATTCTAACACGTTGGCATGGGCAGTGACTTTTTTTGATATATCCTAAAAGAACAACAAAAAAATCAAAATGAAGTAAACAGGATTACATCAAAGTAAAGAACTTCTGCACAGCAAAGGAAACAACAAAGTGAAACGACCACCAACAGAATGGGAGAAAATGTTTGCAAACACACATCTGATAAAGGAGTCATATTCAGAAGATATAAGGAAGTCAAGAAATTCAACAAAACAATCTAGTTAAGAAATGGGCAAAGGATATGAATGTATATTTTTATAAGAAGAAATACAGGCTGGTTTGAGCGGCAAGATGGCGGAATAGGAAGGGAGCACACTGATAGTCCGGGGAGAGAGAGTTTAATAAAAGTGGAGACACTGCAGGTTCAAGGAAGAGTAGGGGAAGAAACAGCAGAGGAAACTCTTCCAGAACTAGTGATTCACAGTGGACCTGCGTGGAGAGTGTGGGAGCCCACAGTTTGGGACACCAGCGGCACACTCAACACACCAGTGCTGGAATGCGAGGTGAGCCAAACCTCAATAGCCCGAGACACCGGCGGGCAAGTGGAAAGAGGAGACTAGAGGGAACGAGGCCTGAAACCCCGTGGGGAAAAGTTCACCAGGCTAACTAGAAGAAAGAGAGAGAGAGAGAGAGAAAAGTGACCGATATAACACGAGTTTCTCTCTCTCTGCTCACCTCTCAAGGGCGAGCAAGACAAAGAGCAGGCGCCATCTTGGACATATGTCATAAGCAGAGCGACCTCAGGTCTGCACCACCAGCCCTGAGCCTAGCAGAAAAACCTGACTCTCGGGGGGTGGGATAACAGGAGATTAGGACCTAGTGAATGTGTGGTGCTACTGAACTGAGACTGTGAAAAAAGAGACGGTGGGGGAGAGAACTCAACGAATTCACGTGAGTACTCTCCAGAGACGCTATTAATAGGTAACCTTGGCAACCCAGAGGGAGACTGCAGGAGAATTTGAGCCCACACTGAGGGCAGAACAGATTCCCTGTGTGGTCCTTGGGAAAGAGCTCCCCATCTCTGGCTCCTGTGGGTATATCATTCGCCTCCTAACTACCTCCAATTCCATTTAGCTGTGTGGAATTACTTCCCTTTTGAATCAAAAAAGGAAAGAAAGAAAGAGAGAGATTTACCACGCCTAACCTAGGAGTGTCACCTTTGGCACACCCTTAACCCTGAGGAACCAAACAGAGCTCTCAGGCCACAGCCATCTCAAGCCTCTAAGGCTCCATCAAAAGCAGACAGTCCACTTAATCTAGAGTCATAGTATAACGAGAAAAAGCACCACAGCGAAGAAACCAAAGAATATTTCCACAATTCCAAACAAATGCAGAAACCAAGGTAACAAGAACAAGCAAGACACCCCAATTCAAGATTATGAAGATGATGAGATAGAAGAAATGCAAGAAGCGGATCTCAAAAAACTGATAAGAACATTAAGAAGTTCTCAAAAACAAATTCTTGAACTACACAAATCCTTAATGGACAAGATAGAAAATCTCTCTCATGAAAATGAAATCTTAAGGAGGAATCAAAATGAAATGAAACAACTAGTACAACAGGAAACTGTGATAATGACCAGAAATCATAATGAAATGAAGAATTCAATAGATCAAATGACAAACACATTAGAGAGCCTTAAAAACAGAATGAGAGAAGCAAAAGAGAGAATATCGGACTTAGAAGACAGAGAACAGGAAAGGATACAGTCAAACCAAAAAAAGAAGAGGAAATCAGAAATCTAAAAAATATTGTGGGGAATCTACAGGATACTATTAAAAAACCTCACATTTGGGTTCTAAGAGTTCCTGAAGGCATGGAGAGAGAGAAAGGATTAGAAGGTCTTTTTAGTGAGATACTAGCAGAAAATTTCCCAGGTTTGGAGAAGGACAGAGACATCCTAGTACAGGAAGCTAATAGAACCCCTAGTAAACATGACCAAAAGAGATCCTCACCACGACATGTTGTAATTAAACTCACCACAGTGAAACAGAAAGAAAAGATCCTAAAATGTACAAGAGAGAAACGTCAGATTACTCTCAGAGTATCTCCAATTAGACTCACAGCAGACTTCTCATCAGAAACCCTACAAGCTAGAAGGGAATGGCGAGACATAGCACAGGTACTAAGAGAGAAAAACTGCCAGCCCGGAATATTAGACCCTGCTAAGCTCTCATTTGTGAATGAAGGTGAAATAAAGACCTTTCATAGCAAACAGAAATTGAAAGAATTTGTCGCCACTCGTCCAGCCCTGCAAAAGATGCTTAAAGATGTGTTACACACAGAAACACAGAAACACGGTCATCAATATGAAAGAAGGTAAAGGAAAGAAACTTCACAGCAAAAGAGCACAGGGAATTCAAAGCATATATTAGAAAATATCTTTGGCAAATGGCAGGGAAATGTTACTACTTATCAATAGTCACATTGAACGTTAATGGCCTGAACTGTCCAGTTAAAAGACACAGATTGGCTGATTGGGTTAAGGAACAAAACTCATAATTTGCTGGTTACAAGAAACACATCTTTCCAACAAAGATGCATACAGACTGAAAGTGAAAGGCTGTAAAAAGATATACCATGCCAACAGAAATGAAAAAAGAGCGGGCATAGCCATCTTAATATCAGACAACATAAACTTTACCATAAAAACTGTTAGGAGAGACAAAGAGGGGCCCTATATAATGGTTAAGGGATCAATTCAACAGGAAGATATAACAATTATCAATGTACATGCACCTAATTACAGGGCACTGGTTTATTTAAAAGATTTGTTAAGGGACTTAAAGGGAGACTTAGACCCCAATGCAATAGTACTGGGGGACTTCAATATTCCAGAAATAGACAGATAGGGCCGGCACCACTGCTCACTAGGCTAATCCTCTGCCTTGGGGCGCCAGCACACCGGGTTCTAGCCCTGGTCGGGGCACCGGATTCTGTCCTGGTTGCCCCTCTTTCAGCTCAGCTCTCTGCTGTGGCCAGGGAGTGCAGTGGAGGATGGCCCAAGTCCTTGTGCCCTGCACCCCATGGGAGACCAGGATAAGTACCTGGCTCCTGCCATCGGATCAGCGCAGTGCGCCGGCCGCAGTGCGCCAGCCACGGCGGCCATTGGAGGGTGAACCAACGGCAAAAGGAAGACCTTTCTCTCTGTCTCTATCTCTCTCACTGTCCACTCTGCCCGTCAAAAATGAAAAAATAAAAAAATAAAAAATAAAATAAAAATAAATAGATCAACAGGACAGAAGATCAACAATAACACACTAGATTTAAACGACACTATAGCCCAAATGAATCTAATAGATATCTACAGAACTTTTCATCCTACACATAAAGAATTCACATTCTTCTCAGCTGTACATGGAACCTTCTCTAGGATTGACTACATAAGTAGGCCATAAAGCAAGGATGAGCAAATTGACAAAGATTGAAATCATACCATGAATCTTCTGAGACCATAAAGGAATGAATTTGGAAATTAGCAATTCAGGAATCCCTAGAGCATATGCAAACACATGGAGATTGAACAACATGCTCCTGAATGAACACTGGGTGATAGAAGAAATCAAAAGAGAAATCAAAAACTTTCTGGAAGTAAATGAGGATAACAGCACAACATATCAAAACTTATGGGATATGGCAAAAGCAGTGTTAAGAGGAAAGTTTATATCAATAGGTGCCTACATCAAGAATTTGGAAAGGCACCAGAACAAGAAAGAGATGTCCGCTCTGGGTAGGAAGATGGCGGAATAGGAAGGGAGCACACTAATAGTCTGGGGAGAGATAGTTAATAAAAGTGGAGATACTGCAGGTTCAAGGAAGAGTAGGGGAGGAAACAGCAGAAGAAACTCTTCCGGAACGCGTGACTCACAGCGGACCTGCGTGGAGAGCGTGGGAGCCCACAGTTCGGGACACCAGCGGCAGACTCAACACAGCAGCGCTGGAACGCGAGGTGAGCCGAACCACAATAGCCTGAGACACCGGCAGGCAAGCGGAGAGAGGAGACTAGAGGGAACGACCCCCGGGGTGGGGGGAAGTTCACAAGGCTAACTGGAAGAGAGAGAGAGAGAGAAAAAAAAAAGGGGTGACTAGTACGGACACGAGTTTCTCTCTCTCCGCTCACCTCTCAAGGGCGAGCAAGACAAAGAGCATGCGCCATCTTGGACATACGTCATAAGCAGAGCAACCTCAGGTCTGCACCGGCCCTGAGCCTAGCAGAAAAACCTGACTCTGGGCGGGGCGAATTAACAGGAGATTAGGACCTAGTAAATTTGTGGTGCTACTGAACTGAGACTGTGAAAAAAGAGACGGTGGGGGAGAGAACTCACGGAATTCACGTGAGCACTCTCCAGAGACGCTACAATTCCATAACTTTGGCAACCCAGTGGGAGGCTGAAGGAGAATTTGAGCCCACTCTGAGGGCCGAACAGATTCCCTGTGGGGTTCTTGGGAAAGAGCTTCCGATCTCTGGCTCCTGTGGGTATATCATTTGCCTGCTAACTACCTCCAACTTCGTTCAGCTGTGCGGAATTACTTCCCTTTTGAATAAAAAAAAAAAAAAAAGGAGAGAGAGAGAGAGATTTACCACGCCTAACCTGGGAGTGTCACCTTTGGCACACCAAACAGAGCTCTCAGGCCACACCCATCTCAAGCCCTAAGGTTCCATCAAAAACAGATAGTCCACTTAATCTAGAGTCATAGTATAACAAGAAAAAGCACCACAGTGAAGAAACCAAATATCTCCAATATGCCAAGTAACAAACGCAAAAACCGAGGTAATAAAAACAAGGAAGTCACCATGACGCCCTCAAATGAAAAAGACACACCAATTCAAGATTATGAAGATGATGACATAGAAGAAATGCAAGAAGCGGATCTCAAAAAATTGATAAGAACATTAAGAAGTTCTCAAAAACAAATTCTTGAACTACACAAATCCTTAATGGACAAGATAGAAAATCTCTCTCGTGAAAATGAAATATTAAGGAGGAATCAAAATGAAACGAAACAACTAGTACAACAGGAAACTGTGATAGTGACTGAAGTGAAGAATTCAATAGATCAAATGAAAAACACAATAGAGAGCCTTACAAACAGAATGGGTGAAGCAGAAGAGAGAATATCGGACTTAGAAGACAGAGAACAGGAAAGGATACAGTCAGACCAAAGAAAAGAAGAGGAAATTAGGAATCTAAAACATATTGTCGGGAATCTTCAGGATACTATTAAAAAACCCAACATTCGGGTTCTAGGAGTTCCTGAAGGCATGGAGAGGGAGAAAGGATTAGAAGGCCTTTTTAGTGAGATATTAGCAGAAAATTTCCCAGGTTTGGAGAAGGACAGAGAAATCCTAGTACAGGAAACTCACAGAACCCCTAATAAACACGACCAAAAGAGATCCTCACCACGACACGTTGTAATTAAACTCTCCACAGTGAAACATAAAGAAAAGATCCTAAAATGTGCAAGAGAGAAACGTCAGATTACTCTCAGAGGATCTCCAATCAGACTCACAGCTGACTTCTCATCAGAAACTCTAAAAGCTAGGAGGGAATGGCGAGACATAGCACAGGTACTAAGAGAGAACAACTGCCAGCCCAGAATATTATATCCTGCAAAGCTATCATTTGTGAATGAAGGTGAAATAAAGACTTTTCATTGCAAACAGAAATTGAAAGAATTTGTTGCCACTCGTCCAGCCCTGCAAAAGATGCTTAAAGATGTGTTACACACAGAAACACAGAAACACGGTCATCAATATGAAAGAAGGTAAAGGAAGGAAACCTCACAGCAAAAGATCATAGGGAATTCAAAGCATATATTAGAACTTATCTTTGGCAAATGGCAGGGCAAAGTTACCACTTATCATTAGTCACATTGAACGTGAATGGCCTGAACTGTCCAGTTAAAAGACACCGATTGGCTGATTGGGTTAAGGAACAAAACCCATCTATTTGCTGCTTACAAGAAACACATCTTTCCAACAAAGATGCATACAGACTGAAAGTGAAAGGCTGTAAAAAGATATACCATGCCAACAGAAATGAAAAAAGAGCGGGCGTAGCCATCTTAATATCGGACAACATAAACTTTACCACAAAAACTGTTAAGAGAGACAAAGAGGGACACTATATCATGATTAAGGGATCAATTCAACAGGAAGATATAACAATTATCAATGTATATGCACGTAACTACAGGGCACTGGTTTATTTAAAAGATTTGTTAAGGGACTTAAAGGGAGACTTAGACCCCAATACAGTAGTACTGGGGGACTTCAACACTCCACTCTCAGAAATAGACAGATCATCCGGTCAGATCAACAAGGATACAGTTAATTTAAACGACACTATAGCCCAAATGGATCTAACAGATATATACAGAACTTTCAATCCTACAGCTAAAGATTTTACATTCTTCTCAGCAGTACATGGAACCTTCTCTAGGATTGACCACATACTAGGCCATAAAGCAAGTCTCAGCAAATTCAAAAGAATTAGAATCATACCATGCAGCTTCTCAGACCATAAAGGAATGAAGTTGGAAATTAGCAACTCAGGAATCCCTAGAGCATACGCAAACACATGGAGATTGAACAACATGCTCCTGAATGAACAATGGGTCATAGAAGAAATCAAAAGAGAAATCAAAAACTTTCTGGAAGTAAAAGAGGATAACAGCACAACATACCAAAACTTATGGGACGCAGCAAAAGCAGTGTTAAGAGGAAAGTTTATATCAATAGGTGCCTACATCAATAAATTGGAAAGACACCAAATAGATGAGCTTTCAATTCACCTCAAGGATCTAGAAAACCTACAGCAAACCAGACCCAAATCTAGTAGGAGAAGAGAAATAATTAAAATCAGAGAAGAAATCAACAGGATTGAATCAAGAAAAACATTACAAAAAATCAGCCAAACGAGGAGCTGGTTTTTTGAAAAAATAAACAAAATTGACACCCCACTGGCCCAACTAACTAAAAAAAGAAGAGAAAAGACCCAAGTCAATAAAATCAGAGATGAAAAAGGAAATGTAACAACAGACACCACAGAAATGAAAAGAATCATCAGAAATTACTACAAGGACTTGTATGCCAGCAAACAGGGAAATCTATCAGAAATGGATAGATTCCTGGACACATGCAACCTACCTAAATTGAACCAGGAAGATGTAGAAAACCTAAACAGACCCATAACTGAGACAGAAATAGAAACAGTAATAAAGGCCCTCCCAACAAAGAAAAGCCCAGGACCAGATGGATTCACTGCTGAATTCTACCAGACGTTTAAAGAAGAACTAACTCCAATTCTTCTCAAACTATTCAGAACAATCGAAGAAGAGGGAATCCTCCCAAATTCTTTCTATGAAGCCAGCATCACCTTAATTCCTAAGCCAGAGAAAGATGCAGCACTGAAAGAGAATTACAGACCAATATCCCTGATGAACATAGATGCAAAAATCCTCAATAAAATTCTGGCCAATAGAGTGCAACAACACATCAGAAAGATCATCCACCCAGACCAAGTGGGATTTATCCCTGGTATGCAGGGATCGTTTAATGTGCGCAAGACAATCAATGTGATACACCACATTAACAGACTGCAGAAGAAAAACCATATGATTATCTCAATAGACGCCGAGAAAGCATTTGATAAAATACAACACCCGTTCATGATGAACACTCTAAGCAAACTAGGTTTGGAAGGAACATTCCTCAATACAATCAAAGCAATCTATGAAAAACCCACAGCCAACATCCTGTTGAATGGGGAAAAGTTGGAAGCATTTCCACTGAGATCTGGTACCAGACAGGGATGCCCACTCTCACCACTGCTATTCAATATAGTTCTGGAGGTTCTAGCCAGAGCTATTAGGCAAGAAAAAGAAATTAAAGGGATACAAATTGGGAAGGAAGAACTCAAACTATCCCTCTTTGCAGATGACATGATTCTTTATTTAGGGGACCCAAAGAACTCTACTAAGACACTATTGGAACTCATAGAAGATTTTGGCAAAGTGGCAGGATATAAAATCAATGCACAGAAATCAACAGCCTTTGTATACACAGACAATGCCATGGCTGAGGAAGAACTTCTAAGATCAATCCCATTCACAATAGCTACAAAAACAATCAAATACCTTGGAATAAACTTAACCAAGGACGTTAAAGATCTCTACGATGAAAATTACAAAACCTTAAAGAAAGAAATAGAAGAGGATACCAAGAAATGGAAAAATCTTCCATGCTCATGGATTGGAAGAATCAATATCATCAAAATGTCCATTCTCCCAAAAGCAATTTACAGATTCAATGCAATACCAATCAAGATACCGAAGACCTTCTTCTCAGATCTGGAAAAAATGGTGCTGAAATTTATATGGAGGCACAAGAGACCTCGAATAGCTAAAGCAATCTTGTACAACAAAAACAAAGCCGGAGGCATCACAATACCAGATTTCAGGACATACTACAGGGCAGTTGTAATCAAAACAGCATGGTACTGGTACAGAAACAGATGGATAGACCAATGGAACAGAATTGAAACACCAGAAATCAACCCAAACATCTACAGCCAACTTATATTTGATCAAGGATCTAAAACTAATTCCTGGAGCAAGGACAGTCTATTCAATAAATGGTGCTGGGAAAATTGGATTTCCACGTGCAGAATCATGAAGCAAGACCCCTACCTTTCACCTTACACAAAAATCCACTCAACATGGATTAAAGACCTAAATCTACGACCTGACACCATCAAGTTACTAGAGAACATTGGAGAAACCCTTCAAGATATTGGCACAGGCAAAGAATTTCTGGAAAAGACTCGGGAGGCACAGGCAGTCAAAGCCAAAATCAACTATTGGGATTGCATCAAATTGAGAAGTTTCTGTACTGCAAAAGAAACAGTCAGGAGAGTGAAGAGACAACCGACAGAATGGGAAAAAATATTTGCAAACTATGCAACAGATAAAGGGTTAATAACCAGAATCTACAAAGAGATCAAGAAACTCCACAAAAACAAAACCAACAACCCACTTAAGAGATGGGCCAAGGACCTCAATAGACATTTTTCAAAAGAGGAAATCCAAATGGCCAACAGACACATGAAAAAATGTTCAAGATCACTAGCAATCAGGGAAATGCAAATCAAAACCACAATGAGGTTTCACCTCACCCCGGTTAGAATGGCTCACATTCAGAAATCTACCAACAACAGATGCTGGCGAGGATGTGGGGAAAAAGGGACACTAACCCACTGTTGGTGGGAATGCAAACTGGTCAAGCCACTATGGAAGTCAGTCTGGAGATTCCTCAGAAACCTGAAGATAACCCTACCGTTCGACCCAGCCATCCCACTCCTTGGAATTTACCCAAAGGAATTTAAATTGGCAAACAAAAAAGAGGTCTGCAGCCTAATGTTTATTGCAGCTCAATTCACAATAGCTAAGACCTGGAACCAACCTAAATGCCCATCAACGATAGACTGGATAAAGAAATTATGGGATATGTACTCTTTAGAATACTATACCGCAGTAAGAAACAACGAAATCCAGTCATTTGCAACAAAATGGAGGAACCTGGAACACATCATGCTGAGTGAAATAAGCCAGTCCCAAAGGGACAAATACCATATGTTCTCCCTGATCGGTGACGACTGACTGAACACCAAGAGGGAAACCTGTTGGAGTGAGGTGGACACTATGGGAAACGGTGGCTTGATCAGCATAGCCCTGACTGTTAATGAACAACTTAATACATTATCCCTCTTAGTAGTTTTTTTATCTGTTCTACTTAATGTGACTGGTTTAGTTCTGTAATTGATGCACAGTTATTCTTAAGTGTTGAAAATTAACTGAAATGTGATCCCTGTTGAACATGGGAGTGGGAATGGGAGAGGGAAGAGATGTATAATTTGGGACATGCTCAGGCTGACTTGCCCCAAGTGGTGGAGTTGGAAGCATACCAGGGGATTCCAATTCAATCCCATTGAGGTGGCATGTACCAATGCCATCTTACTGTTCCAGGTGATCAATTTCAGTTCACAGTTGGTCATGGTGGAGGGACTGGGAGTCAAAGGGAGCACATAGACAAGTCTAGTACCTGCTAACGCTAACTGATGGAGTAAATAAAGGGGAGAGTGATCCAACATGGGAAGTGAGATACTCAGCAGACTCATAGAATGGCAGATGTCCTAAATAGCACTCTGGCCTCAGAATCAGCCCTAAAGGCATTCGGAGCTGGCTGAAAAGCCCATGAGAGTATTTCAGGCATGGAAAGCCAAGACACTCTGGCAAAAGATCTCTGTGAGTGAGATCTCAGTGGAAAGAACAGGTCATCAAAGAAGGAGGTACCTTTCTCTGAAGGGAGGAGAGAACCTCCACTTTGACTATGACCTTGTCTAAACAAGATAAGAGTCGGAGAACTCAGAGGGCTTCCATAGCCTTGGAAACTCATGACTGGAGCATAGGGAGATTACTGATGCCATAGACAGGAGTGTCAATTGGTAAAGTCAACAACAGGAGTCACTGTGCACTTACTCCTCATGTAGGATCTCTATCCTTAATGAGCTGTACATTGAGGCTTAATGATATAACGAGTACTCAAACAATATATTTCACTTTGTGTTTCTATGGGGGTGCAAACTGTTGAAATCCTTACTTAATGCATACTAAACTGATCCTCTGTAAAAAAAAAAAAAAAAAAAAAAAAAAAAAGAAATTATCAATTCCCAACTTGATTCTTACTGGGATTAAACATGACAATAGGTCTGCTCTGATTTCATCATCATTTAAAAAAAATCATCTATTATTTTTCACTTTATGTTTCTGTGTGGGAGCAAACTGTTGAAATCCATACTTAATGTATACTAAGCTGATCTTCTGTATATTAAGATAATCGAAAATGAATCTTGATGTGAATGGAAGGGGAGAGGGAGTGGAAAAGGGGAGGGTTGTGGGTGGGAAGGACGGTATGGTGGGGAAGCCATTGTAATCCATAAGTCGTACTTTGGAAATTTATATTCATTAAATAAAAGTTTAAAAAAATAAAAAAAAAAAAGAATTTGGAAAGACACCAAATAGATGAGCTTTCAATTCACCTCAAGGATCTAGAAAACCTACAGCAAACCAGACCCAAATCTAGTAGGAGAAGAGAAATAATTAAAATCAGAGAAGAAATCAACAGGATTGAATCAAGAAAAACATTACAAAAAATCAGCCAAACGAGGAGCTGGTTTTTTGAAAAAATAAACAAAATTGACACCCCACTGGCCCAACTAACTAAAAAAAGAAGAGAAAAGACCCAAGTCAATAAAATCAGAGATGAAAAAGGAAATGTAACAACAGACACCACAGAAATGAAAAGAATCATCAGAAATTACTACAAGGACTTGTATGCCAGCAAACAGGGAAATCTATCAGAAATGGATAGATTCCTGGACACATGCAACCTACCTAAATTGAACCAGGAAGATGTAGAAAACCTAAACAGACCCATAACTGAGACAGAAATAGAAACAGTAATAAAGGCCCTCCCAACAAAGAAAAGCCCAGGACCAGATGGATACACTGCGGAATTCCACCGGACATTGAAAGAAGAACTAACTCCAATTCTTCTCAAACTATTCAGAACAACTGAAAAAGAGGGAATCCTCCCAAATTTTTTTTGAAGCCTGCATCATCTTAATCCCTAAGCCAGAGAAAGATGCAGCATTGAAAGAGAATTACAGACCGATATCCCTGATGAACATAGATGCAAAAATCCTCAATAAAATTCTGGCCAATAGATTACAGCAACACATCAGAAAAATCATCCACCCAGACCAAGTGGGATTTATCCCTGGTATGCAGGGATGGTTCAATGTTCGCAAAACAATCCACGTGATACACCACATTAACAGACTGCAGAAGAAAAACCATATGATTATCTCAATAGATGCAGAGAAAGCATTCGATAAAATTCAACACCCTTTCATGATGAGAACAAGGAATAAACTGGGTATGGAAGGAACATCCTCAATACAATCAAAGCAATTTAGGAAATTCCCATGGCCAACATCCTATTGAATGGGGAAAAGCTGGAAGCATTTCCACTGAGATCTGGTACCCGACAGGGATGCCCACTCTCACCACTGCTATTCAATATAGTTCTGGATTTTTTTTTTACCAGCCAGTGGACAGTGAGAGAGAGAGAGAGACACAGGGAAAGGTCTTCCTTTTGCTATTGGTTCACTCTCCAATGGCCGCTGTGGCCAGCGCATCGCGCTGATCTGAAGCCAGGAGCCAGGTGCTTCTCCTGGTCTCCCATGCAGGTGAAGGGCCCAAGGACTTGGGCCATCCTCCACTGCACTCCTGGGCCATAGTAGAGAGCTGGCCTGGAAGAGGGGCAACCGGGACAGAATCCGGCACCCCCACCTGGGCTAGAACCCAGTGTGCCAGCGCCGCAAGGCGGAGGATTAGTCTATTGAGCCACGGGCGCCGTCTTAGTTCTGGAAGTTTTAGCCAGAGCTATTAGGCAAGAAAAAAGAAATTAAAGGGATACGAATTGGGAAGGAAGAAGTCAAACTATCCCTCTTTGCAGGCGATATTGTTCTTTATTTAGGGGATCCAAAGAACTCTACTAAGAGACTATTGGAACTCATAGAAGAGTTTGGCAAAGTGGCAGGATATAAAATCAATGCACAAAAATCAACAGCCTTTGTATACACAGGCAATGCCATGGCTGAGGAAGAACTTCTAAGATCAATCCCATTCACAATAGCTACAAAAACAATCAAATACCTTGGAATAAACTTAACCAAGGACGTTAAGGATCTCTATGATGAAAATTACAAAATTACAGAAAGAAAGAGGAGAGGATACCAAAAAATGGAGAAATCTTCCATGCTCATGGATTGGAAGAATCAACATCATCAAATGCCCATTCTCCCACAAGCAATTTACAGATTCAATGCAATACCAATCAAAATACCGAAGACCTTCTTCTCAGATCTGGAAAAAATGATGCTGAAATTCATATGGAGACACAGGAGACCACGAGTAGCTAAAGTAATCTTGTACAACAAAAACAAAGCCAGAGGCATCACAATACTAGATTTCAGGACATACTACTACAGGGCAGTTGTTATCAAAACAGCATGGTACTGGTACAGAAACAGATGGATAGACCAATGGAACAGAATTGAAACACCAGAAATCAATCCAAACATCTACTACCAACTTATATTTGATCAAGGATCCAAAACCAATCCCTGGAGTAAGGACATTCTATTCAATAAATGGTGCTGGGAAAATTGGATTTTCACGTGCAGAATCATGAAGCAAGACCCCTACCTTTCAACTTACACAAAAATTCACTCAACATGGATTAAAACTTAAATCTATGACCTGAAACCATGAAATAATTAGAGAGCACTGGAGAAACCCTGCAATATATTGGTACCGGCAATGACTTCTTGGAAAAGACCCCAGAGGCACAGGCAGTCAAAGCCAAAATTAACATTTGGGATTGCATCAAATTGAGAAGTTTCTGTACTTCAAAGAAACAGTCAAGAAAGTGAAGAGGCAACCGACAGAATGGGAAAATATATTTGCGAACTGCGCAATAGATAAAGGGTTGATCCCAGAATCTACTAAGAAATAAAGAAACTCCACAATATCAAAACAAACAATCTCTTAAGAGATGGGCCAAGGACCTCAATAGACATTTTTCAAAAGAGGAAATCCAAATGGCCAACAGACACATGAAAAAATGTTCAAGATCACTAGCAATCAGGGAAATGCAAATCAAAACCACAATGAGGTTCCACCTCACCCCAGTTAGAATGGCTCACATTCAGAAATCTACCAACAACAGATGCTGGAGAGGATGTGGGGAAAAAGGAACACTAACCCACTGTTGGTGGGAATGCAAACTGGTTAAGCCACTATGGAAGTCAGTCTGGAGATTCCTCAGAAACCTGAATATAACCCTACCATACAACCCAGCCATCCCACTCCTTGGAATTTACCCAAAGGAAATTAAACTGGTAAACAAAAAAGCTGTCTGCACATTAATGTTTACTGCAGCTCAATTCACAATAGCTAAGACCTGGAACCAACCCAAATGCCCATCAACAGTAGACTGGATAAAGAAATTATGGGACATGTACTCTATAGAATACTATACAGCAGTCAAAAACAATGAAATCAGGTCATTTGCAACAAGATGGAGAATTTGGAAAACATCATGCTGAGTGAATTAAGCTAGTCCCAAAGGGACAAATATCATATGTTCTCCCTGATTGGCGACAACTAACTGAGCACCAAAGGGGAAACCTGTTGAAGTGAAATGGACACTATGAGAAACAGTGACTTGATCAGCTCTTGTGCTGACTGTTGATGTACAATGTAATACTTCATCAATTTTAGTATTTTTCTTTGTTTTGCTCTAGTACTATTGGTTGAACTCTGTAATTAACACACAATTATTCTTAGGTGTTTAAATTTTAACTACAAGTGATCCCTTTTAAATATAATAGTGGCAATAAGAGAGGGAAGAGATGTACAATTTGGGACATGCTCAATCGGACTTGCCCCTAATGGTGGAATTAGAAACGTGCCAGGGGATTCCAATACAATTCCATCAAGGTGGCATGTACCAATGTCATCTTACTAGTCCAAGTGATCAGTTTCAGTTCACAATTGATCACACTGATAGGTCTAAGAGTCAAAGGGATCACACAAACAAGACCAGTATCTGCTAATACTAACTGATAGAATCAAAAAGGGAGAGAATGATCCATCATGGGAAGCAGGATACACAGCAGACTCATAGAATGGCAGATGTCCTAAATAGCACTCTGGCCTCAGAATCAGCCCTTAAAGCATTTGGATATGGCTGAAGAGCCCATGAGAGTATTTTAGGCATGGAAAGCCAAGACACTCTGGAAAAAAAAAAAAAGACGACGACCTAAATGAAAGATCTCTGTGAGTGAGATCCCAGTGGAAAGAATGGGGCCATCAAAGAAGGAAGTACCTTTCTCTGAAGGGAGGAGAGAACTTCCACTTTGGCTATGACCCTGTCGGAATAAGATCAAAGTTGGTGAACTCAAAAGGCTTCCATAGCCTTGGCAACTCATGACTAGAGCCTAGGGAGATTACTGACGCCATAAACAAGAGTGTCAAATTGTTAAGTCAACAACAGGAGTCACTGTGTACTTACTTCTCATGTGGGATCTGTCCTTTATGTGTTGTCCAATGTGAAGTAATATTATATTAGTACTGATTTTACACTTTGTGTTTCTGTGTGGGTGCAAACTGATGAAATCTTTACTTAATATATACTAAATCAATCTTCTGTACATAAAGATAATTGAAAATGAATCTTGATGCGAATGGAATGGCAGAGGGAGTGGAAATACATAAATATAGATAGAATAAAAATGTTAAATGACATTATTTGGTATAAAAGAGGTTATACGTGTTGTTTTTATTGAATTATACCCTTTATATAATATACCCTTCTTTCCTAACTTTATAATCTGTCATGAATCCTACATATGCAATATTAATACCTCATTTTTTTAATTTGACAGGTAGAGTTCTAGACAGTGAGAGAGAGAGAGACAGAGAGAAAGGTCCTCCCTCCATTGGTTCAATTCCCAAGTGGTCGCAATGGCTGGCGCTGCACCAATCCGAATCCAGGAGCCTAATACCTCTATTTCTAAGCAAAATAGTAAATATGTTTATATAGCATTTATGTATGAAATGAATATAGTAAAATTTTAGTAATTATTAAATATATCTGTGGTCATTGAACTGTCCTTTACACTTTTCTGTATTATCTGAAATATTTTAAAATAAAAACGGGAAAATCATACAGATTTTATTTAAATTTGTTTCACTTGTATATTTGTGACATTAGGAACTTAGTTTTTCATAAATTTTCTTGGTTGTTTTGTGTAGTGAGAAGAATATCACCTACCTTATTTTATATAATTATGTACAAATTATATGATACAGTAACTGACACATAGTAGGAGGTCAGTAAATGGTATTATAAGGCCTGTTAATGTCACATCAATTATATTTGCAATGATATAAAACTTTATTTAATATTTAACTAATGACAATAACTAATATGTTAGTGCTTTCCATTTAAAAATACTGTAATTGGTGTGGGGATTTGGACTAGCAGTTAAGACAATAGTTAGGATGCCTGTGACCCACTTATGAGTACATGGGTTTGATTCCCAGCTATTGTTACTGATTCCAACTTCTTCCTAATGCAGACTTGGGGAATAGTGGTGATAACTTAAGTAGCTGGATTCCTGACCCTCACCTAGAAGACCTGGATTTTATTTCAAGCTCCCAGCTTGAGCCTCTATACTGTTCTGTGTGTCTAAGGAGTGAACAAGCAATGGGAACTCATTTTTCTGTTTCACTTGAATAAATAAATAAATAAAAAATAAAACTTTTTAAGTACTATAATGGTCTTATTTAATCAAATCAATAAATTATATATAATTGCATTTTAAATGTAAAAAATGATGTGCTATAACAGTTATTTTAGCTACAATGAGATAAGATATGTGAATATGCTCTGTAAACTTTCATACCATAATCTGTGACCTGGGTTCAAATTTTGAATCCACCATTTATTAATAACATAATCTAAATTTCCACTCTGGTAAAAAATGATTGGGAAGATTGACAGGAAACTTAAAGTATTATTAAGAAAATCAAATACAGTTTGAGTTTCTCCTTTCCAAAGCTTCAGAATAGAAGTATTTCAGATTTTGCAGTTTTTTTCAAGGAATATTTGAATAAACATTATCCATTTTTAAACAGTAATATGAAAATATGTAACCTAAAAGGTTCCAGAATTCACAACTTTTTTAGTTTTATATTTGGGGCTTTTAGGCTAAGGATGCTCAACATATAAAATAATATGAAATTGATTTTTAAACTCTGAAGAACAATGCAAAAACTAGTGTATTTTCATTGTTTTAACCATGAAATTATTAGGGCTTAATGCTATGGCTTTAAGTCAGGGTAAAGGAAATTAAAATAAGGTTATCCAGTGAAATTTTTTAATGATGAGAAAGCAAAAAAGCAACTCATACTGAAACTTACAGACAAAATTTGTGAAAGAAATCAATTTATGAAGGTACTATTTGATAAGGCCTTCTTTTTTCAGTTAGACTTATGAATTAGCCTGTGGCCACTACAAAAAATAAACTAAAAATAAATCAAATTTTCTATAACTTCCCTAAAATAAAAAAATGACAAGAACTGTACTCTTTCACATATCAGACTTTTTGTTCATTGTTTAAACAGTGTTAGTTCTAAATGCTACCTACATACAAAATAGGAAAAATAACTTAGCAAACCATACTTTTTTACATGGTTGTAGTCAATGTTTTAAAACATTTTCATGATACAAAGAAAATAAAATGTTACATACCTTGGTATGTAATGACTTGAAAACAATTTTGTAAAATGACTATTAACAAACAAAATGTTGAATGCTGCCAACAGAACTGTATGGTGATTTTTAAGAGAGCCTTTTTTGTAAAACTATCATATACTGCTATTTAGGAAAATTGTGTTGTTCATGGGTTGGTTGGTAAAAATGTTCAGCCAAATGAATGTAAGAAAACTGAAAATTGTTGGCTTTTGCCTACCGTACCAAGATCAGCCTTAAGATCTGTTGGCAGACTTAACTTTCTTGATCCTTTAACTGAAACAACAGAAAAAGGAAAAAGGTAGTTGTTAATTATATAAAATTAAGGAGGAGTGTGTGGAAACAGTATGTCTTGTATTAACTTGTTAAAATTTCAATGAAAAATTATTTAGTAAGTATGTATGGAAGCAGAAATATTGTTTCAATGTTAATCACTATTCAGTAATTAATAAGCAGACAAAAATGAGGAAAGCAA
Source organism: Oryctolagus cuniculus (assembly GCF_051225735.1). NCBI lineage: Eukaryota > Metazoa > Chordata > Mammalia > Lagomorpha > Leporidae > Oryctolagus > Oryctolagus cuniculus. Next base: position 77,566,248 of record NC_142870.1, on the reverse strand, counting down.
TTGTTCTCACAGTAAATGATTAAGTGTATCTTTTCATTCTTTCTTTGATATGCAGTGTGAGAAGTAATATTTTATTTGATTCAGGCAGAATCAAAAATTAATTTCAGATAAATCTATCAGGTAGAGATATAGCAACAGATGTATATGATCATATCACAAATAACAATGGAAAACATAAAAATTGATCAATCCTGTCAACATTTTTTTGGACATAGAAGAAAATTCTATAATACATGATGTAGTCAAAGGAACTTTACTATGCCAATGGTAAGTGAAATGATGGCATCCATATGAAATACTATGATGTCGAATTAAGTAGATAAAACCATCTAAAAATATAAAATATTTTAAAATGAACCTCATTATATTATTTTTTTTTTGAGATTTTTTTAAACTTTTATTTAATGAATATAAATTTCCAAAGTACAGAATATTGATTACAATAGCTTCCCCCCCCCATAACGTTCCTCCAACCCACAACCCTCCCCTTATCCACTCCCTCTCCCCTTCCATTTTCGATTCTCTTTATATACAGAAGATCAGTTTAGCATATATTAAGTAAAGATTTAAACAGTTTGCTCCCACACAGAAACATAAAGTGAAAAATACTGTTTGAGTACTAGTTATAGCATTAGATCTCAATGTACAGCACACTAAGGACAAAGATCCTACATGAGGAGTAAGTGCACAGTGACTCCTGTTGTTGACTTAACAAATTGACACTCTTGTTTATGGCATCAGTAATCACCCTAGGCTCTTGTCATGAGTTGCCAAGGCTATGGAAGCCCCCTGAGTTCACTGACTCTGATCATTTTTAGACAAGGTCATAGTCAAAGTGGAGGTTCTCTCCTCCCTTCAGAGAAAGGTACCTCCTTCTTTGATGACCCATTCTTTCCACTGGGATCTCACTCGTGGAGATCTTTCATTTAGGTTTTTTTTTTTTCCCCCAGAGTGTCTTGGCTTTCCATGCCTGAAATACTCTCATGGGCATTTCAGCTGGATCTGCATGCCTTAAGGGCTGATTCTGAGGCCAGAGTGCTGTTAGGACATTTGCCATTCTATGGGTCTGCTGTGTATCTCACTTCCCATGTTGGGTCATTCTCTCCCTTTTTGATTCTATCAGCTAGTATTTGCAGACACTATTCTTGTTTATGTGATCCCTTTGGTTCTTAGTCCTATCATTATGATCAATTGTGAACAGAAATTGATCACTGGGACTAGTGAGATGGCATTGGTACATGCCACCTCGATGGGATTGAATTCGAATCCCCTGGTATGTTTCTAACTTTACTGTTTGAGGTAAGTCAGCTTGAGCATGTCCCAAATTGTACATCTCTTCCCTCTCTTATTCCCATTCTTATATTTAACAGGGATCACTTTTCAGTTAAGTTTCAGCACTTAAGAAGAATTGTGTATTGATTACAGTATTCAACCAAAAATATTAAGTAGAACAAACAAAAAATACTAAGAGGGATAACATATTAAGCTGCTCATCAACAGTCAGGGTGAGGGCTGATCATGTCACTGTTTCTCATAATATTCATTTCACTTAGCTAACACCCGGAACCAACCCAAATGCCCATCAACAGTAGACTGGATAAAGAAATTATGGGACATGTACTCTATAGAATACTATACAGCAGTCAAAAACAACGAAACCCAGTCATTTGCAACAAGATGGAGGAATTCGGAAAACATCATGCTGAGTGAATTAAGCCAGTCCCAAAGGGACAAATATCATATGTTCTCCCTAATTGGCGACAACTAACTGAGCACCAAAGGGGAAACTTTTTGAAGTGAAATGGACACTATGAGAAACAGTGACTTGATCAGCTCTTGTCCTGACGGTTGATGTATAATGTAATACTTTATCCATTTTAGTATTTTTTTTTTTGTTCTGGTACCATTGGTTGAACTCTGTAATTAACACACAATTATTCTTAGGTGTTTAAATTTTAACTGAAAAGTGATCCCTGTTAGGAATTTGGAAAACATTATGTTGAGTGAAATAAGCCAATCCCAAAGGGACAAATACCCTCATTATATTATTTATAAATTCTCTAGAAAATGTTTGCATAAATGGAGAAAACTAATTTATTAAGAGACTTCACCCTTGTTATTTATTTGTTAATAAAATTTTAATTTTGGCACTTCATAAGATATTTAACTAGCATAGAAAGAAATGAATAAGGAAAAACTATTTTAGAAACCTTTTCTGGGGCTGGCGCCATGGCACAGTGGGTTAAAGCCCCAGCCTGTAGCACCGGCATCCCATATGAGTGCCGGTTCGAGTCCCGGCTGCTCCACTTCCATTCCAGCTCTCTGCTATGGCCTGGGAGACCAGTAGAAGATGGCCCAAGTCCTTGGGTCCCTGCACCTACATGGGAGACCTGGAAGAAGTCCCTGGCTCCTGGCTTCAGATCAGCTCAGCTCTGGCTGTTGCGGACATTTGGGGAGCGAACCAGCGGAAGGAAGACCTCTCACTCTCTGGCTCTACCTCTCTCTATAACTCTGTTGCAAATAAATAAAATAATTCTCTTTAAAAAAAAAAAGAAATCTTTTCTGTCAATTGACCATCAATTAATTTATGTTTTCTAATGAGTGATTTTCTTTCAAGTATAGAAATTATTTGAAGATAAAAATATAGGATGATACAGCAATCAGAATGCTTTATTTAAATCAGAAAATGTGTCTCACAGTTTTCTGAATTGTTGTTATCTAATTATATAGCTTTGGAAAAAAATTCCCTTCTAAATGTGCAGCTCTGTGAAATAATAGTTTCTCTGTGAAATAACAGTTGATAGTGTCTCTGATGTTTCAGTTTGAATATGATTTATAACATTTTAAAACAGGTTTTATAAAACATAAGTATAAACCTAAATGTATTTTCTGTGTCACAAAGTACTATTTGTCTTTTAAACTTTCTAAAATTTAAAAAATAAAAAGCCATTAATAATTCACAAGTCATAGCAAAAGAGGTGGCAAGCTGCATTTGGCTCATGGGCTATATTTGCTGATTAAAATTTGCCATACTAAACTACTTATAATAGAAAACATAAAGGTGTTACAGTGGATGATAGTAATAAATCATACTTGTAGGAAGTTATCCTTATGAAAATACATAAAAATAATTCCATGAAGAATAAGAAACTAAATCAGATTTTAATATTTTGAGATTATAATTAAATGCACAAAGAAAAATGTCAATTATATAAAATATTTGATAAACTAAATATAATATACAATAATTATGCCTTAGAAGATATTGTTAATAATGTGTATTTTGTAAAGAGACTCATAATTTAGTTAGACTGATGGTGGGACATTTATTATTTAAGATAATCTTTCATTTAATATTTAAACAGGAACTAACTCGTTATAATGTAAGATCTTGTGTTTTATTTTTGCATCTGTCTTATATTTAAATAGGACACACACATAATATTAATTATTACAAACTTATTACCAAGATTCCTTCAAAAGAGAACAATTCCTGCCCAGAATTATTGAATCCAGATTGATGCAGGAAGGCAATGACCAATCAGGTATTTTATGAATTCCTGTATTCTTTTCAATAGAAAACTCACCTCATATATTCTAGTATCTAATTTACTCTGGCTCTTAAATCTCCACATTTTAGGGATTCCCTGCCCCTACCTCCAGTTTTTCACCAACCATTTTGGCTTCCTGTATATGACTTCCTACCTAAAAACCAGGGCCACCCTCACAGATTTCCAATACATAGTAAATTACTGGCAAAGGGCTTGTATACAGTAAGTGCTTGTTTAATGAACGTTCAACAGTAGAGTCAGAAAGGTTTGAAAATTTACTCTCAAGAGGGGTGATCAGGGAGTATGTTCAAATGTTAGAGAATATGTTACACAATAATATTTGAGAAATTTGAGTTTGAAGATGATTAAGGCAAGAGAGAGTAGGAAGCAACTAGTTTTGGAAGTGTACTGAATTAAAATAATACTTGTTAGTCTTTGAAATGTGCCCATGGGAATGTACCTCTCCAAATTTCTTCACTTTTACTGCTATTAAAGATAAAGCATAAGCACCACTCTGATATCACTGTTAAGCCAATGGAAGTAAATGGCAATAGAAACTTCTTATGACTCACTAGCTTAGCACACCACATAGAGAATAGAGGTGATCTAGTTCAGTGTGCTACTCAATGCAAATATTTCTCATCCTGTTTGGCTAATTCTATGATAGAAACCTTAAAAGGCATAAAAACATTCCAATTTTGAATTGCTATAATTGCTACAAAATTTCCTTCTATTTCAGCTAAACCTAAGTTTCCTCTACTATTTATCAATTTTTCTCAATTCTAAACTCTGCAGCAATGAAGAATAATTGATTCTTGCTCTCACATGATAGATCTTTAAGCACCTGGAAAGACTTAGTAATCACTTCTAGGTACTCTCAGATCAGTAAGAATCTGTATTTAATAAGTGTTGCAAGTGACACTAAGAGGTTTACAGGTCACATTTTGAGAGACACTATTTTAATGTTTCATGATTATTAAGCTACCAACAAGAATTTTACCCAGGATCCTTCCAAAAGAACTTTCTGAGATGCATCTAATTTTCCATATGGGAAGAGCCATAATGTTTGTAGTTCTTTTATTAGATATAGATATTGATATATACATATGTAGATATTGAGAAAGAGATATTGCTTGCTGGGTTTTTAAACTATTGTTAGATTTTCAAGTTAACAGATTTTTTTGAGTAATTAAAATTATTAATTTTATCGACCTTTCATTTTTCATTTTTAAATGAAGAATAGAAGGTAGTAGTTATAAGTGCAGTATGATCCTATTGGAAGAGGCTAGATTATTTTTTCCCCTCCTTCTACAGCCCCACACAGTCTCTTGTATTACTCTAAGGTAGGCTTCCTGGCATTTGATGAAATGAAGCATAATTTTTAAGAACACAAGCAGCTGGGTTAAAATGATGCTCAGGACCAGCATTGTGGCATAGTAGGTTAAGCCTCTACCCTGCAATTCTGGCATCCCATATGATTTGAGTCACAGCAGCCCCACTTCCAATTCAGCTCCCTGCTAATGTACCTGGGAAACCAGCAGAAGATGGCCCAAGTGCTTGGGCTCCTGTACCCATGTGGGAGACCTGGAAGAAACTCTGGGCTCATGGCTTTGGCCTGGCCTAGCTCTGGCTGTTGTGGCCCCCTGGGGAGTGAATGAGCAGATGGAAGATTGTCTGTCTGTCTGTCTGTCTCTCTCCTCCTCCTCTTTCTATAACTCTGCCTTTCAAATAAATAATTTTTTTTTTTTGACAGGCAGAGTGGACAGTGAGAGAGAGAGACAGAGAGAAAGGTCTTCCTTTTTGCTGTTGGTTCACCCTCCAATGGCCGCCGCGGCCGGCGCACCACGCTGATCCGATGGCAGGAGCCAGGAGCCAGGTGCTTTTCCTGGTCTCCCATGGGGTGCAGGGCCCAAGCACCTGGGCCATCCTCCACTGCACTCCCTGGCCACAGCAGAGAGCTGGCCTGGAAGAGGGGCAACCGGGACAGAATCTGGCGCCCCGACCGGGACTAGAACCCGGTGTGCCGGCGCCGCTAGGCGGAGGATTAGCCTAGTGAGCCGCGGCGCCGGCCTCAAATAAATAAATATTTTTTAAAAAAATTACACTCAATCATTTTCCCTGGGATAATAGTTACCTAATTGCATAAACACTTATGCTCCCCTTCTTTTCTAAAATGAGGAAATAATAATCCCTACTTTATAATGCTCTTCTCAGGACTAATTTAGGGAATATGTATAAAGCACTTAGCATAGTATGTGGTATATGGTGCACACTTCATGCAAGCTATTGTTTTCATTATTAAGGCATAATTGGTAAGGTTGTCATTCAGGGTATTCTATGTCATAAATTATTTACTTGGGAAACATGTCCTATTAAAATCTAGTGGTTGAGATTAACAGTACATTTTATAAAGCCTCCAACTGTATATACTGTTTTGGCTCTACACAAAAGTACTCAGAAGATTCCACTGTCTTTTCAAGAATGACATCACACAACTGATTTATAATGGATTTATTCTCTATAAATACCCCCTAAATCACATTGTGTTTCTGCACATATAATAGTCTCTTTAATCTTTCATATCCTGAAAAACTGCCCATCTAGGCTCATAGAAAGTTAACCATAAATGGTAACCATTGGTAGTTCAGCTAGGGTCAGGGAACATAGTAGTAGCAAGCTGTCTGACATCTTATGACCCAAGTCCTGTTAGAATCTACAGAAATTTTTTTTTTTTTTGACAGGCAGAGTGGACAGTGAGAGAGAGAGACAGAGAGAGAAAGGTCTTCCTTTTGCCGTTGGTTCACCCTCCAATGGCCGCCGCTGCAGCCGGCGCACCGCGCTGATCCTGGCAGGAGCCAGGAGCCAGGTGCTTTTCCTGGTCTCCCATGGGGTGCAGGGCCCAAGCACCTGGGCCATCCTCCACTGCACTCCCTGGCCATAGCAGAGAGCTGGCCTGGAAGAGGGGCAACCGGGACAGAATCCGGTGCCCCAACCGGGACTAGAACCCGGTGTGCCGGCGCCGCAAGGTGGAGGATTAGCCTATTGAGCCACGGCGCCGGCTTAGAATCTACAGAAATTTTCAGGTAAGTCTTGTTACTTTAATATACCCTGGCATACTTTTGGAAAATAAAAACAAAATTAAGAAGATAGAAAAAAATACACTAAAAAGTGATTTTGTCCTACGTAAAATAAATCTGAGTCTTAAAAAAAGAAACAAAATACAAAGGACAGTATACCCACAGATACGGTTAATCACTTACCTAATCATATCTATCACCTTCTAACTTACCTAGACATTGTTCATTAGCATAGCATGAGAGACCAAAGATATTGAAAATAAGTGGTGAAAGGATTGGCTTATGGCAAAATACAAATTATCTATAAATTTACATCTAAAGATCAGATGATGACCCAATCCCACAACAGCACAAGGATGTAAACCTATTCATCTCTACTCCTAGCTTCATGCATTCCAATTTTAGGTTCAGTTACAGTACTGAGGCAGAGTAATCATTCTGGTGGCTTACCACAGCTTTTCCAGAATGAGGTCATATACTCAGCCCTAAATATGAACAGAACTTCAGGTATTACAAGTTGGTTTTTCTTAGGAGGGGTTCATGTGTCTTAATTCTCTGATCCAAGTACTAACCAGGCCAGACCCTGCTTAGCTTCTGACATCAGATGAGATCAGGTGTGTTCAGGGTGGTATGGCCATGGATTCATGTGTCTTTTTTTTTTTTTTAAACAAATGAGGGTTGATTTTATTCATGCACCTAGAGGGGAAGTTAGGTAAAGGGAACCAGAGTGAAACTGTAGAAGCACAGTTTTTGTATTTTTTTTTTAATCTTTGAGAAAAAATTTTACTATTAACTCTCATAATGCAACTCTTTGAGGTTCTGCACAGGAAGTTAGTACACAGTGACTCCTGTTGTTAATTTAACAATTAACACTTATATATGACGTCAGTGATCACCTGAGGCTCTTGACATGCGCTGCCTAGGCTATGGAAGCCTTTTGGACTCACATGTCTTAATTCTATCATCTCCTTTAATCACCTGCATATGCCTTTTTTGCCAAACACTGATTAAATTCTGAGTCAATTATAGTGCAGCTTGGATTGCTTGGGTTGTGCTGGATTCAAAGTAATTTCATTTAGATACTTGGTTCTCCATCTGCATCAAAATTTTAGATATAGAAAAAACTGTGAACATTGAGACAGGTTAGAAGTTTCTAGCTCAAAGCTTTTGATTGGTTTTGTCCCCTAATTTTAAACAATTGGATTTACTTTGATTTCTAGTGAAGAATTTCTACTCATTATTGCTAAACAACAATTAATATTTGGAGGTCTATAATGGTTAAGGAGACCAAGCTTAGTTTCTTCAGGCCACAGATGTTTACCACTGCATTTATAATAACTACTGCCAAATATCATTGAGTATTTATTTTCTGGACACTAACACACAATTAAGGTTAAGAAACTTGTTAAGGCTGGCGCCGCGGCTCACTAGGCTAATCCTCCGCCTAGCGGTGCCGGCACACCGGGTTCTAGTCCCGGTCGGGGCGCCGGATTCTGTCCCGGTTGCCCCTCTTCCAGGCCAGCTCTCTGCTGTGGCCAGGGAGTACAGTGGAGGATGGCCCAGGTGCTTGGGCCCTGCACCCCATGGGAGACCAGGAAAAGCACCTGGCTCCTGGCTCCTGCCATCGGATCAGCGCGGTGCGCCGGCCGCAGCGCGCGGGCCGCGGCGGCCATTGGAGGGTGAACCAACGGCAAAGGAAGACCTTTCTCTCTGTCTGTCTCTCTCACTGTCCACTCTGCCTGTCAAAAAAAAAAAAAAAAAAGAAACTTGTTAAAGTTTTAAGGCCACAAAGTAACACGGCAAGTCAAATTTCTGATTCCAAAGCCATGCAGTTTACACTAAGTAACACAATCTTCCTGGTAGCAAAGATGCCATCTGTGTGGTCTGGATATCTCCTCTAACATCAATAAACCCAAAACTAGATTAAAACATTTGTAAAGTTTATTTATCTATGATCTTACCTATTTATTGATTAATTGATTGAAATAGAATAACATTTACTTGCCTCTATCTTCTCTAAGTCAGAAACTAAGATAGGACAAAACACCTGGTATCTACATAAAGTTAAAAAACAAAACAAGCATTTGGGTGAGCATTTGACTCAGTAGTTAAGATGCCTGTATCCTACATCAGAGTTCCTGGGTTTGAGTCTCTGCTCCACTTCCAATCCAGGTTCCTGATAACGCATACCCTGGGAGATGGCAGGTAATGACCTACATTCAAGGGTCTCTGTCAGCCACATAGGTGACCTGGGAGAAGTTCTGGGCTCCCAGCTTCAGCTTGGTCCAACCCTAGATGTTGTGGGCATTTGGGGAGAGAACCAGTGGATGGAAGATATTACTCTTTCTCTTGTTCTACCTTTCAAATGGAAACAAAATATTTGGAGTTATACAAATGTTGATTATAAATTTTAGCAAACAATTTTTTAAATAAAAAATGTAGTTACTGTGCTCGCCTCAGCAGCACATATACAAAATGAGTTCCTGAACTATAAAAACCAAAAAATTAATGTTAATTAGTTTTACCACTTAAGTGGTAAAGTATTTTTTCTGATGTTTTTCATGTGAGACATATTTTTAAGGTTCTTTTGAATTTCTTTGTTAAAAATTATTTCTTCATAACAACTACTCTTCACTGCTCAGATGTCATAATTTCATGATTATTTTTATAATATTCATATTTATTCTCATTTTTCTGCTAATACCAAGGAAAAAACACACGCTTTACAATCAAAGATTACTAACTTGGAGTTCCACCTCTATTCACTTAAATACTCTTTTAGTTTTCTTGTCAGAAAAAAGCATTGCATTAAAAAAAAAGGAAACTATTGTTTTGAAAATTGTAACAATAAACTTTATCTTCCTTAGCTACTGACTCTACTTGAAGTCTAGAACATTAATAATTCATGTTTGTTAAAAATGCAAATCTGACCACAATCATTTTTTAATGGATACCTAAATTAAGGAGGCTGTACAGCCTGTGTTTGATTCTGTTCTGGTCCCTACAACAACATCAAAGGTCAAAGACTGAATAATATTAAGACCAAAGGACCTTCCTTTCTACTCATCAATTCTGAGAGGTAATATTGCTCATCTGAGGCTACTCTTTGGTGAAGTTTTCATGATCATTACAGTTGTTCCTAATTATATAAAATATTTTACTGTATTATAGAGAATTTTTATAAAAATCTCACTATTTTTGGTTTTTAAGTTTTTTATTAATTATCTTTTGAAGCCTCCTTATTTTCTAACAGGTCTGATGATACTACTCAGGTTTAAAATAGAAAAGGAACACTATCTAAATTTTATAGAACATTTTAAAACCTTTCAGAAATGTCTTAGGAATTCCTACTGCATATCTCATGAAGCCTCTCCGGTTTTAACAATTGCTTAGGAGAAATTTGTCTTCATTCACTGTGAGGGAACAGTATTTTCATCATAACAAGTAAAAATATAGTTTTGAGACAAAATGGGCTGTCTAGAAAATTATGGAGATATGTTTGTTCATAAAAAGGATTTTCACCTTCACCTGGCAAGTGATGTACTTGATTCCTCTGTCTCACAGCTGGTATTTCATTCCTATAAAAGCCTGGTGCTGCCTCAGGAGTTCTGGTAGCAAGTCCTAAAGGAAGGGAATACAAAACTATTGGCATGCAATTTCTTAGCTCAAGTGAAGCAAGAATTTTTACCTTAAAGCTGATTTTCATGACAACTATTTGAAAAAGTTTTGTGTGTTTATCTGTAATAAAGATAGGTAACAGCCCAACAGATAATCATTTGGTGGGAAGAAGCTTCTTGGAGGATTTTGTGGGATTCTAAGCCCATAGAATTATTCAGAAGAAGCATTCAAGCCAGGAAATGAGATCTAACTCCAACCGAAACCTGAGAAAAATAGAGTGGGTACTCCTTTTCAGTATTCTGTGCTACTAAATGCTATGTTATTTTAATAAAGATATGTTTAGGCCGGCGCAGTGGCTCACTAGGCTAATCCTTCGCCTTGCAGCGCCGGCACACAAGGTTCTAGTCCCAGTCAGGGAGCTGGATTCTGTCCCGGTTGCCCCTCTTCCAGGCCAGCTCTCTGCTGTGGCCAGGAAGTGCAGTGGAGGATGGCCCAAGTTCTTGGGCCCTGCACCCCATGGGAGACCAGGATAAGTACCTGGCTCCTGCCATTGGATCAGCACGGTGCGCCGGCCACAGCGCGCAGGCCGCGGCGGCCATTGGAGGGTGAACCAACAGCAAAGGAGGACCTTTCTCTCTGTCTCTCTCTCTCACTGTCCACTCTGCCTGTCAAAAAAAAAAAAAGATATGTTTAATAAAGATAAATATTTGTCTCACCCTATGCTTCACTTGAACTTGATAGCATGATAAATCTACTATAGATTGTGTACACTGAGAATTATGATGATGGATGGCTATAAAAGTAAAAGTAGTGTTAAGACCTGCAACCAACTAGTTTAGAAATAAAATGTTCACTTAAGGATTAGAAAAAAAGGCACATTTTCAAGTAGACATTTTAGAAAAATGCACACTTTCTGGGATGACATAACTCTATAGATGTAGACTTAGTGAGTTCTGTAGGCTTGTAGTTCTGCTCCTAGTAACTGGACAATGTCAGCAATTACTCATCATCTTTGGAGGTGAGACCACACAGTACACAAACTGCATGACCTTACCTGGTGAGTGGGAAAGCATTGTGCGTCCTTAAAATAATATAATAATAAATAATTTATATGATTCTTAGCTTAATGTTTGTTTCCATAGATAGACTCTAAATTTTATTAATGATGGAGTATGTTTACGTTTTTCAGCAGTCTATCCCTAGTGGATAAGATAATTTCTAACTGTAGAAAATGAGGTTATCTGTTGATTAATTGAAAATTAATCTTGATGTGAACGGAAGGGGAGAGGGAGTGGGAGAGGGGAGTGTTGTGGGTGGGAGGGAAGTTATGGGGGGGAAAGCTATTGTAATCCATAAGCTGTACTTTGGAAATTTATGTTCATTAAATAAAAAAAAGAGATTATCTGTTGATGAATTGATCATATAAAAATACAAAAGCACTATATTATCCTGGCAGTGGGCATGTCAGCGTTGGATTCTTTCAGTTCCCAATCCATATTGTATTCTCTTTCATATGCTCAAGGAAATATTCAATAGTCTGAATATTTACTCTACATCGCCTGTACTTTAATGGGAGTAGAAAATTGAGATCCACATAGAAAAATTAAAGCTGTATGATTTTTGGCTCCCGAACACACTACTTCTTGACTTCTCTTATTCAGAAATTCTTCCATCAATGTTTTCCCCTGATTTTAGCAAATTTAAAGGAGTGAGAGTCTAAGATCTCAAAATAGATAATATTGGGGAGGTAACTACTATGAAATATTTTCTAGAAGTTTTATAGGAAAATGGTTCTCAAGTGGTCCAGAGATAACAAGCATTAGAAACAACTGTGATTTTGCTAGAAATGCATTCAGGTCTACCCAAGACCTACTGACTGTGGCGCATAGCCATATTGGTTTTAACAAACCCTTCTGATTCTCATACAGGCTTCAGTTTGAAAACAGCTCACTAAGGAAAAAAATGGAAGAAAGAGAAGGCAAGAATAGCATTACTGTTAAATTATATATATACATTAAAAAGGGGGGGTAATACTGAGATACACAAATAACAATTGCTATTGTTGGTACTGAAGTTATAGATGAATCTTGTGGTTGACAACTTCTACCCCAAGTAACACAGTATAAAGAGCACAGAAAATCCTTTGAGTTTGCCTTGGGGTAAAAAAACATAGTGTTGATGGTATTTCAAGATGTTTTTCAACATTAATAAAAGTAAAAATTATAAGTAGAGGGCTAAAGATGATGTTACCAAAAACAATTACTAAAATTTATTATGAAGTATTGAAAGCCATATGCCTGATACTGGGAATAAGGAAGTTATTCATTAATACCACAACTATTCAACATTATATTGAATGTCCTAGCCAATTTCTTTCATAGAAGGAAGAAACAGAACTGTTATTTTCACTGGAGACATAATTGGTTAATCCAGAAGCATTTGCAAACTATTTTGTAAGTAATATAATTTGTTTACTAGATACAAAACCAATATACAAAAATTTAACTATTTTTATTTTTATATTCTAGCTACAATTAGAAAAACAAATAAAGTAACATTTACAATATAAAAAATCAAATACAAAGGAATCAATCTAATGAAAGATTTGTAAGGCCTCTACAAAGAAAACTAAACAAGCTTCTCAGAGAAAATAAAGAAGATAGCACATAAATATAGAGATATAGACTGAAAAACTCAGTATTTCTGAATATGCTAATTATGCCCAGTTATCTATAGATTCAAAGAAACTGCAACCCAGATTTAAGCATCTTTTTGTGTGAACTGATGGATTCTTTCTGAAAGTCCTATGGAAATACAAAGAATCTAGAATAAGTATCAAAATCTTGAAAAGGACCATAAACAAAAAGTTGGACGATCTACACTCTCAGAGAGCAATACAAGAAAGCTACAGCAATGAAACCAATTTGGGATTGAAAAATGATAAATATGCCAAGAGAATGGAAAATGAAATCTACAGATGCACACATATACATACAAAGTGAAGTCCACAACTTTGTAGCAAATTCCATTTTAGTGCAATAAGGGAAATGCTAATTTCCCCGTAAGTAGCATTTATCAACTGTATACCTAATTGATATAAATGAACCTTGACTCCTTTCTCATATTATTCACAGAAATAAATTCCACAAGGAATCTCAACTTAAATGTGAAGGATAAAACAATAAGGCTTCTTTCTAGTTGATAATATGGAAAAGTAGCTTTATGATTTTTAAGTGAAAAAATATTTTCCTTAAAAAACACAAATAAAGCATTAATAAAAGAATAAATCGAAAAATTACATCAGCATCAGAAATTTCTGCATATACATGCTAGATAGCAGAATTTCTTTGTTGGATACAAAGATGAATGAAACAAAATATAGAACTCAGAAATTAATCCATGTACATATACCCAACTAATTATTTTAAACAAAGTCACCAAGAGTAACACTGGAGATAGTCTTTTCTTTCCTTTTTTTTTTTTTTTTTTTTTGAGGCTATCCAGAGCTTTATTTTGTAATGCAGAGGCCATACCATGGCCCCAACCCCACATCCCACCCTGCACTTCTTAAATGTTTATCACTCTAGGACACCCTTTATGACATTTTGAAGATCATTGAACTAGAAAATTATACCCTTATTTCTCTTAAACAGGTCAATAGCATTACTTACAGAATTCATTTTACAGAGATAGGAAAGGATAATCTTTTCAATAAATGTTGCTGGCATGGTGAAGGGACTGGGAGTCAAAGGGAGCACATAGACAAGTCTAGTACCTGCTAACGCTAACTGATGGAGTAAATAAAGGGGAGAGTGATCCAACATGGGAAGTGAGATACTCAGCAGACTCATAGAATGGCAGATGTCCTAAATAGCACTCTGGCCTCAGAATCAGCCCTAAAGGCATTCGGAGCTGGCTGAAAAGCTCATGAGAGTATTTCAGGCATGGAAAGCCAAGACACTCTGGCAAAAGATCTCTGCGAGTGAGATCCCAGTGGAAAGAACAGGTCTTCAAAGAGGGAGGTACCTTTCTCTGAAGGGAGGAGAGAACCTCCACTTTGACTATGACCTTGTCTAAACAAGATAAGAGTCGGAGAACTCAGAGGGCTTCCATAGCCTTGGAAACTCATGACTGGAGCATAGGGAGATTACTGATGCCATAGACAGGAGTGTCAATTGGTAAAGTCAACAACAGGAGTCACTGTGCACTTACTCCTCATGTAGGATCTCTATCCTTAATGTGCTGTACATTGAGATTTAATGCTATAACGAGTACTCAAACAATATATTTCACTTTGTGTTTCTATGGGGGTGCAAACTGTTGAAATCCTTACTTAATGCATACTAAACTGATCCTCTGAAAAAAAAAAAAAAAAAAGAAATTATCAATTCCCAACTTGACTCTCACTGGGATTAAACATGACAATAGGTCTGCTCTGATTTCATCATCATTTAAAAAAATCATCTATTATTTTTCACTTTATGTTTCTGTGTGGGAGCAAACTGTTGAAATCCATACTTAATGTATACTAAGCTGATCTTCTGTATATTAAGATAATCGAAAATGAATCTTGATGTGAATGGAAGGGGAGAGGGAGTGGGAAAGGGGAGGGTTGTGGGTGGGAGGGACGGTATGGGGGGGAAGCCATTTTAATCCATAAGCCGTACTTTGGAAATTTATATGCATTAAATAAAAGTTAAAAAAAAAATAAATGTTGCTGGCAAAACTGGATATATCTTATATCTTCACTTCTCAACATATGCAAAAATCAACTCAAGGTGGATCAAAGACCTACTTTTTTTTTTTTTTTTGACAGGCATAGTGGACAGTGAGAGAGAGAGACAGAGACAGAGAGAAAGGTCTTCCTTTTCTGTTGGTTCAACCCCCCCCCCCCCAATGGCTGCTGTGGCTGGCACACTGCGGCAGGTGCACCACGCTGATCCGAAGCCAGGAGCCAGATGCTTCTCCTGGTCTCCCATGCGGGTGCAGGGCCCAAACACTTGGGCCATCCTCCACTGCCTTCCTGGGCCACAGCAGAGAGCTGGACTGGAAGAGGAGCAACCGGGATAGAATCCAGTGCCCCAACTGGGACTAGAACCTGGGGTGCCGGCGCCGCAGGCAGAGCATTATCCTATTGAGCCGCGGCTCCAGCCAAAGACCTAAATTTAAGACCTAAACTATAATAAAACAACTAGAAGGAAACAGGGGAGAATCTCTAAGACACTTCTGTAGGTGAAGATTTCTTATGTAAGACCCCAAAAGCACAGGCAACAAAAGCGAAACTAGATCAATAGATTATATCAAACTAAGAAAGTTATGCACAGTTAAGGAAACAATCAATAGTATGAAAAGATATCTAACAGAATGAGAGAAAATATTTGCTAGATACTTATAAAAAAAAAAGATACTTCGGCCAGCGCTGTGGCACAATAGGCTAATCCTCTGCCTGTGGTGTCGGCACACTGGGTTCTAGTCCTGGTCGGGGTGCCGGATTCTGTCCTGGTTGCCCCTCTTCCAGGCCAGATCTCTGCTGGGAGTGCAGTGGAGGATGGCCCAGGTTCTTGGGCCCTGCACCCGCATGGGAGACCAGGGGAAGCACCTGGTTTCTGGGTTCGGATCAGCATGGTGAGCCAGGCCGTGGCGGCCATTGGAGGGTGAACCAACGGCAAAAGGAAGATCTTTCTCTCTGTTTCTCTCTCTCACTGTCCACTCTGCCTGTCCAAAAAAAAAAAAAAAAAAAAAAAACCAAAAAAAACTACTTCTCCAACAAAGGATTAATATTCAGAATATATCACCTACTCAAAAACTCAATAAACAGCCTAGGCAATCCAGTTAAAAAATGGGCAAGGGATCTGAACAGTTTTTCAAAAGTAGAAATTCAAATGGACAATAAATATATGATAAAAAAAACTCAATATCACTAGCCAATTGGGAAACCCAAAACAAAACCATGATGAGACATTATTTCATCCCTGTCACAATGGCTACTATTCAAAAGGAAGAAAGTAACAATGCAGGGGAGTATGTGGAGAAAGGAAAACTCTTATGCATTATTGGTGGGAACATAAATTTTAGTACCACTACTATGGAAAAGAATATGGAGATTTTTTTTAAGAAAAAACTAGAAATGGGACTGTCACATGATTCAGCAATCTCACTACTATATCCAAAAGACATAAACTCACTGTATCAAACAGACTACTGTACAACCATGTTTATAACACAATAGCTAAAATATGAAATCAACCAACATGTCCATTATCAGAAGAATGGTTAAGAAAATGTGAGGGTCCAGTGCTGTGGTGCAGTGGGTAAAGCCACTGCCTGCAGTGCCAGCATCCCATATGGGCACCGGTTCTAGTCCTGGTGGCTCCACTTCTGATCCAGCTCTCTGCTATGGCCTGGGAAAGCAGTAGAAGATGCCCAAGTCCTTGGGCTCCTGCACCTGCGTGGCAGACCTGGAAGAAGCTCCTGGCTCCTGGCTTCGGATCGGCACAGCTCTGGCTGTTGCGGCCATCTGGGGAATGAACCAGCGGTTGGAAGACCTTTCTCATCTCTCTCTCTCTCTCTCTACCTTTGACTCTCTGTAACTCTGCCTTTCAAATAAATAAATATATTTTAAAAAATGTGAGACACCTACACACACACAGGTATATACACTCATAAAATGGAATACTATTTACCCATGAAAACATTAAAATCCTGTAATTTGTAACAAAATCTATAGAACTAGAGTATACCATCTTGAGTATACACTGAGAGGCAAGTACTGCATGTTCTATTATATGGGAAATAAAATAAAAAACAAAAACAAAAACAAAGGTTCACTATGAGCACAAATGTTGATTACTAGAGGGTGGGGGTGGTGGGATTTAAATTAAAAAAAAGGAGAATCTGAGTGTGGTTCATTAATGGTCACAAATATACTAATTGAGATATTATTAATAGGGGAAGTGGGGTGAGGGTACTATGGGGACTTTGTACCACAATTTTTCAATTTTTGTTTTGTAAATTTCAAGTTATATCAAAAGGAAAAAAGAAAAATCAAATGGGAAACAAAAAATGTAGACACTTTTATAGACATCAAAAAATTAAATAAGGCAGCACAGATATTCTTAAAAATAAAAATACAGGAGATACAAAGTAAATGAATCAAACACATTATTAATACAACATTTTAATTTGCCCATTCTCCACCCTTTACAGGTCAAAGTAATCAAAATATAAGCAAGGACATGAAAGAGTTAAATAAGTTAATAAGAGTTCAATAAGGTAATACTTATAGATACTTAATGCTACATATTTGCCTTAAATAACTATTGATTTTAATATAAACAGATTGCCCATTAAATAGAAAATAATGCTAATGAAATCACAACTTATGAAAACTATGTGATATATTGAATGAGATTTCAAAGAGAAAATTATATGTTGATATGTTAGAAATAATAAATATAAAAGTTGAAAAGGAAAAATAAATCTTAAAAAACAGAATAATAGAGATAAAAGTAGAAATTAGTAAATTAAAAATAAAAACAAAGTAAAACCTCATGTTTGAGACTAGAAAAAATAAAACAAATGAATTCTTAGAGGGTTCAGTTAAAGAAAAATAGAACCCAAACTTCATGCATTATATTTGCAAAATTTCCATAATGAAGACATTTTTCTTTAATGAGAAAGAATACATAAAAAATTTTAAGGGCAAATTATTTGATAGGGGGATTTTACCAAAACAGTAAATGATGGTCCCAATTATTTAAACTGTTGGGCATAAGGAAAGAAGACTACTAAAGGAAAAGATATCACAAACAAAGTTAAAAGTTAAATTGAGAAAAATATTTGATTCTCATGTCACAAAGGACTAACATCCTTAATTTATGAATCAATTGCACAAATTGATAGGAAGAGGACAAACAATTTTACATAAAATAGGAAAGTGTATACATCGATGATTCACAGAAAAAAATTTAAACAGCTCTTAGGAAAATACTCAACACCACTTTTGTGAAAGGAAGATAGTAACAACATCGACATATCTTTTTTACCTATTAAACACAAAATTAGAAAAAATTGGTGAAAAAATATTTGCATATTATTACCAGGAGATAAAACTGTTGCAAATGTTCAGAAGAATTTGAGAGTATGTTTACTTATTATAAAGGCATATACTCCTTGATACCAACTCTAATTTTAGGAATTTCTTGCATAGATACTCATACATCTAAAACAAATTGTATATCAAGGTTAGTCACTGTAGCATTGTTTGTAATAGCAGAAGATTGGTAGCAAACTAAATGCCCTGTCACAGGTACAGGTAAACAGTTGAAATAAATTACAGTAAATGCATCATTTTAATATCACACAATGATGGAAAAGGATGAGTGTTTTATAATGAATTAGAAAGACAAAGGTACATTTTAAGATGAAATAGCCTGATATTATAAAGTTTATAAATTTAAAACCAAAAAGAACGTTTTTGGTTTGTTTATAAACACAAATTGCCTGGAAGGATAAGTAAGAAATTAATAATAAAGTTTCTTTTTCAGGAAGATGGGAACAATGTGTCAGAACCCGATGAGAAGAGTTAAATTTTCTCTTGATTTTGAATCATATAAATGTATTACTATTCATATATTATTATTGATGAGAATTTGATATCAAGGTATGCAAATTTGATATAGGATATTGAATTATATTTTATATTAATTATGACATTGGGGAAATAAATCAAATTGATCTTCTAAGAAGACTGATTTTGTAACATGATGCATAACATGAATTATAAAAAGGAGAGATGGAAAGCAAATATATAAGTTTGAAGTATATCTGTGATAGTGTAGGTATGGGTTAATAAATGTAGTAATACCAACAAGAATGCAAAAGGAAGCCTAAATTTATGAATCTCTAAAATGATTATAAAAACAACAAAATAATGGATTAAACATTAAGACTAAATAAATATATACAGGACATACCTACAATGTATAGCCTATGTTCTTGAAGAAGGATAAAGATCTAACAACTTTTAAGGAGTAAACTGGAGAAATGTTTCATGTTCAACTTCAGAGCTTTGTAAAGGCATTAGAAAATGTTTATAAATTTGTATGAAGTTCAAATAAAAGAATGTAAATTAAAAAGAATTATAATTTTTAGATATTCCTTAAATAAAGACTTACAATGTAGTATCAAAGATATACCTAATACTTTTGGTGATGAACAATTTACACATAATTGTATATTCATTATAGACTATCAAAATATCATAAAAATAAAAATTAAAACCATAAGTAAATCACTCATAAATCCCACAAACCAAACATATTTTCCATTAACTTTTTTATTCACATATCTTAGATTTAGCCCCAGGGATATTTATTCTCATATTTTTTTCTGTTCTTTTTTTCCCTATAAACCTTTTATTTTAAATATATTTTAAAGAAGCATGCTTTATCATGGTTTAATTTATACCATATTTTATTAACATTTGTCTTT
This sequence comes from Oryctolagus cuniculus, assembly GCF_051225735.1. Taxonomy (NCBI): domain Eukaryota; kingdom Metazoa; phylum Chordata; class Mammalia; order Lagomorpha; family Leporidae; genus Oryctolagus; species Oryctolagus cuniculus. Next base: position 77,546,510 of record NC_142870.1, on the reverse strand, counting down.
GTTAATAAATATAAATGTCTCCAAAGTGTGGTTCAGCGGAATGGAGTCATTTGCTCCTGTACCTATAGTATAATATTCCCCACTAACTTAGCTCTAGCTATAAGATGACAGAGTTTCTGTATATCTTTTATCTGATACCTAATAAACGTTATCAATGTATCTGTGAAATGACCACCTTTAAAATATCTTTAAAAGTATTGTACTTATACCTCTGATCTTCATTTTGTGGCCAAAATATTTTCATAGTCATTTCTTTCTACATGATTTTTAGGGGAAATTTGCTTACACTTAAATTTCAGAAACTGAATTATAACTACTAAAATTATGAATTTAACACTATAAGAATTATGGAAATAAAGCAAAATATTATTGTGGTGAGTTACCACAAATGTGAAAAATCTCATTCATGTTTACCTGAAGTGGGAGACTTGCAGCGCTCAAGTTCCAGGGGAACAGGACTGTCATTCAGCTCAGTCAAACCTGAAAATTCAAGGACAGAAAAATGAGATTGCTAGCACTTTTTAGGTAATGCTTATTTCTTAACTCCTGTAAGTTTAGAAAGGCTTCCTTCCCCTACCCGCATGAAAACTACTTTCCATGCTCATGTTAGGTCACCAATCCTGAAAATTAAATAAGTAGGAAATAATAATAATTGGCATACAAAGGGCAATTAAACATGTATGGTGAAAAGATAGAAATTTTTTTTCTATTTTTGTATGAAATAGCTACTTTAAGAAATGACCCAATTTTATCAGAAAAGAGAGAATAAGAATAGTTAGAAGGGGGTCTTAAAAGCACCTTATCCAATCTACTTTCAGAAGATACGATTATTGGCTTTCATAATATCTTTAAAGAGAGTCTAAAAATTAGCTATTATATATAAAATGCAGTATTGTATATTATATTGATTTATTTAATGGTATCAAATCCCCTCCTGTAATAAGTATTACATCCTTCTCTTGTTTCTAATATTTCTTTCTATTCCATCACTTTCCTGACAAGTACAAGGATAAGTAGTACAGACTATAAAAATTTCATTAATTCTCAGTGTCTGCCAGTCTATATTCCTTTGACATCTGTAAAATGCTATTCATCATCCTATCCTTGTTAGAACATTTCATATACTTTTTAGTTAGTGAAGAAATACTCAGAGTTTTCACTTTAATGTTAAATCCTCATAACCAGAAACACTTCAGTATTACTGTCAATGATCACAATTATCTTTGTTAATATTCATTCCCCTCATCCTTGTCGTAATTTTATTTTTACCAGTAAACTTGTGACAAGTCTCCTCAAATCATATAACTGGAACTGAAAAGGCTCACTGCGATCATCTAGCTCAGCCCTTACTTTTTATAAATGAGAACTTTACGTTCAAAGAGTTTAAGCTATTTATTCCATGTCACAGAACTAATTTATGACAGAATTTGAAGAGAACTCACAATTCACAGTACAATCATGCATTGCTTAATGGTGGAGACTGTCAATATGTTCAATGCAGAAAGATCATAGAGCATTTTAACAAATCAGAGATGGTATACTGTACTACACACACAGGCTATATGGTTTAGCCGAGCATGCCTAGGCTACAAATCTGCACAATATGTTACTATAATGAATACTATAGGTAATTGTAATATGGTAAGCATTTCCATATGTAAACTTAGAAAAGGTATTATAAAGAAATGAGGCAAAAGGTACTTTTCAGCTTTATTATAATCTTACAGGACTACTGTTGTATTTGTGATGTATTCTTTCTGAAACGTTGTTAGGCATGATATGACTATACAAATTTTTACATAGTTTGTTATTTCAGTAGCTCACAGAACTTATAGTAGCAACTGCAAAACTTATTGTTTGCTTTATTTCTTAATTCACTAAAATTTGCAAGACTTTTAATTCTCATATAACCTTTAATTTTCTAGTTATAGCACTATCTTTATACTATTTACTGATGTAAGTATTACCGTTAATCTGGAAGTAGGCCGGCGCCGCGGCTCACTAGGCTAATCCTCCGCCTAGTGGCGCTGGCACACCGGGTTCTAGTCCCGGTTGGGGCGCTGGATTCTGTCCCGGTTGCCCCTCTTCCAGGCCAGCTCTCTGCTGTGGCCAGGGAGTACAGTGGAGGATGGCCCAGGTGCTTGGGCCCTGCACCCCATGGGAGACCAGGAAAAGCACCTGGCTCCTGGCTCCTGCCATCGGATCAGCGCGGTGCGCCGGCCGCAGCGTGCCAGCCGCGGCGGCCATTGGAGGGTAAAACAACGGCAAAGGAAGACCTTTCTCTCTGTCTCTCTCACTGTCCACTCTGCCTGTCAAAAAAAAAAAAAAAAAAATCTGGAAGTAGACATTTGTCAACCTAAAATATCTTGGACACTGTCTTTACCTTTAAAATATTAAATGGATGAGATACATAAATAACTAAGCAATACATATTAGTCAAGAGTTGCTATGGAAATACCCCAGACTACTACTTGAAAATTTGCTGACTTAAATAGCTTTGTTATCTGATAGCCAACAGAGACTATTAGAATGAAAAATATTTAGAAAAATTCGTTTGAATAACAATGAATAGAACTATAATGACTAATGAGTGATCTGGGACCATTTAATGGAGAGGGGTGTTTTATAATTCTCAGATTTTGAGCACATCAGTGTAAGTTTTGAGTCACACAAATTTATTCAATGCCTAATGTTACACATGTTCTTTGTAGTAATAACAAATATTTATTATTTTTACCTAATACTCTGATACATACTTTATATAAGTCATCCCTTTCACACTTAAGAAAACTATAAGAGAGGCTATATAGTTATTCCCATTGCACAGATAAGAAAACCAAGGCAGAGAGACTTTTACATAAATTCTCTCAAGGTTATGCAGCTAAGAGCTTAAGTGAGCTGGATTTGCTCAATGTAAGATATTTAACAATCAAGAAAGTATAAACAAGAAAGAATTTCCTCAGAATTTTAAAGTCAAAGATTTGGTGGTTTAAGAGCTAAGCTTCATTTATCTGAAAAACAGTAAGTTTTCTATTTCTTTACTTGGCTAGTGACTCTGTTGTTTTCCCCAGTTCCTTCAGAATTCACCTGATTTCCTGCTCAATGTGGGTCTAATAACATTTCCATGTGTCAACTTGCAGTATATCCAATGCCAAGATTAAATATTTTATAGTCACCATTTAATCTTATGTAACCATTTTAAACAATCACCATTTAAATATTTTTTTCTAGAAGTAATAGTTTGTCCCTATAGAAAACTTCGAAGATACAAAAACATGAGAGAGTAAGTCTTTGGCTCATTTTTTTTTTTTTTCTGCTGGAGTACTTGTCATTCTGCTGTAGGAATTCTTTCTATATTTTCAGGCAGCACCCTTTGTCAGAAGCAGGTACTGTGAATAATTTATCCCACTATGTGACTTAGCTTTCATTTTCTTAATTGTATCTTTTGATGAGCAGAAATTTACCTGAAGGATAATTTATCTTTTTTTCTTTCATTTTAATTTCTGATTCCTGTCTAAGTAATCATTGCAAACTCCGTGGTCATGATGATAACGTTCTTTGTTTTCTTCCAGAAGATTTCAGTTCTTCACTTCATTTTTATGTAATTCACTCCAAGGTAATTGATGGTTATTACATGAGGTATGGATGAAAGTTCATTCCCTGCACTCCCTCCAACTTCTTTCATCATTAGTTTTTTTTAAAAAAAGTTCATTTCTTCATTGATTTTTACTGGTAACTTGGTTAAAAATAGATTTACCATACATGAAGGCATCTATTTCTGGACTGTCTATTCTATAATCATTGTTTTGTCTTTCATATTGACCATCACACTATCATAATTAATGTAATTTTACAGTCCATCTTGAAATCAGGTAATGGATTCCTCCATCTTGTTATTTCCCAAGTATTTAGCTATTCTAGATCCTTTGCAATTCCATATAAATTTTAGAATTGCTTTGTCTAGGTTGGTGGGATAAAAATTTAAAAAATTTCATCTTCCAACCCATAAATACAGTATTTTCCTCCACTTGATTTTTTTTCTGCAAGTGTAACTTTTGTACATACCATTTTTGAATTCTTATTTTTTTTTGATGATCTTATATCTATTGGAGAAAGTAAGGTATTGGAATTTCCAACAATTATTGTTGAATTGTTTACTTCTCCTTTTGATACTGTCAGGTATTGCTTCATGTTTTCTGCAACTCTTGTTAGGTACATGCATTTATAATTGTTACAGCTTATTGACTGATAAGATTTTTTTTTTTTTTTGCTTTAAAGTCTATTAGAATAGTAACTCAAGCTTTCTTATGGTTGTCATTTGCATGATCTTTTCCATTCTTTTGTTTTCAATCTATTTATATCTTTGAATGTAAAATATATCTCCTGCTGGCAGAATATATCTAGATCTTGATTTCTTAAAAAAAAAATCAGACTCACAATCTGTATCTCTTGAATCGATTATGTAAACTCTCCCTGTGTAATATTATTCATATTATCAGGTTATACTTGTCATTTTTCATTTTGCTTTTTTATATTTCTATATCTTTTTTGTTTCTCTATGCTTCTTTACTTCTTTGCATGGTATTAAGTAAATATTTTCTAGTGCAACATTTGAATTTCGTTAACAAATCTTTCACTACATTATTTGGAGTTTTCCTGGTGTTTTCTCCAGGATTTACCACATACATCTTATCTGAATCTACTTCAGATGTATCCTTAGTTCCAATGAGATACAGAAAATTTATTATTTAATAGCTCCATTCCTTCTTGTGTGCTATTACTAATATATGTACTATAAATATATGCTATAGACAAAGTAAAACATTGTTCTAATTATTAAAAGATATGATTACATAAACTAATAAAGTGAGAAAAAGGAGATTACTTATAAGTATGTATTTAAAATGTTTGCAAATTAACTTTCTAATTTATCATTTCTGGTTCCCTTTGTTCTAAGGAGTCCAAGTTACTGACTGGTATCATCTGTTTATGCAAATACAATTTTGTTCTCCCAATGTCCTTTGTTCTATTAAAACATTTATATCATTTCTCTATGTAACTGACCCCAAAGTAACAATGACATATGCTGTTTTATAAATAGCCTTAAAAATATTTAAAAGAAGCATTTTGCACTTCTATCGTCTTACAAAATCACATAATTACCTTAACAGTGTCCTTTGTTTCTTTGTCCTCTGGGATCCTTTCAGCCTGAAAATTGTTCTGTAGTATTTTTTAGAAAGTGGCTTTGCTAGCTACAAATTGTCTGTTTTTGTTTATCTGGGAATGTCTATCTTACCTGAATTTTTGAAAGACAGTTTTTCTGGATATAAGATTCATGGTTGACAGGGTTTTTTTTTTTTTTTTTTTTCACTTTGAATATATTATCTCACTGACTGGGCTCTACTCTTTCTGATTAGCTGTTGTCTTACTGGAGTTCTTTTGTATGTGACAAGTCATTTTTCTTTTACTTGTTTCAAGATTTTCTCTTTGTCTTTGCCTTTCAGGATATTTAAGATGATGTCTGATTGTGGACAGTTTTACAATGATCCCTGTTGTTGCTCATTAAACTTCTCAGGAGTGACTATTAATGACTTTCATCAATTTGTGGAAGTTTTCAGTTATTATCTCTTCCAAATATTATTTTGCTTTTTTCTGAGTCTTTGATTCTGATAAAACTTATAGGTTCAAGCAGGTATACTTAATAGTATCCCACATTTCTTTGAGGCTTTATTTTTCTTCATACATTTTTTCCTCTGTCCTCCAGGAAATAAAGTCTCTAAAAATCTATATTTTAGCTTGCTCTTCCTTATTTCTGTTAGTTGAAATCTGTTAAGTCTAGTGAATTTGTCTTTTCACATATGCAGGTACTTCAAAAAGCTCAAGGGAAAATGGAATTAAAAGATAGTTTTGGTGCAAAAAAAATCTGAAATCCATGTATAGTACTTTCATAATATGCATTTTCCATGGACTTTCAAGACCCCTTTTATTGTACTTTTTAATTCCAGAATTTCTATTTGGTTCTTCTTATAATTTCTGTCCCTAGATCAATATTCTGTATTTTATGGAGACACTGTCATCACAGCTTCCCTCACTTTGTTAAGCATGGTAGCTTTTAGTTTCTTTAAACATATTTATAATGGTTGCTGTGAAGTCTTAATTTGTTAAAACCAACATTTGGAGCTTCTCATAGGCAATTTTTGTTGATATGTTTTTTTTTCCTGTGAATGAGTAACAATTTCCTGTTTTTTTGTTTGTTTGTTTTTTGCATGTCTCATAATTATCTATTGAGAACTGGACATTTTAGGTAATATATTGTAGCCTTTCTGGGTAGTAAGTGTTAATTTATCCCCCCATTTGTACAGTTCTTATTTTTATTGTTTTACTTATATAGTGACTTGGCTATAGTATTTTAAAACATCTTCACTACATTGTGAAGATTTGGGTGCTTCTTTTGTAGAGCAACAGCCCTCAGTTTACACACAGCACTTTGGGATAGGAATGGTTTTATCAGGGTTGTGTTTAACTATCTTTTTCCTTGTTCTGACAAAGGGGTCTGCTTCTTTTAGGGTCACATACCGCTATTAGGACCCACAATAATAGTTAGGTGTTTGTGCTATTGTTTTTGACAACATCCTGTAACATATTGATCATCCTGACCAGATTACATTTGGTGAGATGTCATTCTTGATGCTAGTCTTTGAGTTTTGTTTAAATCCTAAAAGGGCTTAGCTGTTTCTTTCCTTGCTTCTCACTGGTAAACTATCATCCATGGTTTAGTTTAATTAAACAACACTAAATTAAGAGAAGCTATCAGCCTCTTCTAAATTAATTGCCAATGAATTCTCCATTGATCTTGAGGGCACTCTTAGTCTTAAACCTCCTCATCCATTGTTTTCAAAACAAGCTGGTTCACTTTGGGAAATCTTTAGATCTCTTTATTCTTCTAGAGTGCCTCTCCCACTGGACAAAACCTCTGAGACATCATTATGGGTTCTTGGCAATGGTGATGACTTCTGGTTTTTCTCAGCTTATCTTTTCTGAATTAAAACCTTTGCTAGAACAAGATGAAGTGAAGGCAGTCAAGGCCTTAGTATTTTTGACTTGCCACATCTGAGAAAGGGCTCTGTCTTATGAATGGGGGGGTGGGTAGGTGAAAGGAGCCTCTGACCTCTAGGTCACACTTACCAGGAATTAGGCCTCTTCAACTTGGTGTTGGAGGGGATGAGAAATGCTGGCAAACCTGGAGGGGGGAGAGGAATTGAACGGGTTGTGGCTCAAGTGCTACAGACTGTCACTGTTTTTTTTTTACCAAGTTTCTGTAGATTTCTTAGAATAAATGTTTCTTTATTTGCTATATGACTTTGGGACTATTTCTAGAGAGTTAAATGTATTTTTTTAAATATTTTCCACCAGTTTTTTTTTTTTTTTTTTTTTTTTTTTTTTTTTTTTTTTTTTTTTTTGCTGGGGAATGGCTCTGTGGTGTTCCTCAAGCTACCATCTGAAAGTCTATCCTATACATGATATTTTTTTAAAAGTTCATTTTCCATTTTTTGCAGCTATTACATAGAAATAATTGGTTTTAATGCAAGGGAACTTGAAAAAGTTCAAGGAAAAATGGAATTTTAAGATAAGCTTATCTTGGTGCAAAAATGTTTAAAATCAATGCACATGAAGAGTCCTCAAAAAGTTTAAGGAAAATAAATATTTTAAAATCCCTATGCATGGATTTCAAAATTTTTTGCACAGTAAAATTATTAGTTAAATTTTGACATGAAATTTCCTGTATACTGACATGTATTCTTCAAACTTGCTAAATTTACTCAACAGTTTTGCAGCTTTTTTTGTAGATTCCTCTGAGTTTGTCTTCCTTCCTTCCAGATTTATTTATTTGTTTGAAAGTCAGAGTTACAGAGAGGCAGAGGCAGAGGCAGAGACAGAGGTCTTCCATCCACTGGTTCACTTCCTACTTCTCCACTGCTGGAGCTGGGAAGATCCAAAGCCAGGAGCTAGGAGCTTCTTCCAGGTCTCCCATGCAGGTTCAAGGACTTGGGCCAACTTCTACTGCTTTCCCAGGCTATATCAAAGAGCTGGATCAGAAGTGGGGCAGCTGGGACCCACCTATATGGGATGCCAGCACTGCAATTCGTGGCTTTACAGAGCCAGCCCCCTGGGTTTTCCTTATATGCCATTAAATCACTAACAGAGTTTTAATATTTTATTTCCAATATTTAGGAACATTGTAAAATGTGTTTTTTGCCATTATAAGATCATCAACTATAATGCTGAATAATGATGACAATGAATACTATTTTAACTGATTTTAGGGAAAAAACATTCAATATTTCAAAATAAAGTATGATGTTACTTGTAGATCTTCAATTGATGGAATTTATTCAATTGAGGAAATTTTCTTCTTTTGCTGGTTTGCTAAGGATTTTTATCAAAAATAAGTGTCCTATTTGTAAATTCTTATATTTATCTATCTTCCATTTGCTAATATTAAATCTATGTTTTTTGCATCTATGTTCTTGAATCAGACTTGGCTCCATTTTTTCTTCATTGCAGTCTTTGTCAACTTTTGGTTATCTACATTGTACTTGCTGGCCTCTGATAATCAGTTGGAAAGAGTTCCTTGTTTTTCTATTCCCTGGAAGTGTTTTGTGTAGGATTGGTGTTAATCTTCCCTTAGATGCTTGAATTAATCATTGCAGCCTCTGAGCTTATAGATTTTTCTTGATTGTGGATATTTAATTTTGATTTCAAAATGTTTTAATAGATATGTTATTCATATTCTCCAATATATTTGGTATTAGTTTTGTTAGATTTTGCCTTTCATGAAATCTCTTAATTTCATATAACTTGTCAATTTCTAGACATATTTGTTCATAATCTTAATTTTTTATTTCTTATAGAATTCATGTTTCCATTTACATTTCTAGTATTAATTATTCATGTTGTCTTTCTTGCTAATTCTTAAGGCTTTATAGATTTCATTAACCCTATGGCAGAATTTTCTTGTAGTTTTGTTGAACAACTCTACCTTCTAACTCACTGATTTCCGATCTTTACTATTTCCTTTGTGTTTCATTGCTCTTCTATTTTTAATCTAAAAAAAGAAGCTAGATAAGGAGTTTGCAATCTTTTTCTTTTACAAATATACAATATTCTAAACTCTCCTCCAAGCAGCACTGTTTTAGCAGCATCTCACAATTTGTTTCTAAGCCATGAGCTATTTAGAAATGTGTTAATTTCCAAACAGGCAATTTTCAGACACATCTCTTTTATGACTTTCAAATATAATTTCTTTTATGACTTTTTAATTTAATTTCTTTTATAGTAAGAGAAGATAGTCTGCTTGACTTCAATCATTTGTGATTCATTATAACTTATTTTATGGTCCAGCCTGTCCTTGTGAATTCTGCATTTTCACAAGGGTATTTTAAACAGTTTGTAGGAAATGGAATTAAAAGATAAGTTAATCTTAGTACAAAAAATTTGAAATCTATCATATGGTTGTCAAAAAGTTCACGAAAATGCACATTATGAAAAAATTATGCATGGATTTCAAAATTTTTTGTGCCAAAATAAACTTACCTTTTAGTTCCAATTTCTAAGAATTTTTAAAAGAACCATTCTTGAAAAGAATCTATTTTGGGGCCAGCGCCGAGGTTCACTAGGCTAATCCTGTTCCTGTGTCACCAGCACCCCAGGTTCTAGTCCCAGTTGGGGCGCCGGATTCTGTCCCAGTTGCTCCTCTTCCAGTCCAGCTCTCTGCTGTGGCCCAGGAGTACAGTGGAGGATGGCCCAAGTTCTTGGGCCCTGCACCCACATGGGAGACCAGGAGGAAGCACCTGGCTCCTGGCTTCGGATCAGCACAACGTGCCGGCCGTAGCGGCCGTTTTGGGGGTGAACCAATGGAAGGAAGACCTTTCTCTCTTTCTCTCTGTCTCTCACTGTCTAACACTGCCTGTCAAAAAAAAAAAAAAAAAAAAAAGAAAGAAAGAAAGAAAAAGAAAAAAAGAAAAGAATCTATTTTTAATTGTATGATGTAGGTATCTATGTCAGGTCCACTTGGTAAAGACAGATACATAGATTTTTATAACCTTAGACTTACCAATTTTTGTCCATCTATCAGTTATTAATGGGAGGATTATACTTTTGCTTTTTATATTTTGAATATTTCTTTTTAGGGATATATAAGTATATAATTTTTATATCTCCATGACACAGATCAAATCTTTAATATATTTGAACTTCCTTTCCATCTGCTTGACTGGATGCCCCGTTCACCAAATATCAATATAGCAACATCAGCTTTCTGGAGTTAGTGCTTTCATGGAATTCTTTTGCTCTTCTTTTACTTTAACCCATTTGTGTTCTTACAAATAAGGTCCATCTGTTTTAAACATCATATAATTGGGCCTTTTATTTTAAAATCTTTTCTCACAATCTCTGCCTTTTACTTTTCTTGAATGTTTGTGCTATCTAAATTTAATATACTTTTTTATGTCATTAGGTATGTGTATCAACTCCCTATTTCTTTTCAATTTATATCCTGTTCACTTTTTATACTGTTGCTCTCTTCTGTCTTTTGAGAAAATCAAATATGCTTAGTATCTCATTTTATCATTTCTGGCTTCTAAGCGACAGCTCTTTGCTTAATTTTTTTTTAGTGGTTGTTAAGGATAATATGCATTTCTAATTCATCATAGTCTACAATTACTCTTACATAACTTTTCTTATGATGGAGAAACTTACTACAGTGTAGCTCTGTTTACAGCCCTCTTTGTGCTTATGTTGTTATATACTTTAATGTTATTCATTTTACCAAGTTATAAACCCCATAACACATTTTTAGAGTAAATTAATTTTTAAAGAATTTAAGATATAATAATCTTTTACATTCAGCCATCTATTATTTTAAGTGTGCTTCATTTTTTCTTTGTTTTTACTGTATATCTAATTGTCTAATCTTGGAATTATTTTCCTTCAGCTTTAAATATTTCTTCACTGTTTCTTATAGTTCAGGTATATTAATGACAAGTTCATTTACTTCATTTTTGAATGATATTTTTGCTAGATACAGAATTCTGGATTGACAATTATTTTTCTCTAGCACTTAAAAGATATTTTTTTGTCTCTGGCATCAATTAATTCTAACGGGAAATCACTCATTTATATAATTGTTCCACTGTATATTTTTACAATGCATTTATGATTTTTTTCTTTAATGTTGGTTTGAGTTGTTTGACTATCAAGCCTTTTATTCAAGTTTATTTATTTAAAAGGCAGAGTGACAGACAGACAAAAGGACAGGGAGAGATCTTCCATCTGCTGGTCTAGTCCAAAATACTTTCAAAAGCTATGGCTGGGCCAGTCTAAAAAGCAAGGTGCCTGGAACTCCAGCCAAGTCCCAAGCTGGGAGGCAGGAACCTTAGTACTTGACCTCTCATCTACTAACTCCCAGGGTGTGCATTAGTAGGAAGTTGGATCAGGAGATTTGAACCCAGACACTCTGATGTGGGATGCAGACATCTGAAGCAGTGGCTTTATATAATCAAGTCTTAATTGCAACTTTATTTGTATTTTTCTGGTTTAGGTTTTTTTTTTTTTTTTGATGTTTCTTTTCAAATTTAGAAAAACTTCCAGCCACACTTAGAAAATGCTATGCTTCTATTTGAATTATTTCTACTGACATATATTTCCAAGATCTCTGATGGTTTCTACTGTTGTCCCAATATACTGTGAAAACAATTCCATGAGCTTTTGACGTCACACACTTTATTTTTCATTTAATTTCTTATTTGTTTCCTTTTCAGAGTTTTATTTTCTCTTCCATTCTAATTCATCTTTTAAATAAATTCTTACAGTAGTTGTTTAAAAGTTGCCTGCTAATTTCAATTAAATTAATCTACAGATTTGCTGAGATTGATTTTTTCCTCATCTAAATATGAATCATGATTTTCTGCTTTTTCCTGTTTTCTAATTTTTGATGGTATGTGAAATATATAAGAACAGTGAAGCTGAGGCTGGTGCCGCGGCTCACTAGGCTAATTCTCCGCCTTGCGGCGCCGGCACACCGGGTTCTAGTCCCGGTCGGGGCGCCAGATTCTGTCCCGGTTGCCCCTCTTCCAGGCCAGCTCTCTGCTGTGGCCTGGGAGTGCAGTGGAGGATGGCCCAAATACTTGGGCCCTGCGCCCCATGGGAGACCAGGATAAGTACCTGGCTCCTGGCATCGGATCAGCGGTGCGCCGGTCACAGCGCGCTGGCCGCGGTGGCCATTGGAGGGTGAACCAACGGCAAAAGGAAGACCTTTCTCTCTGTCTCTCTCTCTCACTGTCCACTCTGCCTGTCAAAAAATAAAAAAAAATAGTGAAGCTGAAATATTGTATATAGTACACATATGTATAAAGTATATGATATATTTTCTTTTTCATATTTTTTGTTGGCAGCTCAAATGTGATGATCATTCAGATTCCACAAACTACTGAACTAGGCTAGGGTTGGGTTGCAGCTTTAATTAGATCTATTGTTTCAAACTGGATCAAGAAATTCTCCTTGCCTTCTAGTTGGAAACTCAAAGTCCCATACTCCTTTTGCCAAAGGGCTGACCCTTGATTTCAGTCTTTGTGCAAGGCCAGGGTTAGAACGCAGCTTCAGAGAGTTTTAATTAATCTTTTGGTTAAATTGTGTAATTACCCTGGAATGTAAGCACTTCGAGACCATCTGCATTTCCCTGCTTTCCAGTCCCTTCTGCATTTCTACTTTTTCAGGAAAATTCTTGGAATGCTAAGGGTTTGTGACAGTTGTCAAGTTGAATGATTTATTTTGTATATGGGACTCTTCTACATTTCAATCTACAGGCCAGATCACACAGTGCTTACATCTCACTGTCTTTTTCTATTCTTTACATCTATCTCTGGAAGACCCATTCCTTTCCTCTGGTAGGCCCAATTCAGAAACTTGCCCCCATTATGGAAGCTGCTGCAGTTTTCTTCTATGAATGGCTCTTCCTTGTTTAGCATTCAGTTAAGACTTCTTTGAATCCATCACTCTTCAATAAACTCCCCAAAAGGGATGCTTTTATTTTTACAAATGTCATTACCATTGTTTTTTTTTTTTAATTGTTGTTGTCACCAGTGTTGGTATCACAGGGATAAGGTCTTCCAACATTCTGTCTGGAATGGAAAACCCCTCTGTCACTTAATTTAGTATTTTGGAAATACTTTGAAAGCTGGATTGAAGACATGAGGAATGGATACCAGTTGATTAATCCATTATTGACGTGGTAGATATTTTATAGTAAATAAACAATAGAGTAACAGAAGATATAACTCCATTGGCTACAGTAAATTGTGACAAATTTTATAAACAAAGTTTTAGGAATATACACCTGTAAGTTATCTTACTTGAAAACATAATTAAGGTAATATTTCAAGTGGAAACTTTTGAATGTTAAATAAAATAATTGGTATTTTCTAGGAGATTTATAACCAATACACAGGTATTTCCACCCACATAATTAGTTTACACTTTAAAGAATTTTCTTACTCAACTGTTATTTGCTATATAATATTTTGTTATGGAGATACAGTATATAGTAAAATCACTTATTTCAGTACATGTTGATGTCAGTAGAACATTCTTTGTCCTTAGTTATGATAACCAAAAGTATCCCTGGACATTGCTAAATGTCTCCTGGGGAGAACTGCTGCCCTAGCTTATATGAGAATTAGCCTGTTATTTTTAACTCATGATAAGATTACTATTATCTTATTCTAGAAGACCCACAAATTTTGCTACCTGGTATCTTTCTCATTTTGCATTTCTTTGTTCATTTTTATAAGTTCAAAAATTGATGCTTATAATTCCCCTACTAGTTAGAGTCCAATATAGCTGCTTGTCATCACAAAGGTTTAGAACAAGAAAATTTACTTTCAAACTGATTTCACAGAGAAATACTAAAATGTAGAACTGAAAATCATTGATCTAATGATCACATTTCATTTCTTAATCAAATCATACATATTTCTTTATCCAGTCATTCTGTACTTTCCTTTTATTTATCTATTTTAATTAGAAAGCTTCCCATTAAATGCCAATCCTGTACACATGCTGATTCCTATTCCTCCTCATCTTCTTAAGGTACTCCTTTAGCAATTTCCTCGTGCCTCATTATTAATGTCTTTTCTTTGGATTATTCTGTATATATGAAGTAGACAGGCATACAGGTTAAAATTGATTAGGTTTGTGAGCATTTTTAAAATATATTCTAGATACAAGACTTTCATTAGATAAATACTTTGCATATATTTTCTCCTAGTGTTTGGATTAACTTCAATTCTATCCACGTCTTCTGAAGAGCAGAAATTTTTAATTTTCAATAAGTTTGATTTATCTTTATGTACTTTTATGGAGCATGTTTTTGATTTCTCACCTATTTCCTTTAATCCTTTCAGAGAGTTCTTTACCTGTGCCTGGGGAGTTTCATCATATACATGTGTTGACCAGTACTCTATTCCAGGTGAAATCTATGGATTTCTAGAATTCTTTCTTTGTCAGGTGTAGCTATCTTAGTTTTCCTGGTTTTTCTTCTCAATCTCCTCCACTTAGAGAACTTACAGAATTTAGGGTTTCCCCTCTCTTTGCTACAGTCTACATGTTCCCTCAGGGCAGTACATGAGTATGATTGTAGGGGTTCACTTCTTTTGTTTCCCATCTCTCAAGTGATCACTTTTTTTATTGGTTGGTGTCCTATATGTTAAAACCATTGATAGTTTCATTCATTTTGTCAGGGTTATTTATTTATTTTTGGTTGCTTTAGGCAGGAAATTAAATCTGATGTCTGTTGGTCTATCTTGGTTGAAAGTGGAAATTCAAAGCTTGATTGATTCCTTATCTTTTCAAGCTTCACTTAAATGTGTCCTCCTTGGACAGGCTCTTTCCTGACTAGACTCTAAAAAACAGGTACATATTTATCCTATTATATATAATTTTTTTCTATCATAGGTTGCTACCTTTTTTCATTTATAATAGTATACATATAGATTTATTTTATCTGTATATTGTCTGTTATAATTGGAAGGAAAAGACCATTCTTCACTGATAGTTGGACACTTAAGTCTAGAAACCTGTTTGATATAAGGATTTCTCAACAGGTATTTTATTTTTTATTTGATAGTTAGACAGTGAGAGAAGAGAGAGAAAGAGAAAGGTCTTCCTTCTGTTGGTTCACCCCCCAAATGGCCATCATGGCTGGCGCTGTGCCAATCCGAAGCCAGGAGCCAGGTGCTTCTCCTGGTCTCCCATGCGGGTGCAGGGCCCCAAGGACTTGGGCCATCCTCCACTGCCTTCCTGGGCCACAGCAGAGAGCTGGACTGGAAGAGGAACAGCTGGGACTAGAACCCAGTGCCCATATGGGATGCTGGTGCCGTAGGTGGAGGATTAGCCAAGGGAGCCATGGCACTGGACCCCTCAATAGGTATTTTATTGAATGGATTGCCCCTCATTTATTATTTATCATAATTTATGTTGATTTTTGTCCCTTGAAGTATTCCTTCTTTTATTATTCTTTACTTCTCCTCCATTCTTGACTCTCCATTCATTTTAATATTTATTTCCTGTCTTTGCTTATTATCTTATTCTTCCACTTTTCTTTATTTTCTTATTTATTTTTATGATTTGTGTTTTAGTATTCTGCTATCATTCCCCACACTATGAAAATACTCAATCAGACAAAGATGGAAAGCATCCATAGGCACGACTAAAACTCTCCAAAGGATCTCCTGGCTCCAAAATTAGAAACTGATGCACAATTTTTTGATTATAGTCTACCTGAAGCCTTCTTTTTTTCAAATGGAAAATTAAGTTTTTAAGTAGAAAAATTTATTTTATTATAACTAGTAGAAAGAGTTAGGTAATGACGTAGCACCCTGAATTTTAGCCTTAAGTCTTTTATAGATTGGTTATGATTCCAAGAAAGTTGTTTAATGTCTCTCTGTGGCTTGGTTTCATCTTTTATTAAGAGAGTACTATCTAGTATTTACAGATATGCTTTTAAAAACATTAACCCAGAAAATGTAGGTAGGGATTACTACTTAGTTTATATATAAGAAATAATCACAGAGTAATTGAATATCTTGCTTAAGATTACAATTGAAGGCAGTAGTTAATAAGTTAAATAAAAGGTAGTACTTGATCTAAATTTTCTGATCATACATGTGCTGCCCTTTCCAAAGAATTTAACTGCTTCCACAAATCACGACCTAGAATATATGAATTATCCTTTTAGGTATAAAATTTTATTATTTTATTATATAAAAGATTTCAAGATGATAAATCAAAGTTTTAGGGAATGAGACTCTTTGGAGTCTAATCTAGGCTATATGGTGACCAGTGAATGAGCCCAGGAAAAGATTGGAATTAAAATGTTTCTCTAGGCCTGCACTGTGGTGTAGTAGGCTAGGCTCCACATGTGGCACCAGAACCCCATATGGATGCCAGTCGTGTCCTGGCTGCTCCTCTTCTGATCCACCTCTCTGCTATGGCCTGAGAAAGCAGTAGAAGACGGCCCAACTGCTTGTGCATGGGAGACACAGAAGCTCCTGGCTTCGGATCAGCCCAGCTCCGGTTATTGAGACTATTTGGAGAATGAATCAGCACATGGAAGACCTTTCTTTCTCTGTAACACTACCTCTCAAACAAATAAATAAAATCTAAAAAAAATGTTTATCCAGTAATGAAAAGGCATAAGGTTCAACAGAATGTAATGTCACTTCAGGAGAAAAACTGATATAATAAATTAAAAATTTTTAGAGATAGAAGGGACCTTTCATGAGACATTTGTCATTATCTCTTCAATTTAAATATATGAAAGCTTTTAGTTTTGTTTTTGAATATATTATTTCATTGATAGTGGGTAAAAACTAGGAAAAAGGTGGTTTCTGATTACAGAATAATGAGTTTGGTTTCTAATGTACCCAAAACATTAAGAGATACAGTATCATATAGTACAAAGCATATGTAGTGACTTTAGCATCAAGTATGTGTAAGGTTGGTTCCCTCTTACTCTGTGTGGTTTTAAGAGACTAATTTAATGTCTTTTAGCTTCAGTTCTCTTATCTTTGGAGGAATCTATTAATACATATCAATCTGCCTCAACAGGTTGTAATGACCATTAAACAGTATGACCCTGCTGGATTGCCTCAAACAACTCCAGAATAGAATGGACACTCAGTGGAAGCATGTTCTGTCTTCTCATATAGGGAAAATGCAGATATAATTTACTGAAAGTTGGGGAACAACTCATGAAATTGCTGTACAGTTTCTATATAGTAAACTGAGGTGATACAAATATGACTAATTTTATTTTAAGCAATAGTTCAACTTCAAACCTAATTTCCATAAAATTTACTTATGTTTTTATTTTATTTGAGATGCAGGGAGACAGAGAAACAGATATATAGACAGAGACAGAGATAAAGAGACAGGTAGAAAGACTGACAGAGGGAACTGCAACCCATTGGTTCACTCCCCTAAAGCTACAATAGCCAGGACTGAGCCAGGTCTGGGGCTGGAGTCAGGAACTAGGAGTGCAACCTAGGTTTCTCATGTAGGTGGCAGGAACCCAACTATTTGAGCCTTCATCACTTTCTCCCAAGGCATAAAGAGCAAGAGCTAGAAATCATCCCAAGCACTACAATGTAGGACATGGACATCTTCACTGTTAGGCTAGATGCCTAGTTCCATAAAATTAATTTTTAAAAGAAAATTCCAGAATATACATTTGTATCATTAAATAATGAGTATTTTTTCATGAAATATACTATTAATTATCAAAGGGGGAAGGGCTTTAGAAAATATGATTTAAAACCCCAGGGATTGTCTGAGTCTCCATGGAACTCACTGGTAAAAACGTCTCTTTAAGTCCTTCTAAGAACTTTATCTTTTTTTTTTTTATTCAAGAGGTAGAGAGAGGGAAAGAGGAAGAGGGTGAGGGTGAGGGAGAGAAACAGAGAGTAAAAACTTCCCAGCTTCTGGTTTACTTCCCAAGTGCCTATAACAACCTGGACCAAGATCAGCTACAGCTGGTAGCTGGGAACTCAATCTGGGTCTCCCACATGGGTGGAAGTAATTCAACTACTTGAGTCATCACTGCTGCTTCCCAGTATTAGCAGGAAACTGTAATTGGGAACTGGAGGCAAGAATCAAACCTGATGTAGGACACAGGAGTCTTAACCAGACTCTTAACTGCTAAGCTAAAGGTTGATCCCTATTGACTTGATTTTACTTCTATCTTGACATTTTAGGTTTCTTTTAGTTAAAAGAAATTATGACCAGTTTTGCAAAATTCCAGTTAATTCTAAGTACAAAACCTAGTTCTTCTGCCATCTGTCAGATCTGAAAATTCTCCTAGTTGTCTAGGTGAAAGAAAGGAGCCAGGTGCCATGCTCTAACCTACTACCATCATAATATATTTACTGAGCTCATGACTTGTGCTGGCATAAAAGACATACAAAAATTTAGATATGAATTTCAGTTTCTTGTCATGCATTTGGAAAGGTAGAGCATATGCATAAAAATATGTATCCCTCCAAATAAATAGAGCAGTGCCAACTAAACAATGCAGGCCCCCACTGTGTACAAACTTATACACTGTAGGCATTTAAACAAAGAAGTTGACACAACAGGGCTCTTGGCAGCACTATGAAGTGAAATTTGAACAGGCCATCTCCTGAGAAGCAATGGTAAGTGTAAATCAAAAGGGTAGTAGCACACACACACACCTGGCTTAAGGGGAATTTTTTTTATGAGAGTAGTAGAAAAATCATTTTAAGATGTAAATGAAAAACATGGATCTTTGAGGACCCTGAATGAAAGGTTGAAAGATTTGACTTTTTTTTAAGGTTTTCTTAAGATTATTGAGCATTCCTTAGAACTTCTGTGTCCTTTAAATCATGATTGGTACTGTAGATTTGTGATGAACCAAGAACCTACTCCTGTCCCTATCCTCAATTTCCAATTTCTGTTTTTCCATAAAAGCATAACATTTATTATAGGACAAACAGAAAATACAGTAAAGCATGAAGGGTAAGTTTGTGAATTCTACAACCTCATATCCTAGAAACTTTTGTCCCCTACCCCACTCTACAATGTAGAGAAAATTCCTCCTTTGAAAGGCTGAGATTCAGAAGTCTGAATATGTGTGATAAACCACCTGGAGATGATTTATATGAAAGGTTTTTGCTTCAACCCTTTATGTTGTCTAGGGGATGGGTATGAAAAGGATGGTATAGATCAAACGTCAGGAAACTTTTATGTAAAGAGTAAGGTGGCAAATATTTTAGGGCTGTGGGCCATATGGTTTCTGGTGAAACTACTTAACTCTGCCATTGCAGCATAAAAGCAGCCACAGATACCATGAAAAATGAATGAGTGTGGTTCAGTATCAATAAAACTTTATTATGGAAACTGAAATTTCAAATAGTTTTCAGATTTCAAAAAATATCATAATGTCTCCTAAGAGTACCCTGGGATAAGAAAATGTTTGGGGTTACTGAGGCACTGTTATCATAGTACGTAGTAATTATAGGGTTTAGGACCAGCAGAAGCCAACATAGATATCAATGTCCATATACAAAGCACAGAGAGTTGAAACAAAGAGAAACACCCCAAAAGTGGATGAACTGATAGAACAGAAAACTAGATAATACTTTTGAGCAAAAATAAGTTGCCTTCTGAGAAGTCCCAGAAAAAATTTTAAGGGATTGACTTCTGTACGTGAGAGGGTAAAAACCATTTAAAGTTTTAATTTCTATAACTGATATGATGCCATTAGAAACTATAAGCTAGTGAGGACTGAAGAAATTCAGGTTACAAAAAAATACCAATGTGAATGTGAATAGATTTGAGGATATACGTGTATATAAGTGTATTTTAGACAAATATCAGGCCCTCTTGTATGTATTAATAAGCTATCCATTATATAACATTAACATATTATAAACATTTTTCATGTAATAAACATTTGTCAAAGTATCATCTGCCCCTTTTGTCAAACACACACTGACCCTCCATCCTTTCTGCACCAGTTTTAGAATTGCTTACTCTAGCCATCTTCAGATCTGCATTGACTTTCATAGTAAATGTTGATACTATTTGCCTTTTCGTTTATGGACTTAATTCCTCTACTTCAGTGTTTGATATCTAAAATCACTATAGAAATGCATGTTTGTGTATCCAACTTTAGTAAAAAGCATCAGAAATTAGGCATACTTACTTATCTATAAGAGAAATAATCACATAAAAGCAGCAAATAATGTGGCTCTGTTTAGAATAATGTTATAAAACTGGAAAAAGCACAAGGTTTCCAAAATAAGAAATCCTCAAATTATGGTTGATACTAGTATACCGGGTTTATTATTTACAAAGACATCATGACTCTTCTTCCTCACAAGACACTGACTCTTAGACTAACAGGACATGTTCTGAATGATTTGAAATAAACACTGAAATAATATGAGTGAGTGGCTTCATGACAATAATGATTTGAAACACATATATAACAAACTCTAGTAAATTAACAGGTTGCACTTTCATAACAAAACAAAAATTTGCATGCATGCAGAATGTGTTTTAAAAAACACATTACTGAGCTTTGACAAATGGATTAACCCAAGCATTATGAAACTGAAAAAGCTTTTGCCTAACCTTTATAGAACTTACTCTGATAGGAAGTACGGATCCGTTTCGTTAAATCAGGATAAAAGTTAGATAGGCCACGCATGCAAAAGTTGTCTTTGGAACATGCCAGAACATCAGCATCAGCAGCAGGCAGAGAAAAGAGAGAAAAATAGTCTAAAGTGAAAGGAAGTGATATCATACCATAATCTAGAACAGCCAAGATGAAGAAATTGCAGCAAGATTAAGTAGTTGAATTAGAAAGGAGATATTAAAAATAAATCAATTAGAAATTAAGAGATGACAGATGAGAGATGAGAATGCTTTAGCAATTTTATTTGATGAAATATCTTATAAAAAGAGATGGCATACTTTTCTACATGTTTTTATACAGTATACTTATTTGGCTTATAAATAATATACATGCATTACCTCAATGTCAAAATGGTCATCTTTAATTATTCAGAAATTAGAAAGCAAGCTTAGGGATTTTAGTCTTTAATATGTTATGTATATAATATAAAATGAGCACTAATTGCAGTCATGGACACTAAATACAAACCAAGTTTATGACATCATCACAGTTCTTCCTGATTTTTTAAAATATTTTTGAGATAACATATTTTTAATTTACATTATAGTTAAAGGCTTAGTGCTCCACTAAATTAAGAGTTTTAAAGTAAGATGACCCTAAATTCAGCAGGAATATAGGCAAGGACTATAAACAATAATCAAAAGAAAAGATGTTCATTTCACTCATATATCGTAAATTTTATAATAATCATTAAATTCTAAGCTCTGATTATAAATGTTGAGGCACAAGTTTAAATAAAATTGAATAACATTACTTTTATCAAAATACATATTTTTCACTTCACTTTGTAGATACGGAAAGAAACTTAGACACTTTCATAGGACCCAGAGCTTGTCTTACTGAATTGGTGCTTTTAGCATTACCCACTATCCCCAAACATTTACCTGTCCTGTAGTATGTGAACTTTCAAAAATCAGCTTTTCATTTCTCAATTTTGAGGGAATCTTCTGATACGTTTATGTCTCTCTTAAGAAAACCATTAGTAGCTAAGCAGAGCATGTAGAATTTGAATTTTCCAGCACTTCTAAAGTATTGCTAAAAATCAGTATCTCTAACAACAACAAAAAACCCCTCTCATTTCCTGAAGGACTAAGTGTGTGTCCTTGAAAGGGTCTAAATCAGCAACTGGAAAAGGGCTCAGACTTACAAAAGACGTTATCAAAGGAGCAGAATTTCAGTATATTAAATTTTATTAGTCCAAAAGGGAAATTCATTTATTATCAGTCAGATTTTAAATTTGACACATTTGTCATTTGGTAACACCTATCATCATCTTTTAATCGTTATTACAAAATATTCTTCTCATGGGCATACTTAGTAGAGTCTTCAATATTCAGTTAATTATTTTAAGTAAAACAAAGCAGAAAATTAAAAAGACTTGCTTAAAATAACATACAATGTGCTATTGGAAAATTCTATTTGTAGACATTTGGCTCAATATTTTTATCAACTAGATTAGATCAGTGGGCAGGAGACACAAAGTTTTGCTACTGTTTACAACACCAACTCTGGTTATAGACTGGAATTTCAGTAAAACTTTGGATAATTTGTCATGTTAACATTAAACCTTATTTCCCAATTGACCTTATTTATTTTATAGCTAATTCAATAATTTATTGGTCCCACCAAAAATGCCATATTTCATTGTGTATGAATGTTTACTATAGCTATGAAAATGCTTCCAATAAAGTCATTATTCATCAAATAAGGGAGTTAACTGAAGACTTAAAAGTAGTCAGTGATCTAAGATGATCTTTTTAACATGGTCAGACATATTGGAAGAAAGTTAACCTGGTTAACACAACCATTGCAAGGGCTTTTTACTTCCAGATGTTTGATTTTCATAGTATTCTTATAATAGCTTCTTATTTTCTATTATTTCTTAGCAATTCAACCTAACAAACTTGAGATGCTCCCTATCTTCAACAGCAAATAGTTTAAACATCCCCCTGTCCTTTCAGAGTCTCATTATATTTCTTCCCAATTCACTTTACTTGTATTGTTAATTATAGCAGCATACATTTGAATAACATCACAGATGAAAGGAAATTTAAAAGTAAGAAAACAGATACACAAATCAAGTTTATAACCCATCATGTTTTATTTCCTACCTGCGATGAACTGCTTGTTCTTACGAGGGGACCGTGGTTGTCGCTGGTATAAGTCACTTGACCTATACAGATCAAAGGTTCCCATGCTTAGCAGTACTGTCTTCTGTATAAAATCCACCACAGCCAATCCATTGCAGTTCCCAAATGCAACTCTGAGAGAGAAAAAATGTGTAGCTAGAATGTATCATAACAAACACAATTTTTTTTTATCTTTAAGTTTAAAATAAGATTATTGGAAAGTAATGGCCAGAGTTGGGGAGGTTGGGTAGTGATTAGTGTAAAGTCAAGATGACTTGCCTTTACATGGTATATACTGACTAACAGCCATGACCATGTACTAAAGCAACAGGATGACCTGCAATTACATTTTATCAATTTTATCATGTAAGTAGTGATTAGTCAATCTGCTAGTTAACTCAATATTATATTTTTGTCAAAGAATAGCACAATTTTTCTCTATGTAAGGAGCAGATAGGCCAAGAAATATTATACTTTAATAGCTACAAATTCTTAGGAAAAATTAGCATAATTATATTTTCTAAATATTATCATAATTATTAGACTCCAAGTTCTTTTTTATTTTTAATTTTTTTATTTGACAGAGTTAGACAGTGAGAGAGAGAGAGACAGAGAGAAAGGTCTTCCTTCAATGGTTCACTCCCCAAAATGGCCACCGTGCCGATCCGAAGCCAGGACCCAGGTGCTTCCTCCTGGTCTCCCATGTGAGTGCAGGGGACCAAGCACTTGGGCCATCCTCCACTGCCCTCCTGGGCCCCAGCAGAGAGTTGGACTGGAAGAGGAGCAACCAGGACTAGAACCTGGCACCCACATGGGATGCCGGCGCCACAGGCAGAGGATTAGCCAAATGAGCCATGGCGCCGGCCCCCAAGTTCTCTTCTTAAAAAAAGAAAAATAAAAATTAACCCCATATAAGATTTTCACATTACAGTAAATATCAGGAGATATAGCTTTTATTCACAAAAACTTTAACAAATTCAGATCTTTTTGCTGTTTACTTTGTACCACTTATTGAAAGCCAAAAACATTTGCTTATTTCTTTTCTAAGTCTCTGGAGAAATTAAAACAGAGACCATTCTTAAGCAAGCATTTTGGTCAACTTAATCAGCAGGCATAAATTAACTCTTTTTCCTCCATTTACAATATGTTCTCTAGCTGATCATCTCTGAACTTTTTTGCTCCCTAAACTGTTTTAAACACAGGCTAGTTGTATGAATGTTTTTCACTTGCTTCATGTATATCCGTGTTGTTTCATTTCTTAAATTGAATCTTGTTTACAAACCATCTGCATAGTCAAATATAGTTTTTTTTAACTTTTATTTAATGAATATAAATTTCCAAAGTACAGCTTATGGATTACAATGCCCCCCCCCATAACTTCCCTCCCACCTGCAACCCTCCCCTTTCCCGCTCCCTCTCCCCTTCCATTCACATCAAGACTCATTTTCAATTCTCTTTATATACAGAAGATCAGTTTAGCATTAAGTAAAGATTTCAACAGTTTGCACCCACATAGAAACACAAAGTGAAAAATACTGTTTGAGTACTAGTTATAGCATTAAATCACAATGTACAGCACATTAAGAACAGAGATCCTACATGAGGAGTAAGTGCACAGTGACTCCTGCTGTTGACGCAACAATTTGACACTCTTGTTTATGGCATCAGTAATCACCCTAGGCTCTTGTCATAAGTAGCCAAGGCTATGGAAGCCTTGTGAGTTCACCAACTCTGATCATATTTAGACAAGGTCGTAGTCAGAGTGGAAGTTTCCTCCCTTCAGAGAAAGGTACCTCCTTCTTTGATGACCTGTTCTTTCCACTGGGATCTCACTCGCGGAGATCTTTCATTTAGGTCATTTTTTTTTTTTTGACAGAGTGTCTTGGCTTTCCATGCCTGAAATACTCTCATGGGCTTTTCAGCCGGATCCGCATGCCTTAAGGGCTGATTCTGAGGCCAGAGTGCTGTTTAGGACATCTGCCATTCTATGAGTCTGCTGTGTATTTTGCTTCCCATGTTGGATCGTTCTCTCCCTTTTTTATTCTATCAGCTAGTATTTGCAGACACTAGTCTTGTTTATGTGCTCCCTTTGGCTCTTGGTCCTATCATTACGATCAATTGTGAACAGAAATTGATCACTTGGACTAGTGAGATGGCATTGGTACATGCCACCTCGATGGGATTGAATTGGAATCCCCTGGTATATTTCTAACTCTACCATTTGGAGAAAGTCAGCTTGAGCATGTCCCAAATTGTACATCTCTTCCCTCTCTTATTCCCACTCTTATATTTAACAGGGATCACTTTTCAGTTAAGTTTCAACACTTAAGAATAACTGTGTATTAATTACAGATTGTAACCAATAGTATTAAGTAGAACAAACAAAAAAATACTAAGAGGGATAACGTATTAAGTTGTTCATCAACAGTCAGGGCAAGGGCTGATCAAGTCACCATTTCTCATAGTGTTCATTTCACTTTAACAGGTTTCCTTTTTGGTGCTCGGTTAGTTGTCACCGATCAGGGAGAACATATGATGTGTGTCCTTTTGGGACTGGCTTATTTCACTTAGCATAATGTTTTCCAGATTCCTCCATTTTGTTGCAAATGACTGGATTTCATTGTTTTTTACTGCTGTATAGTATTCTACAGAGTACGTATCCCATAATTTCTTTATCCAGTCTACTGTTGATGGGCATTTAGGTTGATTCCAGGTCTTAGCTAATGTGAATTGAGCTGCAATAAACATTAAGGTGCAGCCCATTTTTTTGTTTCCCAATTTAATTTCCTTTGGGTTTTACCTTCCAAGGAGTGGGATGGCTGGGTTGAATGGTAGGGTTATATTCAGGTTTCTGAGGAATCTCCAGACAGACTTCCATAGTGGCTTTACCAGTTATTTCTACTCTATCACACTGCCATTGTCACAAGTTAAAAAAAATATCTATCCTTACTAAATGTTTTACAGTTCACATAGAGTTCTGTATCGTCTAGTAAAAGAGACCTGGAATGGCGAAAAAAGAGTATTGTTACATAAATCAGAAGACTGTGTTGATTCTCATTTTCATCATTTATAGGTTATATAATGTTGAGAAAAATTAATGAATTTTGCTGGGTCTCAGTTTCTTTATAATGAGAATTACAAGAAAACACTGTTATTTTACCTAGTTCACTGAGCTTTTATGACCATTAAGTCAGGACATTATTTTTAAGTTATGCTTAAAAATTCTCCACATAAAGGAGACATTTATTTAAACATTGTAAATAAATTTAATATTGCAAATACTAAAATTATACTATGTAATAAATTTAAATTTTTACATTAAAATATAGCTAATTAATTCTTCTTACAGTTATAATAGAGTTTCCTAAATGCAATATTTATGGAAAATGCAACTAGACTATATGACAACAACCATAAATCATTATTCTTTTGTTGGAATTAAAAATAAGATTGGAAAGTCACAATGCAGAATTAGGGTACTCAGTGGTTATTATGAAGTCAGTAAAGGACTGGATTTAATCTCTTATACTAAACTAGTAGGAATATAGACATAACATAGTAAGTAACAGTTTTCACATATTGATCACAGATGACATAGGATAGGAAGACAGAAAGATAACAATAAAGGTAAACTTCACAAATGTTCTGGCTTAATGCCTGGAGAGATTTTGCAGGCTACAGCACTAGAAAATGAAACTCAAAGAGAGATCAGTGATCTCACAACTGAGGGGACAGATCACAGATTTAGCCTGTAAAAGCAACTAGAACATCCATGTGAAGAAACTGTCTAAGAACTGGAAAAGAACCACCCAAAATATAAAGCAAACCAAGTTGCAAAACTGACACAAGTTGAGAATATTTCATGTTACTATCAATGATCTGCAGAGATCTCCTAATACACAGAACAGCAGATAGGCTGTTGCCACCCCTGTAGCAGGAGAAATTTGCCACAGCATCAGGAGAAATTGAGAGATTAAATATTTTTTGGCACTCACACTAAAAAGGCTTTAAACCAATGATTGCAAGTTACTTAACTGCCTTTCAGAAAAATATCCAACACTGTTGAAAATAATCAAATACTATCAAAAATATAAAATTCATAATGTCTGGTCATAAAAAGCAGCAGGTACATAAAGGATTGGGAACATAATTGATAATCAATAATCAGAGGAGAAAATACCTCAATAGAAGTATGTCCAGAAATGAAGTATGATAAAATTAGCATAGATATTAAAGTGCTTCTAAAATATTTCAGATAGTCAAGAAGGTTGAGGAAAAACATGAATGTGATAAAGCAAGAAACCATAGGTATAAAAAAGGACACAAAGTAGATTTTTGGATATCTTGCACTACCATTTTTTTTTGCAGCACTATTTAGAATAGCCAAGATATGGAATCAACCACAATGTCTTAGCAGTGAGTGAGTGGATACACATGCACGCACACACACACACACAATCATGTACACAATAACATTTAGCCATAAGAAAGAAATTCTGCCATCTGTATCCAAGTGGATGAAATCATTTAACAAGCAAGGCAGAGAAAAATATCACATTAAAAAGAGAGATTTATTTATTTGAAAGACGGAGTTAAACAGAGGGAGGAACACATACACAGACGAGAGACAGAGGGTTGGAGAAGGAAGAAAGAGAAAAGAGAAAAGAGAGAGAGAGAATATGAAAGAATGAATCTTCCATTTGCTAGTTCACTTTTCAAATGGCCTGCGACAGCCAGGGCAGGAGCAGGGCATAGCTAGGAACCATGAGCTTCATCAGGGCCTCCCATGTGGATGCAGGGCCCAATCCTCAGCTGCTTTCCCAGGCACATTAGCTGGGAGCTGGATTGGAAGTAGAGCAGTGGAGACTCAAACTGGTGCTCATATGGGATGTCAACACTGCAGGCAGTTTTCTTATCCCTCTGCACCACAACACTGACCTTCACATGTTCTCATTCAACGAAAACAATAATTTAAATAAAGCTGAAGTTACATTAATATAAACAAAGTATATTTCAGAACAAGGAAAATTTTGAGGAACAAATAGGAAGAATGATTAAAGGGTAACTCATACAGAAGATATAGTAACATTAAGTGTGGATTCATCTAGTGATAGACCTTCAAAATACATGGTAAAACTGGAAGGGAAAATAGACAAATCCACAACTAAAGTTGAGGACACATTCTTTTTTCAATAATTGATAATGTATTAGACAAAACAAATTAGATAAAAAAACTGACTGAACCAAAATGTATGGAACAATCAACATTATAATAACATCAAATCTGCAAAATACTAAGTAATAAATATAGTCACATATGTGGAAAATCTGTACACTGAAAATTATAATTCATGAGAAAAATTTAAGAAGACCTTAATAAAGGGAGTTATAACTTGCTTAAAGACCTAAAATTAATCATGCATGCTCTCTAAAGTGATATGTAAATTCACAGCAATTCCAGCACATTTCTTGTTTAAGAAGTTGAAAACATGACTGTAAAGTATATTTGGAAATATAATGGATCTAAAATAATCCAAATAGTTTTGAAAAATAAGAAGGTTTAAGGACTTGTATTTCAAGAAAGTTACAGGAATCAAGACAGAATGGTACTGGCAAAAAGACAGATATAGATATTAAATGGCATGGAAGAATGCCCAAAAACAAACTCATACATACATTGTTAATTAATATTCGATGGTGTGCTAATTCCAAGGAGAATACAGTATTTCAACAAAAGATGATTAAAAATTGGACATCCACTAGTAAACAATTGAGGGGTCCAGTGTCATGGCACAGCAAGGTAAGCGGCTGCCTGTGACACAGGCATCTCATATTAGAGTGCCAATTCAAGTGCTCTGTTTTCCAATTCAGCTCCCTACTAATGCACTTGGGAAGACAGTGGAAGATGGCCCAGTATTTGGGCACCTGCACCCACATGGGAGACCCAGATGGAGTTTCTGACTCCTGGCTTCAGCTTGGCCTAGCCCCAGCCATTGCAGCCATTTAGGGAGTTAACCAACAGATGGAAGAAATGTTTCTCCCTCTCACTCTATCTCTATGCCTGTCTAATAAAATAAATAAATCTTTAAAAATTGATTAAAAATTGAC